>NC_134041.1:67608713-67908713 GCF_965140245.1 Athene noctua | reverse complement strand
GGACTCTCCTGAGCCCCTCAGACAATGGCGCTCGCCCCCCCACAGGCGACTCGGGTCCACCCCCGCCCGCCCCGAGCCGAGCCGAGCCGATGAGGTCCCCGCCGAGGCGGCGCCGATCGCCGAGCAGCCTTTTCCGGGGGCGCCGCTCCCGCTCCTCTCAGGCGGCCGCGCGGCGCCTCACTGCTGCGCGCGCCGTTCCCGCCCTTCGCCTCAGGCGAAAGCTCCGCCCCTCACGTCGGCGCGCGCCGTTCCCGCCCTGGTCCCGCCCTCTCGCCCTCCCCGGCGCGGCGGCCGCCCGCCCGCACCCTTCACTTCCTCACTCCGCGGGGCTCGGACCCGCAGGCACCGAGGGCGAACGGGAGAAACCGGTCCCTCCCGTAAAGCAAAACGGTGAAGGGACTCGGCTCCTCACCCTAAGAAAAGCTGCCAAGCTCGGGGTCGGTCCCCATCCATCAACTCGAGTGTCCTCATTTTCCTCTCCGCGTGGGGGGTGTGCCGAAAGCGGAGGGACGCAGGCTGCCGGAGGCAGGCAGGGAGGGAGGGAGGCAGGCAGGGAGGGAGGCAGGCAGGCAGGCAGGGAGGCAGGCAGGCAGGGAGGGAGGGAGGCAGGCAGGCAGGGAGGGAGGCAGGCAGGCAGGGAGGCAGGCAGGCAGGGAGGGAGGGAGGCAGGCAGGGAGGGAGGGAGGCAGGCAGGGAGGGAGGGAGGCAGGCAGGGAGGGAGGGAGGCAGGCAGGGAGGGAGGGAGGCAGGCAGGCAGGGAGGGAGGCAGGCAGGGAGGGAGGGAGGCAGGCAGGGAGGGAGGGAGGCAGGCAGGGAGGGAGGGAGGCAGGCAGGGAGGGAGGGAGGCAGGCAGGGAGGGAGGCAGGCAGGGAGGGAGGCAGGCAGGGAGGGAGGGAGGGAGGCAGGCAGGGAGGGAGGGAGGCAGGCAGGGAGGGAGGGAGGGAGGCAGGGAGGGAGGCAGGCAGGGAGGGAGGCAGGCAGGGAGGGAGGCAGGCAGGGAGGGAGGCAGGCAGGCAGGGAGGGAGGCAGGCAGGGAGGGAGGCAGGCAGGGAGGGAGGCAGGCAGGGAGGGAGGGAGGCAGGCAGGGAGGGAGGCAGGCAGGCAGGGAGGCAGGCAGGCAGGGAGGCAGGCAGGCAGGCAGGCAGGCAGGGAGGGAGGCAGGCAGGGAGGGAGGCAGGCAGGGAGGGAGGCAGGGAGGGAGGCAGGCAGGGAGGCAGGCAGGGAGGCAGGCAGGGAGGCAGGCAGGGAGGCAGGGAGGCAGGCAGGGAGGCAGGGAGGCAGGGAGGCAGGGAGGCAGGGAGGCAGGGAGGCAGGCAGGGAGGCAGGCAGGCAGGCAGGGAGGCAGGGAGGCAGGGAGGGAGGCAGGGAGGCAGGCAGGGAGGCAGGCAGGGAGGCAGGCAGGGAGGCAGGGAGGCAGGGAGGCAGGCAGGGAGGGAGGGAGGCAGGCAGGGAGGGAGGGAGGGAGGCAGGCAGGGAGGGAGGGAGGGAGGCAGGCAGGGAGGGAGGCAGGCAGGGAGGGAGGGAGGCAGGCAGGGAGGGAGGGAGGCAGGGAGGGAGGGAGGGAGGCAGGGAGGCAGGGAGAGAGGGAGGCAGGCAGGGAGGCAGGCAGGGAGGCAGGGAGGCAGGCAGGGAGGCAGGGAGGCAGGCAGGGAGGCAGGGAGGCAGGCAGGGAGGGAGGGAGGCAGGCAGGGAGGGAGGCAGGCAGGCAGGCAGGGAGGCAGGCAGGCAGGGAGGCAGGCAGGCAGGGAGGGAGGCAGGCAGGGAGGGAGGCAGGCAGGCAGGGAGGGAGGGAGGCAGGCAGGGAGGGAGGGAGGCAGGCAGGCAGGCAGGCAGGGAGGGAGGCAGGCAGGCAGGCAGGGAGGGAGGCAGGCAGGCAGGCAGGGAGGGAGGCAGGCAGGGAGGGAGGGAGGCAGGCAGGCAGGGAGGGAGGGAGGCAGGCAGGCAGGGAGGGAGGCAGGCAGGGAGGCAGGCAGGGAGGGAGGCAGGCAGGGAGGGAGGGAGGCAGGCAGGCAGGCAGGCAGGGAGGGAGGCAGGCAGGGAGGGAGGGAGGCAGGCAGGGAGGGAGGGAGGCAGGCAGGGAGGGAGGGAGGCAGGGAGGGAGGGAGGCAGGGAGGGAGGGAGGCAGGGAGGGAGGGAGGCAGGGAGGGAGGGAGGCAGGCAGGCAGGGAGGGAGGCAGGCAGGGAGGGAGGCAGGCAGGGAGGGAGGCAGGCAGGGAGGGAGGCAGGCAGGGAGGGAGGCAGGCAGGCAGGCAGGGAGGCAGGCAGGCAGGGAGGCAGGCAGGCAGGGAGGCAGGCAGGCAGGGAGGGAGGGAGGCAGGGAGGGAGGGAGGGAGGCAGGCAGGGAGGGAGGGAGGCAGGCAGGGAGGGAGGGAGGCAGGCAGGGAGGGAGGCAGGCAGGGAGGGAGGCAGGCAGGGAGGGAGGCAGGCAGGGAGGGAGGCAGGCAGGGAGGGAGGCAGGGAGGGAGGCAGGCAGGGAGGGAGGCAGGCAGGGAGGGAGGCAGGCAGGCAGGGAGGGAGGCAGGCAGGGAGGGAGGCAGGCAGGCAGGGAGGGAGGCAGGCAGGGAGGGAGGCAGGCAGGCAGGGAGGGAGGGAGGCAGGGAGGGAGGGAGGCAGGCAGGGAGGGAGGCAGGCAGGGAGGGAGGCAGGCAGGGAGGGAGGCAGGCAGGGAGGGAGGGAGGCAGGCAGGGAGGGAGGCAGGCAGGCAGGGAGGGAGGGAGGCAGGCAGGGAGGGAGGGAGGCAGGCAGGGAGGGAGGCAGGCAGGCAGGGAGGGAGGGAGGCAGGCAGGGAGGGAGGGAGGCAGGGAGGGAGGCAGGCAGGGAGGGAGGCAGGCAGGGAGGCAGGCAGGCAGGGAGGGAGGCAGGCAGGGAGGCAGGCAGGGAGGGAGGCAGGGAGGGAGGCAGGGAGGGAGGCAGGGAGGGAGGCAGGCAGGGAGGGAGGCAGGCAGGGAGGGAGGCAGGCAGGGAGGCAGGCAGGGAGGCAGGCAGGGAGGCAGGCAGGGAGGGAGGCAGGCAGGGAGGCAGGCAGGGAGGCAGGCAGGGAGGCAGGGAGGCAGGCAGGGAGGCAGGCAGGGAGGGAGGCAGGCAGGGAGGCAGGCAGGGAGGCAGGCAGGGAGGCAGGCAGGGAGGCAGGCAGGCAGGGAGGGAGGCAGGGAGGGAGGCAGGCAGGCAGGGAGGCAGGCAGGGAGGCAGGCAGGGAGGCAGGCAGGGAGGGAGGGAGGCAGGGAGGCAGGCAGGGAGGGAGGCAGGGAGGGAGGGAGGCAGGCAGGGAGGGAGGCAGGCAGGGAGGGAGGCAGGCAGGGAGGGAGGCAGGCAGGGAGGCAGGGAGGCAGGGAGGCAGGGAGGCAGGGAGGCAGGGAGGCAGGCAGGGAGGGAGGGAGGCAGGCAGGGAGGCAGGGAGGCAGGCAGGCAGGGAGGCAGGCAGGCAGGGAGGGAGGGAGGCAGGCAGGCAGGGAGGGAGGGAGGCAGGCAGGCAGGGAGGGAGGCAGGCAGGGAGGGAGGCAGGCAGGGAGGGAGGCAGGCAGGGAGGGAGGCAGGGAGGCAGGCAGGCAGGGAGGGAGGCAGGCAGGCAGGCAGGGAGGGAGGGAGGGAGGCAGGCAGGCAGGGAGGGAGGCAGGCAGGGAGGGAGAGTTGGGGTAAGTGAAGGGCAGGAAAAAGTAGAGGCCAAAATGTGGTGGAATGAACAAAATGACTGGCAGGCTGCAGGAAAGTGGAGGCCTAGACGCCACAGGGCAAATTTCTGCCAGGAAAGAGGAGATGCCGGAAGGAGGTGCACGCTCTGATGGGCATTAGTGTTTGAAAAGGGCTGGATAGCCAAAAAGGGATGAGAGGCCCTGGTGGAATTAGAGACGGTGAAATCACTTAGAAAAGGAAGGGGGGGAGGGATCTACAGGCATATGTTGGAAGCAAAACAGGATCACGGAGCAAGACAGAGGAAGAGAGGTAATGATGGGTCGAGACTAGAAAGACAGAGAGAAATCACCTGTGGGGGGAAAGGAAGGTGGGAAGGGGGGAGAGCAAGGGACGGTCAAGAAGACAGAGGGATTGAAGGCATGAGAGAGCAAGAGATTGAGAAAGGGAGAGGGATCGGGACGGGCTACAAGCTGAAAGGGAAAGGCCAACGGAGCAGAAGGGAAGGGCACGGGAGCTGGGCACGAGTTTGTACTAGGAAAGTGAGATGGGGAGTCTAAATAATCTTAAGATTGATGGTGCAAGACTTGTGCAAAAACAAAAGGAGGCGTATGGGGCTGTTTGCAAAGACATACCAGGTGCTGATCACATCGCTAGGCTGCAATCTCCTAGCCTGAAGAGGAGTTTCTTCTGGTCCGTGAAGTTGTATGTTCCAGCAACAAATCACCCGAGATTCCAGCACAAACTGGCCTGGCGGTCTGGGCAGGGCCCAGGGAACAACTGAGGCTGCGCAGAGGAACAGGGTGAAAAGTTCATCCGCGAGGAAGAAGAGGTGCTTCATCTATAGAACCCTTGCCCAGAAATTTGCAACCCCTGCCCGGAACTTGAAGAGCTCATGGCGCAGGCACAAGGGGAGGAGACCTGATTGCCGTGAGGAGCGAGGGGAGGCGGGGGTAGGCTATGTGTATGTACAGGCGTTCTGTGAACGTGCACTATTCTGCGACAGATCAGCCGGGCGGGAGCTGCAAACCACGCGCATGCTTGTGGTGGAGCGATTCCCCATGTGCCCGGTGCTGGATGAACATACCCGCCTTGTGACTCCACAGTTACAGAGCGATTCCTCCGCAAAACAGAGAGACTGAGCCTTCAGCAGGTTCAAAACCATCATTCCATGTGATTGTGCAAAGAGCACATCAAGGCACGAATAAAGGGAGTGTGGAAAAGCTGCAAGAGACGGGAACAAAGCGGAGGCCAGAAAAAAAAGCAGAGGCCAGAAAAAAAAGCCGAAATTAAGAGTAATTGGAGGCCAAATCAGGGCAGAAGCACCAAAATGTTTGAAAGACTGCAAGGAAGCAGACCTTAGAAGTATCTTATTTTGTGAGATGTGGGGGGAAGATGTATTTAGCAGGCCGTGGTGGAGTGGTATTTCGCAGGAGCGCAGCATTATCTTGCTTCATCTCAAAGGTAATTTGTATATTGGGGGGGGAGTGTTATACCAGGGGGGAGGCATTTTGTGCAGACAGGGGTAAACCGTATTTCTGGGGGGCAGAGAGTTTTATAATGGGGGGGAGGGTGGAGTACGGGAGGGGGAATATTATTGGGGGTAGCATTACATCAGTCTGTGTGTGTGGGAGTACTGGGTGAGTATTATTTTGCAGGGCGATAGCAACATTTCACATGATGGGAGAAGAGTCATTTTGCTTGGGGGGGCGAGCCTTACTTCAGCAGGGGGCAGAGAGAGCATTATGGGGGGGGAAAGGAGTACATTATTTCACTGGGAGAGGTAGTAGTATTCCACGGGGGGGTGGGTGTAATATTTCTGGGGGTATTATTGGGCGAGTATTATTTGGAAGGGTGCATTATTCTACCGGGTGGGCGGGGGAAGGAAGGGCGGCATGAGGGGTGGGGATTTTTCACAGCAGTATCATTTCAGTGGCGGAGCTGTATTTCACAGGCAGAAGTATTGTTATTTTGCAGGGGTGGGGGAGTATTATTGGGGGACAATCATTTCGGGGGGGATTATTATTTCGCTGGGGGTGCAGGGGCAGCAGGAGTATTATTTTGCAGGGGTATATTTTGAGGTCAGAGCATTTCCACGTGATTATTTGCTGGGGGACTTTTTAGAGGGGACTATTTTACAGGAAGTGTTTCAGGGTAGGGTATTTGAGGGGATCATTTCTGTGGGGAGCCTGGGGGGGGGCAGTATTGGTGGGGTCGGCATTTACAGGGCGAGTATTTTAGGGCAGGAGTGGTGTGGTGAAAGAGCGCCAAGGCAGCGATGGGGAGCAGGGCGGGGGGATCAGCAAGGAGAGGAGGCAGCACGGAGGCATCTAGAAGAGAGGTGAGCCACAGGGAGCTGGACAGCAGGAGACGACTGCGGAAGAGAGAGACAGGCAGTAGGATGCTGGCCTGGAACCAACAAGAGGAACAGAGAGGACAGAGGTGGAACATGAGAGAAGGCAGGAAGAGAGAACAAGAGAGAGAGATGAAGCCATCAACAGTCGAGACAAGGAGCAGCACAAAGGGTCTGAGAGAGGGCGAGGTGAACAGGGTGGAGGACGGGGACAGGGAGATACAGGAGCAGGGGAGGCATGAGCAAGGTCACAGCATAGAGGCAGGAAGACAAGGAGGGAGGGAAATAGGGAGGCAGGGATATGGAGCGGCAGACAGGCACGGCGAGGATAAGAATGCCAGGGAACAGGCCAGAGAAAGCTGTGGGCAGAAAGAGACCCCAAAGCTGACCTGGACCAAGAATTGCAAAGGAAAAAAATAGCACTAGGCTACAGGAGAGAAACAGAGGATGACAAAAAGGAAGGAGAGGGAGCAGGACCAAGGCATATAGAAAAAAGAAAAAGGGAAAGTCTGAAGAAGACACAAGAGGGAGTGGGAGCAGGGAAGAAGGAGAACAGAGGTAAAGGGAAAAAAAAAAAAATAAAGAAAAAAAAAATCACAGCACCATGGGATAGAGATGGGGCCAGGGGAGATCCCAAAACATACAAGACGGACAACAAGGCCCTGAGGGTCCGCGACTCACCGCAGCTGTCGCTCTCAGCGCTGCCAAGAAAAATTTGCCAATTCAGACCCTTCTTTCTCCTTCTCTCCTCCCTTCCTCTTCTGGAGGTGCAGTCGCTCAGCTGCCCTCCACCTCAAAGAACACGCGGGTGTCTCTCAGCTCTTACAAGACACAGCTTCCTGCACACGAAGCCTCGCTCCCTCCCTGCATGGCCGTACCACACTCCGGGTGACGCGCACGGACCCTGATCGCACGCTGGCGGTCCGGCCCGCTGCGGACTGTACAGAGGGCTCCTGCCTCGCCCAGAGAGGCAGGCTCTCTCTTCCTGCAGTGGAAGGCAGCTGCTGCCCACATGCCCTTGATTTTCTTCTTTCCCTTTCTCAGGCCTCTGCAGCTTCAGCTGTGGCAGCTCCTGTCCACAGCCAGAAAACGTCCCAGGGGCCTGTCCCTTCTCACCTCTCTGCTGCGAGGAGCACAAGGGCAGGCAGAGAACCCCACACAGTTCTGAAGTGGGTCCAGTCGACAGCATCCCCAGGGAAGGAACAGGCAAGCGCGGCCCCGGTGAGGCCTCTGGGAGAAGGTGAAGCGACTGCCGTTATTCCCGTAGATCGCCCCTGGCCGGAGCCCCCCTTCCACAGGGGCTCCTGCGGAGGCGCCAAGGGCCGGCTTGCCGCCATCCCCGCGGGGCTCGGGGGTGACCTGGGGCTACGGGACGGGATTCAGGGTAGAGGTGCGAGACCTGGGGCCAGGACACGGTGCGGGCAAGGCCAGTGCCAGCTCAAGGGGAGCTCTGGCAAGCTGGGGAGGCACCCGGCACCAACCCCCGGGGGACACCCATCTTCTTCCCCTCTGCCTTTGTCCCAGCCCTCGGGTAACTCCCTGGGGCTCCCCCGGCCCGGTTCACCTCCAGGAGAGCCGAGGCCTGACACAGCAGGCGGTGTGAAGCTTCCTGCCCCACCGCTGCCGTGTGGCCAGCGGGCAGGAGGGGCCCCCACACCTGCCAAAGGGGCGGGCCGGCCTCACCGGCGGCCTCGGCCCTCGCCCACCACCAGGAATCACGCCCAGCAAGCCTCACGCTGCGGCAGCAGGAAGGCGGCTCTGGCGGTGCCGCACACCTGTGCGGGGCCGGCGCTGCAGTCCTGCCCTTCGCGCACCGAGCGCCCGCCGGCAGCGTGACGTGGGGCGGCGGCGGCATTTCCTTACCAGGAGGGGGCACCGAGCGTGGCCGCACCCCCCCACGGGCATCGGAGCATCGCACTGACGTTGCTGGCGGGCGGCAGCGTGGGGCACGGGGCCACCTCTGTGTCGCCCACCGACAGCACCGTGTGGCGTTTGCCAGGCAGCGGCGGTGAGCGCGGGCGAGCGCCACCCCCCGCGCGAGCGGCGGCCGAGCGGCACGTCACTGCGCACACGCTCTCGAGGAACGGGCACGACGCTTGGCGGGGAGCAGCTGGAAGCCCCCGGGAACCCACGTGAAAGCGGCAACAAAACTATCCCTCGTGCTGCGCCACAGGGGCCGCGGCGGTAGCGAGGACTGCGCCGCGCTACGGGCGCCCACGAGCGGTGCGGCTGCCTGGCAGCCGAGTCTGCAGAACCTACAGCTCCTGGCACGCGCTGGCCAACGCGGCACGGCCGCCTGCACGCCAAGCGCTGTAAGACCCCGCATCCCAGCGTGACCCAGGGAACCAACGCGGCTGGCCAGAAACCCCACACGCCAGGACCACAGCTCCCGCTGGGTTGCGAGAGGCAGTTTTCTCTGCTTTCTGACCCTGCAGCAACACCGTTGCTCACCCCTCCGAACCCCCACCAGTGCACCCAGAAGCCTCACCACCGGCTCGGGGCAGCCCCTGCCACCACCTCCAACGCTGCCACCCTGCAGGCACCGCCATCCTCCCCAGGAGCTGCCAGCTGATGGCACGGCTCCACTCACCTTCTCCCTCGGTGCAGCCAGGGCCCAGCAATGCTCAGCGACTGCTCTGCTCCTCCCTTGGTTGACACCGACCCCTCCGACGGCTGCCTTGCTCTTAACAGCAGCACCCGCCCCTCCACCCGGAGCAAGCCCTTTACAGGGAGGGGCCGCTGCCATCAGCCTCACTGCCCACACCTGGGGCCCCTCCAGCCCCAGCCCACAGCTGGAGGCCATCACCCACCCCCACAGAGCATCATCACCCCTCCCAGCCCCTCACCTGGGGCAAAGGAAGCACAAAAGGCAGCCGGCAGCCAGCAAGTGTTTATTCAGTCACACACAGAACAAGTCCCAGAAGGGAGTGAGTCTGCTCCGGGGCTCAGGGCCCCTAATGCTGCCCCTGCCCCTGGCACACCTTGGCGCTTGTTCCCGGAGCCACGCTCCTCAGTCCAGCCGGGAACAGTCAGTCGGTTCCTGGAGCAACAAGCTGCAGGGCAGAGCTGGAAACTGCCAAACATGAGGAGAAAGATGCAGGACACAAGAAGACAGAAGAAAGGTGGCAGCTAGCTGACTAGTACAGGGGTAGAGAGAAAACAAGAGATGAGCAATGGGGCGGTGAGAGGATGGGGACAGGGAACCCAGCGTGGATATGCAGAAAAAAAAGCAGCAGGGAGAGAAGAAAACAGGCAGCAGAAAGAAGGAGGAGGAGCAGGACAGAAACCAACAAAGAAGGACGAGGAGCAGCATAGAGATGCAGAAAAAAAAAAAGCTGGGATGGGTGGCACAACAGACATGGAGGGGAAAAAAAAAAAGGGGGGGAGCAGGGAGCTAGACCAAGCAAGATGGAAGAAAGACCAAAAAGCTCCAGAGAACAGGGCACAGAGGGAGGAAAAAGCAACGGCGATGGGGAGTCAGGACAGCAAACCATGGGAAGGAACACAAAACAAATCACATCGCTACATGTGACAGGGCAGAGAAGGAAGAATTAGGAAACAGGGACAGAGACACAGAAAAAGAGAGACCTGGAGCCAAAAACTAATCCTGATGCATACAGAAAGAAGGGGGGTGGGGGTGGGGGGGTGTATTCTAAAACAGGGGAAACAGAGACAGAGAGATGGAGAAAAGACAAAAGCAACAGACTACAAGGCATCGAGAGAGGAATTACTGAATAGTAACAGAGCGCCAGCCAGAAACAGGCCACAAAGCAGCAAAGATCACAGGGGGTACGGGGCACAGAGGAAGGAATTCGCAAACCCGGCACAAGGAGCCAGACAGAGAGAGAGCGAGGCAAAAATTAAATGGTGAAAAGAGACAGACCGCAGGGCAGAGGGAGGAATTGATAAACAGGGACAGGGCACCCGACAGAGCATGATGGAGAACAGGGAAAAAAAAAAATAGCAGCAAGCTACAGGGAAGAGGGAGGAATTAAAGAACAGTGACTGGAAGACAGACAGCGACACATGGAGAGAGAGAAGACAAAAGAGCGATGGGCAACAAGATGGATAGGGAGGAAATGAAAAACAGCAGAAGGGAGTCAGCCAGAGAGAAAGACACCGAGGAAAAAGGCCAGACAGTCTATGAGGGACGGAGGTAGGAATGAAAAACGGGGGACAGGGAGCAGGAAAGAGAGAGATGGAGATCGCAGGGAATAGCAGCGGGTGCAGGAAGAAGAAAGGGGCATCAATAGGAACAGGGAGCTGGACAGAGAGGGATGGAGAAAGGCAACAAGAGCGGCAGGGTACAGGGCAGAGAAAGGGAAGACCTACAAGATGGGGACAGGGAGATGCTCCAAGCAAGACGGAAGATACAGGTGAGCAAAAAAAGTTGAGCAGCACCAGAAAGAGAGGAGTCTAGGAGAAAGACAGGGAGGGACCAGGCCACACAAGAGGGATGAGAGGGGCCCAAGAGCTCGGGACTTACTGCAGTTCTCCGCGCTGCCAGGAGAATTTGACAGGTCAGACTCCTCCTTCTGTTTGCCTTCTCCCTTCCTCTTCTACAGCTCCAGGTGCCTGGCTGTCCTCCACTTATGAGAATATGTAGGTGTCTCACAGCTCTTACGAGATGAGGCCTGCTAGACACAGAACCTCATTCAATCACACACTACATGCAGGAGTAGGACAGAGGAAAGAGAGAGAAACCGAGAAGTGAGGAGCAGAACGGAAGGATCGAGAGAGAAATGGACTGAGGAGTGATGCAAAAGGTACAGAACAAGCAGTCAGAAGTGCAGACAGAAAAAGAAAAGGGAGCAGCAAGACAAGAGAGAGAAAGTGAGAGAGAAAGGGGGAGCAAGGCAGAAGAAAAGAAAGAAAAGATATAGAGAAGAAGAAAAAAAAAATCACAGCATGGGAAAGAGAAGGGCGGGAAGGGACTGGGACATACAAGGGGGGCGACAGGGCCCCGAGGGCCCGGGACTCACCGCGGCTCTCGCTCCCGGCACTGCCGGGAGAACTGGACAGGTCAGATGCTTCTTTCTCCTTCCTTCCTCCTGCCCCTCCTCTTCTTCTGAAACTCCACTCGCCCGGCTGACCTCCCCCTAAAAGAATACGCGGGTGTCTCTCGGCTCTTACAAGACGTGGCTTCCGACACACGCAGCCTCGCTCGCTCGCTCGCTCCGCGGCCGTTCCGCGCCTGGGTCCGGCCCGCTGCGGACTGTGCAGAGGGCTCCTCGCTCACCCGGAGAGGCAGGCGCTCTCCTCCTGCAGGGCGAGGCGGCTGCTGCCCACATGCCCTTGACGTTCTCCTTCCTTCCCTTTCTCCGGCCCCTCCAGCTCCAGCCGCGGCGGCTCCCGCCCCGCTGCCCACGGCCGGGAAGGCTCGGCTCCGCCCGTCCCTTCTGGCCCCCGAGCCGTGAGAAGCGCCAGGCCGGGCAGAGACACCCCACGCCAGCCCGAGCTGGGCGCAGCCGGCGGCATCCCCGGGGCAGGAACGGACACGCGCGGCCCCAGCGCGGCCTCGGGAGGGGGCACGGAGGCGGCAGGGACCCTTATTGCCGCGGACCGGACCGGCCGCAGCCCCAACACTCACCTCCGCCGCGCACGCGCACTCCCGGGAGACGCCGCCGCCGCGCATGCGCACCCCCGGGCCGGGGGCACACCGCGTCTCGGGGAGCCGCGGGCAGCCCGCGGGAAACCGCCACAAAACCGCGTCTCGGGCCGCGCCGCGGGGCCGCGCCGGTACCGAGGGCTGTGCCGTGCCGCGCGCGCCCGCCAGCGCCGCAGCTGCGGGGAACCGAGAGCGCAGAAACTGCAGCTCCCGGCGTGCCCCGGGGAGCCAACATGGCCGACCGGAAGCCCCCTGCACCTGACTACGGCTCCCGCCGCGCCGCCCGCGCACCCGGAAGCCCGGCCGAGCGCAGCCCCGCGCGGCTCCGGGCAGCGCCGCCGCCGCCCGGCCCCGACGCGGAGCGGCCTCCGCCCCCGGTCCCGCCGCACCTTTCCCCGCAGCCGCCCGGCCCCGCTCCTGCCTCGGCTCGCACCGGCTCCTCCTCCAGCACCGGCCCCGGACAGGGAGGGGTCGCTGCCTGCAGCCTCCCTGCCCGCCCCTGCGGCTCCTCCGGCCCGGCCCACGCTCCCCCCCCCCCGGTAACTATAGCGACCAGCACCGTTAATAAACGCCGGAGATGCCCGTCGCTCCTCCGAGCTCGCGCTCTATGGGCCGCCGGTCCTCCGGTCGCGGGGCCGCCGCCGCGCACGCGCACTCCGGGGGCCGCCCGGCGCAGCCGCACGCCGCAGGTCGCCTCTCCCCGCCGGGGGAACCTTCCCCGGGCAGCGGGAGCAGCCGCTGGGCGAGACCGCTCCGGTGCGCGGGCCGACGGGACCAACGCTGCCAAATCTTATAACCCCCCGGAGAGGGAGGAGCTCCGGCACGGCCGCAGCGCAGGGCAGCGCAGTCTCGCCTTGTGACCCAGAACTCAGCGGGGTGACCGAAGTGTCGGTCAGAGCAGCCTCAGGGCTCTTCGGACGGGTGGAAGGGGGAGGAAAGCCTGTGACAACGCGACACGGGAGCGCAGAGTTGTTTTAAGGACGAAACAGCGTAACTTCGGTCCCTGGGAGACCAGTACAGTAACTATTAAAAGCACACGTATTGTTAGATATTTTTCCTAAACTCACATTTATCCAATTTAGTTTTTCAAATCCTGGTGATAGCAGAAATAGTTTTTTAAAAAAACCCAGATAAATCCAGGAACATTTCTGCCCGCGTTCAGCCGCTCTTCTGGAGCGTACGCTAGGAGCTGGAGAACCCGAGCAAGCTGTCTGATTATATTTACGGCAGCTCTGGCCCCGACAGCTCCCCCGTCCGTCCCCTTGCCAGGAACTAGCGCCGCGGCGGCTACAGCTCAGCCCAAAGCCAAACCGACACCGACCTCGGCTCTGGAAAGCGCCACCTCATCTCCCCCCGTTTTGCTGATTAGGGATATCAATTCAACTCAGACACCGGAGTGAAAGGAGCAGGCGTATTTTATTAGAAATAACTAAATAACAGAAGAATATGGAAAACACGCAGTCAGGAAAGACGGAATAGTGCACTCACACAGACAGGAAAATACAGGGTAACGCATCAAATCCTGACTGCCTGAGAGAGAGGGAACAGCGATTAAAAAAGATCCCTCAGCACCTGCACCCGTTGCCATCACCCAGACCCGCAGGCAGCCCCGGTTACAGCGAGGGTTTGCAGAGCCTTTCCCGGCAAGTGGGAAACCCTACGCGGTGCGTCCACCCGTAGGTGAGGCCTCCAAAGTCGCTGTGAGCGGGTCCACCCTTCTATACCCCAAAATCGGCAAGCCAGAAGAGCTGGCACCTTGGTTTGGAGCGGAAATATCTGGTTTCAATCTCACATTAGATTCCCCCGGAGCCTGGCCAGGGCTCAGGGGAGAAGCTAAGGGAGCTCCTCTGCTTACCCAGGCAGACTAGGTGCAAGGGCTCACGTCAGGCCACAGGGCCAGACTACGGTCTCCACGACCCGGTTATTTTATCCCCACACAAAGAAAGATAAATGTACATTCAAGAGAGCCACGTCTTCCACACCTGTTTCACTAACGATGACATACTGAGTGAGCAGCTTCGGCTCAGGGCCTGTTGTTCAGGCTTCGATACTTCCACTTTTTACATCGGAATAGGTGGTTGGTTATCACTTAGTAAAATACCTGTTAGCACAATGGTTAACAGTTACAAAATACACAGGACTCGTCTACAAGTCAACTCTGGCTTGGCCCTATTGTCCAAGCCTTAGCGCTTCACCCCGAGAGTCCCCTTGCAAGCAGCCAGGACCAACACACGCCGCAAACATTCCAGCGGCTGCCAAAGGTTAAAATCCCACGCGCAGCGCCACGTGGCAGGCAGCGGTTAAAGCCGAGTTGGGCAGAAAAGGAGCTAAATGGGGAACACGCAGTTGGAGAAAGCATCTGATTGAGTACTTGCTCACGAGGCAAAGAAAACATCCCCAAAGGGGCAGGGACGCTGGAGGCGACCACAGCCCAGGTGACAGGGAGATCCCCTGCCCAGGAGGGCTTTCTCTCGCCTCTTTGCCGGACCGCTGCCGCTACTCCTCCCGCTCGCTCTTGCCTCGCAGGTCCTTCTGCACGCGGTGGATGTCTCTCCCTTCTTCTCCACGACCAACTGCTGCAAGAGCAGGAGAATGCCATCAGGTCTGAGAGCGACGACGGTCCTGGGTGAGAGCTGGCCACAGCACCACCTGAACACCGGCCGCCCTCACACAGCCCTATACCCCCGCCCCCCCGAAAAAACCTCACAGATCGGCTTTTCTTACCCAATCGGTGCTCCGGTGCTGCCACACGTGGAGTCGCGGCGGGCGCTGGAGCTGGGCTCGGAGTCGGGCACTCTGGGCAAACGGAGCTGGGCATGCAGAGCGGCGGCCACCGAGGCTGCGCCCCTGCTTACAGGGGGCTCGAGCCGCTGCCGGGACTGCAAAGTGCCCGGGACTGCAGGGCACGGGCCAGGCCCCGACTTACAGGGCAGCCCCGGTCCCAAAGGCCCACGAGGCCCCTCCTCTCCGCTACAGGGGCACCCTGACCCGCACCCCGCTAACAGGGCCGCCACCCCACGCAAGGCGCCAGCCAAGCACTATCGAGAGTGCTGGGCGCTGTCTGCCCTGAAGGCAGGTGAATCGGCAGCAGCGGCCCTTTCCCAAGAGGTTCTGGGGGCTGGGGAAGCAGAACTTCCCGAGGGGGGTTCCTCATCGCTTGGGAGAAGCTGCCGCGTCACTGCGGAGCAGCTGGTTGCAAGGGGCTGGCGGCTGAGGCCCACCCGTGCTGCCTGTCCCCCTAAATCTCCCCCTGCCCTGCCGTACCCCTGTCCCCTCTCCCTCTATGCTTTAAGCCCCCAGGCCGCCGGGCACCACCAGGTGAGAAAATGGGGTCTGAGGCGGCTCAGGCCGGGGCAGGGGGCAGGAGGGAGGGCCAGGGGCCAGAGCACGCTGAGGGAAGGTCCCTCAGGCGGCCAGCTTCCCCGTCGTCCAGGCAGAGGAGCTGGCGCCCGACCGCGCCATCCTTCCAGGCACCAGCTCCCGGAGAAGGAAGAAGGAAGAGGCATCCGTGGCCTGCGGAAGAAACTACGAGGCGAGGGCAAGCGAGAGGAGGAGCGGCACGCTGAAACCGGGGAAAGAGAAAGGGGCTGCGGGCAAAGGGCCCTCCCTGTCCCACGGCTGCTGTGGGACAAGAGCATCCTGGGCGCTTTTGGGAGGGTCTCGAGGACTCTGGGGCAGGTACTTGGCTCAGGGCCGTTCCCTGCGTTTCTAGAGGCTACCGCGGTTCTCGGTGAAGGGGACACAACTGCCGAGCCTTTGCCCTCGAAGGCCGGGGGCCGCAGACGCCCGCTCGCTACCCGCTCCTCCTGCCGAGGGCGGGGGACGGGCACAACCCTGCTTACAGGGCCGTCGGGTCAGAGGGCTCCACGGCTCGTGGCACTCGCCCCGAGTACGGGGCCGGCACGCTGGCAGGTCGCCAGCAGGACAGGCAGCCACCCAGGCCCAGAGAGCGGGCGGGTCACGCGTCGGCCGTGCTACGACCGCGCGGCTTGGCTCCGTCCTTGGAAAGGAGGGGCCAGCCGGGACTCGCCCTCCGCTCGCGGGCTCAGCGGGGACCGACCCCCTGTTGCTGCACGGAGCCCCTCTTTCCCTCCCGGGAAGTTTAAGCTAAGTACGCTGCAGCGATTTCAACAGGGGCCTAAACAAGAAGCTCCTTCACTCGCTCACTCGCACCGACGCGGACACAGGCAGGCACACGGACACGGACAGGGGGAAAGAAAACTTCCCAGGAGAGAGAGCGAGCTCTGTGCAGCCAATGTCTGGGGAGCCGTCCCCTCCCGCGAGCAAGAGAGCAGAGCCTCGGACCTGTCCCCCCGGACGCACGGAGCCCAGAGGGACTCAACGTGCCACGGGCCTTCGCGGGGGACCAAGGGACAAGTGCCGCGACGCGCCCCGACTCCAGGGGGTCACGCTGGCCAGGCCGCCAGCAGGCAGAAGGCCGCCAGGGCCGGGGAAACAGCCCTCCCCTGCCTACAGGGCGGGCTTGGGGGCCAGAGAGCCCCATTTGCCCCTCGGTGCGGGGACGGTGCCGCTCTCTCCTTACAGGGTCGCCCCTCTCTCCGGGCAGCCAAACCGTCGGGGCAAGGGGGCAAAAGGCCAGAGACCCGAGCCCTGCTTACAGGGAGGTCACCCGGCGCAGCGCCGGCCAGGACACCAAAGGTGCCGGCAACGGTGCCGTGGGGAGGCCCCTTTGCCCTGAGCTCCCCCCTCTCCCCCCAGCCCTCTCTTCAGCCCGCCGCTCCTCCTCTCCCTCGCTCTGGCCTCGCAGCTCCTTCACGATGCCTTGTCTTGCTTCTCGAGGAGCTGGTGCTCGGAAGGAAGGCGCAGCCAGGCGCCAGCTCCCCCACCCGGAGGACAGAGCAGAGGCCCCGGCCCCGCTGCCAGGCCCCCCCCCGCGCCCAAGTTACAGGCCGGCCGGCCTGGCTGCGGCTCACCACCACGGCGCGCTTTAGGAGCTCCGCTTCCCGCCCCGGCCGCAGAGACGGCGCCGCTCACCCCCCTTAGAGGGTTGCCACCTGCCCGGCAGCCTGACCACGGGGTGACGTGGCAAAAGGCCGGCAAAAACCCAAAGACCCGAGCCCTGCTTACAGGGGGGTCACCCGGCACAAAGCCGGCCAGGGCACCGAAGGTCCTGGCGACACGCTGGTGCGACCACAGCCCCGGTGACAGGGAGGTCCCTTTGCCCAGAGTGCCCTTCTCCTGCCTCCTCTTGCTGCCCAGACTTCCTCCGCTCTTGGCCTGCAGCGGTACAGGACGGAGACCTCCACGCTGCTCCGCTGCCTGCTGCAAGGGCAGGAGGATGCCGTCAGGTCCGAGAGCGATGCTGGTCCCCGGCGAGAGCTGGCCACAGCACCACCCGAACCCCGGCCGCCCTCCCACCACCCACCCCGCGAAAAAACCTCGCAGATCGGCTTTCCTCACCCAGTCGGTGCTCCAGTGCTTCATGCAGGGACCGTGACAGGCTCTCATCTGCAATGGGCTCCTGGCAGCGTCCGGCGGCTCCTGGCAGCGTCCGTCAGGGCCTGGACCCTCCTCAGCCCCTGAGGTGATGGCGGTCCCTCCTCATGCAGCTCCAGTCCCCCCCCATGCGCCCTGACGCAGGTCTGCTGCCCCTCCTAGGCGACGGCACTGGCCCCCCACCCTGCAGCAGCTTTGATCCCCTGCCAAGGTGGCTCCAATCCCTCGGCCCCGAGTCGATCCATTTCTTGCTGAGGCAGCGCCGACTTGCGCTCCCCTTTCCCTCAGGCGGCCGCTCCGCCCCTCACAGCGGCGCTTTGCCCAGAGCGCGCTTCTCTTTCTTCCGCTTGCTGCCCAGACTTCCTTCGCTGCTCCTCCTGCTAACCCTTGCCTTGCACGGCCTTCCGCATGCGGTGGATGTCTCTCCCTTCTCCACCACCAAGTGCTGCAAGAGCAGGAGGGTGCCGTCAGGCCTGAGAGGGACGACGGTCCCCGGCGAGAGCCTGACACGGCACCACCCGAACCCCGGCCGCCCTCCCACACCACTATTCCTCTATACCCCCCCCCAAAAAAAAAAACCTCACAGATCGGCTTTTCTTACCCAATCGGTGCTCCGGTGCTGCCACACGTGGAGTCGCGGCGGGCGCTGGAGCTGGGCTCGGAGTCGGGCACTCTGGGCAAATGGAGCTGGGCATGCAAAACGGTGGCCACCGAGGCTGCGCCCCTGCTTACAGGGGGCTCGAGCCGCTGCCGGGACTGCAAAGTGCCCGGGACTGCAGGGCACGGGCCAGGCCCCAACTTACAGGGCAGCCCCGGTCCCAAAGGCCCACGAGGCCCCTCCTCTCCGCTACAGGGGCGCCCTGACCCGCACCCCGCTAACAGGGCCGCCACCCCACACAAGGCGCCAGCCAAGCACTATCGAGAGTGCTGGGCGCTGTCTGCCCTGAAGGCAGGTGAATCGGCAGCAGCGGCCATTTCCCAAGAGGTTCTGGGGGCTGGGGAAGCAGAACTTCCCGAGGGGGGTTCCTCATCGCTTGGGAGAAGCTGCCGCGTCACTGCGGAGCAGCTGGTTGCAAGGGGCTGGCGGCTGAGGCCCACCCGTGCTGCCTGTCCCCCTAAATCTCCCCCTGCCCTGCCGTACCCCTGTCCCCTCTCCCTCTATGCTTTAAGCCCCCAGGCCGCCGGGCACCACCAGGTGAGAAAATGGGGTCTGAGGCGGCTCAGGCCGGGGCAGGGGGCAGGAGGGAGGATAGAGGGCCGGGGGCCAGAGCACGCTGAGGGAAGGTCCCTCAGGCGGCCGGCTTCCCCGTCGTCCAGGCAGAGGAGCTGGCGCCCGACCGCGCCGTCCTTCCAGGCACCAGCTCCCGGAGAAGGAAGAAGGAAGAGGCATCCGTGGCCTGCGGAAGAAACTACGAGGCGAGGGCAAGCGAGAGGAGGAGCGGCACGCTGAAACCGGGGAAAGAGAAAGGGGCTGCAGGCAAAGGGCCCTCCCTGTCCCACGGCTGCTGTGGGACAAGAGCGTCCTGGGCAACTCTGGGAGGGTCTCGAGGACTCTGGGGCAGGTACTTGGCTCAGGGCCGTTCCCTGCGTTTCTAGAGGCTACCGCGGTTCTCGGTGAAGGGGACACAACTGCCGAGCCTTTGCCCTCGAAGGCCGGGGGCCGCAGACGCCCGCTCGCTACCCGCTCCTCCTGCCGAGGGCGGGGGACGGGCACAACCCTGCTTACAGGGCCGTCGGGTCAGAGGGCTCCACGGCTCGTGGCACTCGCCCCGAGTACGGGGCTGGCACGCTGGCAGGTCGCCAGCAGGACAGGCAGCCACCCAGGCCCAGAGAGCGGGCGGGTCACGCGGCTTGGCTCTGTCCTTGGAAAGGAGGGGCCAGCCGGGACTCGCCCTCCGCTCGCGGGCTCAGCGGGGACCGACCCCCTGTTGCTGCACGGAGCCCCTCTTTCCCTCCCGGGAAGTTTAAGCTAAGTACGCTGCAGCGATTTCAACAGGGGCCTAAACAAGAAGCTCCTTCACTCGCTCACTCGTACCGACGCGGACACAGGCAGGCACACGGACACGGACAGGGGGAAAGAAAACTTCCCAGGAGAGAGAGCGAGCTCTGTGCAGCCAATGTCTGGGGAGCCGTCCCCTCCCGCGAGCAAGAGAGCAGAGCCTCGGACCTGCCCCCCCGGACGCACGGAGCCCAGAGGGACTCAACGTGCCACGGGCCTTCGCGGGGGACCAAGGGACAAGTGCCGCGACGCGCCCCGACTCCAGGGGGTCACGCTGGCCAGGCCGCCAGCAGGCAGAAAGCCGCCAGGGCCGGGGAAACAGCCCTCCCCTGCCTACAGGGCGGGCTTGGGGGCCAGAGAGCCCCATTTGCCCCTCGGTGCGGGGACGGTGCCGCTCTCTCCTTACAGGGTCGCCCCTCTCTCCGGGCAGCCAAACCGTCGGGGCAAGGGGGCAAAAGGCCAGAGACCCGAGCCCTGCTTACAGGGAGGTCACCCGGCGCAGCGCCGGCCAGGACACCAAAGGTGCCGGCAACGGTGCCGTGGGGAGGCCCCTTTGCCCTGAGCTCCCCCCTCTCCCCCCAGCCCTCTCTTCAGCCCGCCGCTCCTCCTCTCCCTCGCTCTGGCCTCGCAGCTCCTTCACGATGCCTTGTCTTGCTTCTCGAGGAGCTGGTGCTCGGAAGGAAGGCGCAGCCAGGCGCCAGCTCCCCCACCCGGAGGACAGAGCAGAGGCCCCGGCCCTGCTGCCAGGCCCCCCCCCGCGCCCAAGTTACAGGCCGGCCGGCCTGGCTGCGGCTCACCACCACGGCGCGCTTCAGGAGCTCCGCTTCCCGCCCCGGCCGCAGAGACGGCGCCGCTCACCCCCCTTAGAGGGTTGCCACCTGCCCGGCAGCCTGACCACGGGGTGACGTGGCAAAAGGCCGGCAAAAACCCAAAGACCCGAGCCCTGCTTACAGGGGGGTCACCCGGCACAAAGCCGGCCAGGGCACCGAAGGTCCTGGCGACACGCTGGTGCGACCACAGCCCCGGTGACAGGGAGGTCCCTTTGCCCAGAGCGCCCTTCTCCTTCCTCCTCTTGCTGCCCAGACTTCCTCCGCGCCTCGTCCCGCTCCCTCTTGGCCTGCAGCGGTACAGGACGGAGACCTCCACGCCGCTCCGCAGCCTGCTGCAAGGGCAGGAGGATGCCGTCAGGTCCGAGAGCGATGCTGGTCCCCGGCGAGAGCTGGCCACAGCACCACCCGAACCCCGGCCGCCCTCCCACCACCACCACCATCCCCCCTCCCCGCGAAAAAAACTCACAGATTGGCTTTCCTCACCCAGTCCGTGCTCCAGCACTTCCTGCAGGGATGTCTACGACGGGCGCTTTTCTCCTCCGGGCTCCTGGCCGCGTTCAGCGAGGCTTGGACCCTCCACCGCCCCTGAGGCGATGGCCGTCCCTCCTCAGGCAGCTCCAGTCCCCTCTCACCGGTCCTGAGGAAGCTCCGCTCCCCCACCCCCCGCCGTTGACGACACTCCCCCCGCCAGGTGATGACACCACCCCACTTCCCCCCACCAGGCGACGACACTGCTCCCCCCCCCTCCCCCGCCGAGGCGACGACACTGCTCCCCCCCCCCTCCCCCGCCGAGGCGACGACACTGCTCCACCCCCCCCCCCGCCGAGGCGACGACACTGCTCCACCCCCCCCCCCGCCGAGGCGACGACACTGCTCCACCCCCCCCCCCGCCGAGGCGACGACACTGCTCCCCCCCCCTCCCCCGCCGAGGCGACGACACTGCTCCCCCCCCCTCCCCCGCCGAGGCGACGACACTGCTCCCCCCCCTCCCCCGCCGAGGCGACGACACTGCTCCCCCCCCCCGCCGAGGCGACGACACCGACCCCCTCTCCAAGGCGCCTCCCGTCCCGTCCCCCCCCCCCTGTTCCCAAGTCGATCCGGTACTTCCCCAGGCAGGTTCGACTCCTGCTCGCCCCTTCCCCGGGCAGGTCCCCCTCAGGCGACCGCTCCGCCCCTCACAGCGGCGCTTTGTTCAGAGCGCCCTTCTCTTTCCTCTTGCTGCCCAGACTTCCTCCGCTGCTCCTCCCGCTCGCTCTTGCCTCGCAGGTCCTTCCACACGCAGTGGACATCTCTCCCTTCTCCGCCACCAGCTGCTGCAAGGGCAGTAGTGTGCCGTCAGGTCTGAGAAGGACGCCTGTCCCCGACGAGAAGTGCCCACAGCACCACCCGAACCCCGGCCGCCCTCCAACCCCCCCCTTCCCCCCCGAAAAAAACCTCACAGATCGGCTTTTCTCACCAGAGCCGGTGCTCCAGCACTTCCTGCAGGGACGACCGCGCCGGGCACTCGTCTGCTCCAGGCACCTTGCCGCGCCTGGCGGGTCCAGGACTCTCCTGAGCCCCTCAGACAATGGCGCTCGCCCCCCCACAGGCGACTCGGGTCCACCCCCGCCCGCCCCGAGCCGAGCCGAGCCGATGAGGTCCCCGCCGAGGCGGCGCCGATCGCCGAGCAGCCTTTTCCGGGGGCGCCGCTCCCGCTCCTCTCAGGCGGCCGCGCGGCGCCTCACTGCTGCGCGCGCCGTTCCCGCCCTTCGCCTCAGGCGGCCGCGCGGCGCCTCACTGCTGCGCGCGCCGTTCCCGCCCTTCGCCTCAGGCGAAAGCTCCGCCCCTCACGTCGGCGCGCGGCGTTCCCGCCCGCCGAAAGCGTCGGGGGCGTGCCGAAAGCGTCGGGGGCGTGCCGAAAGCGTCGGGGGCGTGCCGAAAGCGTCGGGGGCGTGCCGAAAGCGTCGGGGGCGTGCCGAAAGCGTCGGGGGCGTGCCGAAAGCGTCGGGGGCGTGCCGAAAGCGTCGGGGGCGTGCCGAAAGCGTCGGGGGCGTGCCGAAAGCGTCGGGGGCGTGCCGAAAGCGTCGGGGGCGTGCCGAAAGCGTCGGGGGCGTGCCGAAAGCGTCGGGGGCGTGCCGAAAGCGTCGGGGGCGTGCCGAAAGCGTCGGGGGCGTGCCGAAAGCGTCGGGGGCGTGCCGAAAGCGTCGGGGGCGTGCCGAAAGCGTCGGGGGCGTGCCGAAAGCGTCGGGGGCGTGCCGAAAGCGTCGGGGGCGTGCCGAAAGCGTCGGGGGCGTGCCGAAAGCGTCGGGGGCGTGCCGAAAGCGTCGGGGGCGTGCCGAAAGCGTCGGGGGCGTGCCGAAAGCGTCGGGGGCGTGCCGAAAGCGCCGGGGGCGTGCCGAAAGCGCCGGGGGCGTGCCGAAAGCGCCGGGGGCGTGCCGAAAGCGCCGGGGGCGTGCCGAAAGCGCCGGGGGCGTGCCGAAAGCGCCGGGGGCGTGCCGAAAGCGCCGGGGGCGTGCCGAAAGCGCCGGGGGCGTGCCGAAAGCGCCGGGGGCGTGCCGAAAGCGCCGGGGGCGTGCCGAAAGCGCCGGGGGCGTGCCGAAAGCGCCGGGGGCGTGCCGAAAGCGCCGGGGGCGTGCCGAAAGCGCCGGGGGCGTGCCGAAAGCGCCGGGGGCGTGCCGAAAGCGCCGGGGGCGTGCCGAAAGCGCCGGGGGCGTGCCGAAAGCGCCGGGGGCGTGCCGAAAGCGCCGGGGGCGTGCCGAAAGCGCCGGGGGCGTGCCGAAAGCGCCGGGGGCGTGCCGAAAGCGCCGGGGGCGTGCCGAAAGCGCCGGGGGCGTGCCGAAAGCGCCGGGGGCGTGCCGAAAGCGCCGGGGGCGTGCCGAAAGCCGAGATACAGGAGCAGGGGCGGCCTGAGCTCGGGCACAGCGTAGAGGCGGGATTACCAGGAGGGAGGGAAATGGGCAGGCAGGCACATGGAGCGGCAGACAGGCTCGCCGAGGATAACAATGCCTGGGAACTGGCCAGAGAAAGCTGTGGGCAAAAAGAGACCCCAAAGCCGATCTGAAACAAGAACTGAACAAGGAAAATAACAGCGCT
This sequence comes from Athene noctua, assembly GCF_965140245.1. Taxonomy (NCBI): domain Eukaryota; kingdom Metazoa; phylum Chordata; class Aves; order Strigiformes; family Strigidae; genus Athene; species Athene noctua. Next base: position 67,885,767 of record NC_134041.1, on the reverse strand, counting down.
AGGTTACAGGAGAGAAAGGGAGGATGAAACAAAGGAAGGAGAGAGAGCAGGACCAAGCATCTGGAAGAAAGAAAAAGGGAGAGCTAGAAGAAGACACAAGAGGGAGTGGGAGCAGGAACGAACGAGAGCAGAAGTACAGGGAAGAAAAAACCAACAAAAATCATAGCAGCATGGGATAGAGAGGGGGCCAGGGGACAGCCCAAAACGTCCAAGAGGGGCAACAGGGCCCGAGGGTCCGCGACTCACCGCAGCTGTCGCTCTCAGCGCTGCCAGGAAAAATTTGCCAATTCAGACCCTTCTTTCTCCTTCTCTCCTCCCTTCCTTTTCTGGAGGTGCAGTCGCTCAGCTGCCCTCCACCTCAAAGAACACGCGGGTGTCTCTCGGCTCTTACAAAACGCAGCTTCCTGCACGTGTGGCCTCGCTCGCACGCTGCGCGGCCGTACCGCGCTCTGGGTGACGCGCACGGACCCTGATCGCACGCTGGCGGTCCGGCCCGCTGCGGACTGTACAGAGGGCTCCTGCCTCGCCCAGAGAGGCAGGCTCTCTCTTCCTGCAGTGGAAGGCAGCTGCTGCCCACATGCCCTTGATTTTCTTCTTTCCCTTTCTCAGGCCTCTGCAGCTTCAGCTGTGGCAGCTCCTGTCCACAGCCAGAAAACGTCCCAGGGGCCTGTCCCTTCTCACCTCTCTGCTGCGAGGAGCACAAGGGCAGGCAGAGAACCCCACACAGTTCTGAAGTGGGTCCAGTCGACAGCATCCCCAGGGAAGGAACAGGCAAGCGCGGCCCCGGTGAGGCCTCTGGGAGAAGGTGAAGCGACTGCCGTTATTCCCGTAGATCGCCCCTGGCCGGAGCCCCCCTTCCACAGGGGCTCCTGCGGAGGCGCCAAGGGCCGGCTTGCCGCCATCCCCGCGGGGCTCGGGGGTGACCTGGGGCTACGGGACGGGATTCAGGGTAGAGGTGCGAGACCTGGGGCCAGGACACGGTGCGGGCAAGGCCAGTGCCAGCTCAAGGGGAGCTCTGGCAAGCTGGGGAGGCACCCGGCACCAACCCCCGGGGGACACCCATCTTCTTCCCCTCTGCCTTTGTCCCAGCCCTCGGGTAACTCCCTGGGGCTCCCCCGGCCCGGTTCACCTCCAGGAGAGCCGAGGCCTGACACAGCAGGCGGTGTGAAGCTTCCTGCCCCACCGCTGCCGTGTGGCCAGCGGGCAGGAGGGGCCCCCACACCTGCCAAAGGGGCGGGCCGGCCTCACCGGCGGCCTCGGCCCTCGCCCACCACCAGGAATCACGCCCAGCAAGCCTCACGTTGCGGCAGCAGGAAGGCGGCTCTGGCGGTGCCGCACACCTGTGCGGGGCCGGCGCTGCAGTCCTGCCCTTCGCGCACCGAGCGCCCGCCGGCAGCGTGACGTGGGGCGGCGGCGGCATTTCCTTACCAGGAGGGGGCACCGAGCGTGGCCGCACCCCCCCACGGGCATCGGAGCATCGCACTGACGTTGCTGGCGGGCGGCAGCGTGGGGCACGGGGCCACCTCTGTGTCGCCCACCGACAGCACCGTGTGGCGTTTGCCAGGCAGCGGCGGTGAGCGCGGGCGAGCGCCACCCCCCGCGCGAGCGGCGGCCGAGCGGCACGTCACTGCGCACACGCTCTCGAGGAACGGGCACGACGCTTGGCGGGGAGCAGCTGGAAGCCCCCGGGAACCCACGTGAAAGCGGCAACAAAACTATCCCTCGTGCTGCGCCACAGGGGCCGCGGCGGTAGCGAGGACTGCGCCGCGCTACGGGCGCCCACGAGCGGTGCGGCTGCCTGGCAGCCGAGTCTGCAGAACCTACAGCTCCTGGCACGCGCTGGCCAACGCGGCACGGCCGCCTGCACGCCAAGCGCTGTAAGACCCCGCATCCCAGCGTGACCCAGGGAACCAACGCGGCTGGCCAGAAACCCCACACGCCAGGACCACAGCTCCCGCTGGGTTGCGAGAGGCAGTTTTCTCTGCTTTCTGACCCTGCAGCAACACCGTTGCTCACCCCTCCGAACCCCCACCAGTGCACCCAGAAGCCTCACCACCGGCTCGGGGCAGCCCCTGCCACCACCTCCAACGCTGCCACCCTGCAGGCACCGCCATCCTCCCCAGGAGCTGCCAGCTGATGGCACGGCTCCACTCACCTTCTCCCTCGGTGCAGCCAGGGCCCAGCAATGCTCAGCGACTGCTCTGCTCCTCCCTTGGTTGACACCGACCCCTCCGACGGCTGCCTTGCTCTTAACAGCAGCACCCGCCCCTCCACCCGGAGCAAGCCCTTTACAGGGAGGGGCCGCTGCCATCAGCCTCACTGCCCACACCTGGGGCCCCTCCAGCCCCAGCCCACAGCTGGAGGCCATCACCCACCCCCACAGAGCATCATCACCCCTCCCAGCCCCTCACCTGGGGCAAAGGAAGCACAAAAGGCAGCCGGCAGCCAGCAAGTGTTTATTCAGTCACACACAGAACAAGTCCCAGAAGGGAGTGAGTCTGCTCCGGGGCTCAGGGCCCCTAATGCTGCCCCTGCCCCTGGCACACCTTGGCGCTTGTTCCCGGAGCCACGCTCCTCAGTCCAGCCGGGAACAGTCAGTCGGTTCCTGGAGCAACAAGCTGCAGGGCAGAGCTGGAAACTGCCAAACATGAGGAGAAAGATGCAGGACACAAGAAGACAGAAGAAAGGTGGCAGCTAGCTGACTAGTACAGGGGTAGAGAGAAAACAAGAGATGAGCAATGGGGCGGTGAGAGGATGGGGACAGGGAACCCAGCGTGGATATGCAGAAAAAAAAGCAGCAGGGAGAGAAGAAAACAGGCAGCAGAAAGAAGGAGGAGGAGCAGGACAGAAACCAACAAAGAAGGACGAGGAGCAGCATAGAGATGCAGAAAAAAAAAAAGCTGGGATGGGTGGCACAACAGACATGGAGGGGAAAAAAAAAAAGGGGGGGAGCAGGGAGCTAGACCAAGCAAGATGGAAGAAAGACCAAAAAGCTCCAGAGAACAGGGCACAGAGGGAGGAAAAAGCAACAGCGATGGGGAGTCAGGACAGCAAACCATGGGAAGGAACACAAAACAAATCACATCGCTACATGTGACAGGGCAGAGAAGGAAGAATTAGGAAACAGGGACAGAGACACAGAAAAAGAGAGACCTGGAGCCAAAAACTAATCCTGATGCATACAGAAAGAAGGGGGGTGGGGGTGGGGGGGTGTATTCTAAAACAGGGGAAACAGAGACAGAGAGATGGAGAAAAGACAAAAGCAACAGACTACAAGGCATCGAGAGAGGAATTACTGAATAGTAACAGAGCGCCAGCCAGAAACAGGCCACAAAGCAGCAAAGATCACAGGGGGTACGGGGCACAGAGGAAGGAATTCGCAAACCCGGCACAAGGAGCCAGACAGAGAGAGAGCAAGGCAAAAATTAAATGGTGAAAAGAGACAGACCGCAGGGCAGAGGGAGGAATTGATAAACAGGGACAGGGCACCCGACAGAGCATGATGGAGAACAGGGAAAAAAAAAAATAGCAGCAAGCTACAGGGAAGAGGGAGGAATTAAAGAACAGTGACTGGAAGACAGACAGCGACACATGGAGAGAGAGAAGACAAAAGAGCGATGGGCAACAAGATGGATAGGGAGGAAATGAAAAACAGCAGAAGGGAGTCAGCCAGAGAGAAAGACACCGAGGAAAAAGGCCAGACAGTCTATGAGGGACGGAGGTAGGAATGAAAAACGGGGGACAGGGAGCAGGAAAGAGAGAGATGGAGATCGCAGGGAATAGCAGCGGGTGCAGGAAGAAGAAAGGGGCATCAATAGGAACAGGGAGCTGGACAGAGAGGGATGGAGAAAGGCAACAAGAGCGGCAGGGTACAGGGCAGAGAAAGGGAAGACCTACAAGATGGGGACAGGGAGATGCTCCAAGCAAGACGGAAGATACAGGTGAGCAAAAAAAGTTGAGCAGCACCAGAAAGAGAGGAGTCTAGGAGAAAGACAGGGAGGGACCAGGCCACACAAGAGGGATGAGAGGGGCCCAAGAGCTCGGGACTTACTGCAGTTCTCCGCGCTGCCAGGAGAATTTGACAGGTCAGACTCCTCCTTCTGTTTGCCTTCTCCCTTCCTCTTCTACAGCTCCAGGTGCCTGGCTGTCCTCCACTTATGAGAATATGTAGGTGTCTCACAGCTCTTACGAGATGAGGCCTGCTAGACACAGAACCTCATTCAATCACACACTACATGCAGGAGTAGGACAGAGGAAAGAGAGAGAAACCGAGAAGTGAGGAGCAGAACGGAAGGATCGAGAGAGAAATGGACTGAGGAGTGATGCAAAAGGTACAGAACAAGCAGTCAGAAGTGCAGACAGAAAAAGAAAAGGGAGCAGCAAGACAAGAGAGAGAAAGTGAGAGAGAAAGGGGGAGCAAGGCAGAAGAAAAGAAAGAAAAGATATAGAGAAGAAGAAAAAAAAAATCACAGCATGGGAAAGAGAAGGGCGGGAAGGGACTGGGACATACAAGGGGGGCGACAGGGCCCCGAGGGCCCGGGACTCACCGCGGCTCTCGCTCCCGGCACTGCCGGGAGAACTGGACAGGTCAGATGCTTCTTTCTCCTTCCTTCCTCCTGCCCCTCCTCTTCTTCTGAAACTCCACTCGCCCGGCTGACCTCCCCCTAAAAGAATACGCGGGTGTCTCTCGGCTCTTACAAGACGTGGCTTCCGACACACGCAGCCTCGCTCGCTCGCTCGCTCCGCGGCCGTTCCGCGCCTGGGTCCGGCCCGCTGCGGACTGTGCAGAGGGCTCCTCGCTCACCCGGAGAGGCAGGCGCTCTCCTCCTGCAGGGCGAGGCGGCTGCTGCCCACATGCCCTTGACGTTCTCCTTCCTTCCCTTTCTCCGGCCCCTCCAGCTCCAGCCGCGGCGGCTCCCGCCCCGCTGCCCGCGGCCGGGAAGGCTCGGCTCCGCCCGTCCCTTCTGGCCCCCGAGCCGTGAGAAGCGCCAGGCCGGGCAGAGACACCCCACGCCAGCCCGAGCTGGGCGCAGCCGGCGGCATCCCCGGGGCAGGAACGGACACGCGCGGCCCCAGCGCGGCCTCGGGAGGGGGCACGGAGGCGGCAGGGACCCTTATTGCCGCGGACCGGACCGGCCGCAGCCCCAACACTCACCTCCGCCGCGCACGCGCACTCCCGGGAGACGCCGCCGCCGCGCATGCGCACCCCCGGGCCGGGGGCACACCGCGTCTCGGGGAGCCGCGGGCAGCCCGCGGGAAACCGCCACAAAACCGCGTCTCGGGCCGCGCCGCGGGGCCGCGCCGGTACCGAGGGCTGTGCCGTGCCGCGCGCGCCCGCCAGCGCCGCGGCTGCGGGGAACCGAGAGCGCAGAAACTGCAGCTCCCGGCGTGCCCCGGGGAGCCAACATGGCCGACCGGAAGCCCCCTGCACCTGACTACGGCTCCCGCCGCGCCGCCCGCGCACCCGGAAGCCCGGCCGAGCGCAGCCCCGCGCGGCTCCGGGCAGCGCCGCCGCCGCCCGGCCCCGACGCGGAGCGGCCTCCGCCCCCGGTCCCGCCGCACCTTTCCCCGCAGCCGCCCGGCCCCGCTCCTGCCTCGGCTCGCACCGGCTCCTCCTCCAGCACCGGCCCCGGACAGGGAGGGGTCGCTGCCTGCAGCCTCCCTGCCCGCCCCTGCGGCTCCTCCGGCCCGGCCCACGCTCCCCCCCCCCCCCCCCCCCCGGTAACTATAGCGACCAGCACCGTTAATAAACGCCGGAGATGCCCGTCGCTCCTCCGAGCTCGCGCTCTATGGGCCGCCGGTCCTCCGGTCGCGGGGCCGCCGCCGCGCACGCGCACTCCGGGGGCCGCCCGGCGCAGCCGCACGCCGCAGGTCGCCTCTCCCCGCCGGGGGAACCTTCCCCGGCCAGCGGGAGCAGCCGCTGGGCGAGACCGCTCCGGTGCGCGGGCCGACGGGACCAACGCTGCCAAATCTTATAACCCCCCGGAGAGGGAGGAGCTCCGGCACGGCCGCAGCGCAGGGCAGCGCAGTCTCGCCTTGTGACCCAGAACTCAGCGGGGTGACCGAAGTGTCGGTCAGAGCAGCCTCAGGGCTCTTCGGACGGGTGGAAGGGGGAGGAAAGCCTGTGACAACGCGACACGGGAGCGCAGAGTTGTTTTAAGGACGAAACAGCGTAACTTCGGTCCCTGGGAGACCAGTACAGTAACTATTAAAAGCACACGTATTGTTAGATATTTTTCCTAAACTCACATTTATCCAATTTAGTTTTTCAAATCCTGGTGATAGCAGAAATAGTTTTTTAAAAAAACCCAGATAAATCCAGGAACATTTCTGCCCGCGTTCAGCCGCTCTTCTGGAGCGTACGCTAGGAGCTGGAGAACCCGAGCAAGCTGTCTGATTATATTTACGGCAGCTCTGGCCCCGACAGCTCCCCCGTCCGTCCCCTTGCCAGGAACTAGCGCCGCGGCGGCTACAGCTCAGCCCAAAGCCAAACCGACACCGACCTCGGCTCTGGAAAGCGCCACCTCATCTCCCCCCGTTTTGCTGATTAGGGATATCAATTCAACTCAGACACCGGAGTGAAAGGAGCAGGCGTATTTTATTAGAAATAACTAAATAACAGAAGAATATGGAAAACACGCAGTCAGGAAAGACGGAATAGTGCACTCACACAGATAGGAAAATACAGGGTAACGCATCAAATCCTGACTGCCTGAGAGAGAGGGAACAGCGATTAAAAAAGATCCCTCAGCACCTGCACCCGTTGCCATCACCCAGACCCGCAGGCAGCCCCGGTTACAGCGAGGGTTTGCAGAGCCTTTCCCGGCAAGTGGGAAACCCTACGCGGTGCGTCCACCCGTAGGTGAGGCCTCCAAAGTCGCTGTGAGCGGGTCCACCATTCTATACCCCAAAATCGGCAAGCCAGAAGAGCTGGCACCTTGGTTTGGAGCGGAAATATCTGGTTTCAATCTCACATTAGATTCCCCCGGAGCCTGGCCAGGGCTCAGGGGAGAAGCTAAGGGAGCTCCTCTGCTTACCCAGGCAGACTAGGTGCAAGGGCTCACGTCAGGCCACAGGGCCAGACTACGGTCTCCACGACCCGGTTATTTTATCCCCACACAAAGAAAGATAAATGTACATTCAAGAGAGCCACGTCTTCCACACCTGTTTCACTAACGATGACATACTGAGTGAGCAGCTTCGGCTCAGGGCCTGTTGTTCAGGCTTCGATACTTCCACTTTTTACATCGGAATAGGTGGTTGGTTATCACTTAGTAAAATACCTGTTAGCACAATGGTTAACAGTTACAAAATACACAGGACTCGTCTACAAGTCAACTCTGGCTTGGCCCTATTGTCCAAGCCTTAGCGCTTCACCCCGAGAGTCCCCTTGCAAGCAGCCAGGACCAACACACGCCGCAAACATTCCAGCGGCTGCCAAAGGTTAAAATCCCACGCGCAGCGCCACGTGGCAGGCAGCGGTTAAAGCCGAGTTGGGCAGAAAAGGAGCTAAATGGGGAACACGCAGTTGGAGAAAGCATCTGATTGAGTACTTGCTCACGAGGCAAAGAAAACATCCCCAAAGGGGCAGGGACGCTGGAGGCGACCACAGCCCAGGTGACAGGGAGATCCCCTGCCCAGGAGGGCTTTCTCTCGCCTCTTTGCCGGACCGCTGCCGCTACTCCTCCCGCTCGCTCTTGCCTCGCAGGTCCTTCTGCACGCGGTGGATGTCTCTCCCTTCTTCTCCACGACCAACTGCTGCAAGAGCAGGAGAATGCCATCAGGTCTGAGAGCGACGACGGTCCTGGGTGAGAGCTGGCCACAGCACCACCTGAACACCGGCCGCCCTCACACAGCCCTATACCCCCGCCCCCCCGAAAAAACCTCACAGATCGGCTTTTCTTACCCAATCGGTGCTCCGGTGCTGCCACACGTGGAGTCGCGGCGGGCGCTGGAGCTGGGCTCGGAGTCGGGCACTCTGGGCAAACGGAGCTGGGCATGCAGAGCGGCGGCCACCGAGGCTGCGCCCCTGCTTACAGGGGGCTCGAGCCGCTGCCGGGACTGCAAAGTGCCCGGGACTGCAGGGCACGGGCCAGGCCCCGACTTACAGGGCAGCCCCGGTCCCAAAGGCCCACGAGGCCCCTCCTCTCCGCTACAGGGGCGCCCTGACCCGCACCCCGCTAACAGGGCCGCCACCCCACACAAGGCGCCAGCCAAGCACTATCGAGAGTGCTGGGCGCTGTCTGCCCTGAAGGCAGGTGAATCGGCAGCAGCGGCCCTTTCCCAAGAGGTTCTGGGGGCTGGGGAAGCAGAACTTCCCGAGGGGGGTTCCTCATCGCTTGGGAGAAGCTGCCGCGTCACTGCGGAGCAGCTGGTTGCAAGGGGCTGGCGGCTGAGGCCCACCCGTGCTGCCTGTCCCCCTAAATCTCCCCCTGCCCTGCCGTACCCCTGTCCCCTCTCCCTCTATGCTTTAAGCCCCCAGGCCGCCGGGCACCACCAGGTGAGAAAATGGGGTCTGAGGCGGCTCAGGCCGGGGCAGGGGGCAGGAGGGAGGGCCAGGGGCCAGAGCACGCTGAGGGAAGGTCCCTCAGGCGGCCGGCTTCCCCGTCGTCCAGGCAGAGGAGCTGGCGCCCGACCGCGCCGTCCTTCCAGGCACCAGCTCCCGGAGAAGGAAGAGGCATCCGTGGCCTGCGGAAGAAACTACGAGGCGAGGGCAAGCGAGAGGAGGAGCGGCACGCTGAAACCGGGGAAAGAGAAAGGGGCTGCGGGCAAAGGGCCCTCCCTGTCACCACGGCTGCTGTGGGACAAGAGCATCCTGGGCGCTTTTGGGAGGGTCTCGAGGACTCTGGGGCAGGTACTTGGCTCAGGGCCGTTCCCTGCGTTTCTAGAGGCTACCGCGGTTCTCGGTGAAGGGGACACAACTGCCGAGCCTTTGCCCTCGAAGGCCGGGGGCCGCAGACGCCCGCTCGCTACCCGCTCCTCCTGCCGAGGGCGGGGGACGGGCACAACCCTGCTTACAGGGCCGTCGGGTCAGAGGGCTCCACGGCTCGTGGCACTCGCCCCGAGTACGGGGCCGGCACGCTGGCAGGTCGCCAGCAGGACAGGCAGCCACCCAGGCCCAGAGAGCGGGCGGGTCACGCGTCGGCCGTGCTACGACCGCGCGGCTTGGCTCCGTCCTTGGAAAGGAGGGGCCAGCCGGGACTCGCCCTCCGCTCGCAGGCTCAGCGGGGACCGACCCCCTGTTGCTGCACGGAGCCCCTCTTTCCCTCCCGGGAAGTTTAAGCTAAGTACGCTGCAGCGATTTCAACAGGGGCCTAAACAAGAAGCTCCTTCACTCGCTCACTCGCACCGACGCGGACACAGGCAGGCACACGGACACGGACAGGGGGAAAGAAAACTTCCCAGGAGAGAGAGCGAGCTCTGTGCAGCCAATGTCTGGGGAGCCGTCCCCTCCCGCGAGCAAGAGAGCAGAGCCTCGGACCTGTCCCCCCGGACGCACGGAGCCCAGAGGGACTCAACGTGCCACGGGCCTTCGCGGGGGACCAAGGGACAAGTGCCGCGACGCGCCCCGACTCCAGGGGGTCACGCTGGCCAGGCCGCCAGCAGGCAGAAGGCCGCCAGGGCCGGGGAAACAGCCCTCCCCTGCCTACAGGGCGGGCTTGGGGGCCAGAGAGCCCCATTTGCCCCTCGGTGCGGGGACGGTGCCGCTCTCTCCTTACAGGGTCGCCCCTCTCTCCGGGCAGCCAAACCGTCGGGGCAAGGGGGCAAAAGGCCAGAGACCCGAGCCCTGCTTACAGGGAGGTCACCCGGCGCAGCGCCGGCCAGGACACCAAAGGTGCCGGCAACGGTGCCGTGGGGAGGCCCCTTTGCCCTGAGCTCCCCCCTCTCCCCCCAGCCCTCTCTTCAGCCCGCCGCTCCTCCTCTCCCTCGCTCTGGCCTCGCAGCTCCTTCACGATGCCTTGTCTTGCTTCTCGAGGAGCTGGTGCTCGGAAGGAAGGCGCAGCCAGGCGCCAGCTCCCCCACCCGGAGGACAGAGCAGAGGCCCCGGCCCCGCTGCCAGGCCCCCCCCCGCGCCCAAGTTACAGGCCGGCCGGCCTGGCTGCGGCTCACCACCACGGCGCGCTTTAGGAGCTCCGCTTCCCGCCCCGGCCGCAGAGACGGCGCCGCTCACCCCCCTTAGAGGGTTGCCACCTGCCCGGCAGCCTGACCACGGGGTGACGTGGCAAAAGGCCGGCAAAAACCCAAAGACCCGAGCCCTGCTTACAGGGGGGTCACCCGGCACAAAGCCGGCCAGGGCACCGAAGGTCCTGGCGACACGCTGGTGCGACCACAGCCCCGGTGACAGGGAGGTCCCTTTGCCCAGAGTGCCCTTCTCCTGCCTCCTCTTGCTGCCCAGACTTCCTCCGCTCTTGGCCTGCAGCGGTACAGGACGGAGACCTCCACGCTGCTCCGCTGCCTGCTGCAAGGGCAGGAGGATGCCGTCAGGTCCGAGAGCGATGCTGGTCCCCGGCGAGAGCTGGCCACAGCACCACCCGAACCCCGGCCGCCCTCCCACCACCCACCCCGCGAAAAAACCTCGCAGATCGGCTTTCCTCACCCAGTCGGTGCTCCAGTGCTTCGTGCAGGGACCGTGACAGGCTCTCATCTGCAATGGGCTCCTGGCAGCGTCCGGCGGCTCCTGGCAGCGTCCGTCAGGGCCTGGACCCTCCTCAGCCCCTGAGGTGATGGCGGTCCCTCCTCATGCAGCTCCAGTCCCCCCCCATGCGCCCTGACGCAGGTCTGCTGCCCCTCCTAGGCGACGGCACTGGCCCCCCACCCTGCAGCAGCTTTGATCCCCTGCCAAGGTGGCTCCAATCCCTCGGCCCCGAGTCGATCCATTTCTTGCTGAGGCAGCGCCGACTTGCGCTCCCCTTTCCCTCAGGCGGCCGCTCCGCCCCTCACAGCGGCGCTTTGCCCAGAGCGCGCTTCTCTTTCTTCCGCTTGCTGCCCAGACTTCCTTCGCTGCTCCTCCTGCTAACCCTTGCCTTGCACGGCCTTCCGCATGCGGTGGATGTCTCTCCCTTCTCCACCACCAAGTGCTGCAAGAGCAGGAGGGTGCCGTCAGGCCTGAGAGGGACGACGGTCCCCGGCGAGAGCCTGACACGGCACCACCCGAACCCCGGCCGCCCTCCCACACCACTATTCCTCTATACCCCCCCCCAAAAAAAAAAACCTCACAGATCGGCTTTTCTTACCCAATCGGTGCTCCGGTGCTGCCACACGTGGAGTCGCGGCCGGCGCTGGAGCTGGGCTCGGAGTCGGGCACTCTGGGCAAATGGAGCTGGGCATGCAAAACGGTGGCCACCGAGGCTGCGCCCCTGCTTACAGGGGGCTCGAGCCGCTGCCGGGACTGCAAAGTGCCCGGGACTGCAGGGCACGGGCCAGGCCCCAACTTACAGGGCAGCCCCGGTCCCAAAGGCCCACGAGGCCCCTCCTCTCCGCTACAGGGGCGCCCTGACCCGCACCCCGCTAACAGGGCCGCCACCCCACACAAGGCGCCAGCCAAGCACTATCGAGAGTGCTGGGCGCTGTCTGCCCTGAAGGCAGGTGAATCGGCAGCAGCGGCCATTTCCCAAGAGGTTCTGGGGGCTGGGGAAGCAGAACTTCCCGAGGGGGGTTCCTCATCGCTTGGGAGAAGCTGCCGCGTCACTGCGGAGCAGCTGGTTGCAAGGGGCTGGCGGCTGAGGCCCACCCGTGCTGCCTGTCCCCCTAAATCTCCCCCTGCCCTGCCGTACCCCTGTCCCCTCTCCCTCTATGCTTTAAGCCCCCAGGCCGCCGGGCACCACCAGGTGAGAAAATGGGGTCTGAGGCGGCTCAGGCCGGGGCAGGGGGCAGGAGGGAGGATAGAGGGCCGGGGGCCAGAGCACGCTGAGGGAAGGTCCCTCAGGCGGCCGGCTTCCCCGTCGTCCAGGCAGAGGAGCTGGCGCCCGACCGCGCCGTCCTTCCAGGCACCAGCTCCCGGAGAAGGAAGAAGGAAGAGGCATCCGTGGCCTGCGGAAGAAACTACGAGGCGAGGGCAAGCGAGAGGAGGAGCGGCACGCTGAAACCGGGGAAAGAGAAAGGGGCTGCAGGCAAAGGGCCCTCCCTGTCCCACGGCTGCTGTGGGACAAGAGCGTCCTGGGCAACTCTGGGAGGGTCTCGAGGACTCTGGGGCAGGTACTTGGCTCAGGGCCGTTCCCTGCGTTTCTAGAGGCTACCGCGGTTCTCGGTGAAGGGGACACAACTGCCGAGCCTTTGCCCTTGAAGGCCGGGGGCCGCAGACGCCCGCTCGCTACCCGCTCCTCCTGCCGAGGGCGGGGGACGGGCACAACCCTGCTTACAGGGCCGTCGGGTCAGAGGGCTCCACGGCTCGTGGCACTCGCCCCGAGTACGGGGCTGGCACGCTGGCAGGTCGCCAGCAGGACAGGCAGCCACCCAGGCCCAGAGAGCGGGCGGGTCATGCGGCTTGGCTCTGTCCTTGGAAAGGAGGGGCCAGCCGGGACTCGCCCTCCGCTCGCGGGCTCAGCGGGGACCGACCCCCTGTTGCTGCACGGAGCCCCTCTTTCCCTCCCGGGAAGTTTAAGCTAAGTACGCTGCAGCGATTTCAACAGGGGCCTAAACAAGAAGCTCCTTCACTCGCTCACTCGTACCGACGCGGACACAGGCAGGCACACGGACACGGACAGGGGGAAAGAAAACTTCCCAGGAGAGAGAGCGAGCTCTGTGCAGCCAATGTCTGGGGAGCCGTCCCCTCCCGCGAGCAAGAGAGCAGAGCCTCGGACCTGCCCCCCCGGACGCACGGAGCCCAGAGGGACTCAACGTGCCACGGGCCTTCGCGGGGGACCAAGGGACAAGTGCCGCGACGCGCCCCGACTCCAGGGGGTCACGCTGGCCAGGCCGCCAGCAGGCAGAAAGCCGCCAGGGCCGGGGAAACAGCCCTCCCCTGCCTACAGGGCGGGCTTGGGGGCCAGAGAGCCCCATTTGCCCCTCGGTGCGGGGACGGTGCCGCTCTCTCCTTACAGGGTCGCCCCTCTCTCCGGGCAGCCAAACCGTCGGGGCAAGGGGGCAAAAGGCCAGAGACCCGAGCCCTGCTTACAGGGAGGTCACCCGGCGCAGCGCCGGCCAGGACACCAAAGGTGCCGGCAACGGTGCCGTGGGGAGGCCCCTTTGCCCTGAGCTCCCCCCTCTCCCCCCAGCCCTCTCTTCAGCCCGCCGCTCCTCCTCTCCCTCGCTCTGGCCTCGCAGCTCCTTCACGATGCCTTGTCTTGCTTCTCGAGGAGCTGGTGCTCGGAAGGAAGGCGCAGCCAGGCGCCAGCTCCCCCACCCGGAGGACAGAGCAGAGGCCCCGGCCCCGCTGCCAGGCCCCCCCCCGCGCCCAAGTTACAGGCCGGCCGGCCTGGCTGCGGCTCACCACCACGGCGTGCTTCAGGAGCTCCGCTTCCCGCCCCGGCCGCAGAGACGGCGCCGCTCACCCCCCTTAGAGGGTTGCCACCTGCCCGGCAGCCTGACCACGGGGTGACGTGGCAAAAGGCCGGCAAAAACCCAAAGACCCGAGCCCTGCTTACAGGGGGGTCACCCGGCACAAAGCCGGTCAGGGCACCAAACGTCTTGGCGACACGCTGGTGCGACCACAGCCCCGGTGACAGGGAGGTCCCTTTGCCCAGAGCGCCCTTCTCCTTCCTCCTCTTGCTGCCCAGACTTCCTCCGCGCCTCGTCCCGCTCCCTCTTGGCCTGCAGCGGTACAGGACGGAGACCTCCACGCCGCTCCGCAGCCTGCTGCAAGGGCAGGAGGATGCCGTCAGGTCCGAGAGCGATGCTGGTCCCCGGCGAGAGCTGGCCACAGCACCACCCGAACCCCGGCCGCCCTCCCACCACCACCACCATCCCCCCTCCCCGCGAAAAAAACTCACAGATTGGCTTTCCTCACCCAGTCCATGCTCCAGCACTTCCTGCAGGGATGTCTACGACGGGCGCTTTTCTCCTCCGGGCTCCTGGCCGCGTTCAGCGAGGCTTGGACCCTCCACCGCCCCTGAGGCGATGGCCGTCCCTCCTCAGGCAGCTCCAGTCCCCTCTCACCGGTCCTGAGGAAGCTCCGCTCCCCCACCCCCCGCCGTTGACGACACTCCCCCCGCCAGGTGATGACACCACCCCACTTCCCCCCACCAGGCGACGACACTGCTCCCCCCCCCTCCCCCGCCGAGGCGACGACACTGCTCCCCCCCCCTCCCCCGCCGAGGCGACGACACTGCTCCACCCCCCCCCCCGCCGAGGCGACGACACTGCTCCACCCCCCCCCCCGCCGAGGCGACGACACTGCTCCACCCCCCCCCCCGCCGAGGCGACGACACTGCTCCACCCCCCCCCCCGCCGAGGCGACGACACTGCTCCCCCCCCCTCCCCCGCCGAGGCGACGACACTGCTCCCCCCCCCTCCCCCGCCGAGGCGACGACACTGCTCCCCCCCCCCGCCGAGGCGACGACACCGACCCCCTCTCCAAGGCGCCTCCCGTCCCGTCCCCCCCCCCCTGTTCCCAAGTCGATCCGGTACTTCCCCAGGCAGGTTCGACTCCTGCTCGCCCCTTCCCCGGGCAGGTCCCCCTCAGGCGACCGCTCCGCCCCTCACAGCGGCGCTTTGTTCAGAGCGCCCTTCTCTTTCCTCTTGCTGCCCAGACTTCTTCCGCTGCTCCTCCCGCTCGCTCTTGCCTCGCAGGTCCTTCCACACGCAGTGGACATCTCTCCCTTCTCCGCCACCAGCTGCTGCAAGGGCAGTAGTGTGCCGTCAGGTCTGAGAAGGACGCCTGTCCCCGACGAGAAGTGCCCACAGCACCACCCGAACCCCGGCCGCCCTCCAACCCCCCCTTCCCCCCCGAAAAAAACCTCACAGATCGGCTTTTCTCACCAGAGCCGGTGCTCCAGCACTTCCTGCAGGGACGACTGCGCCGGGCACTCGTCTGCTCCAGGCACCTTGCCGCGCCTGGCGGGTCCAGGACTCTCCTGAGCCCCTCAGACAATGGCGCTCGCCCCCCCACAGGCGACTCGGGTCCACCCCCGCCCGCCCCGAGCCGAGCCGAGCCGATGAGGTCCCCGCCGAGGCGGCGCCGATCGCCGAGCAGCCTTTTCCGGGGGCGCCGCTCCCGCTCCTCTCAGGCGGCCGCGCGGCGCCTCACTGCTGCGCGCGCCGTTCCCGCCCTTCGCCTCAGGCGAAAGCTCCGCCCCTCACGTCGGCGCGCGGCGTTCCCGCCCGCCGAAAGCGTCGGGGGCGTGCCGAAAGCGTCGGGGGCGTGCCGAAAGCGTCGGGGGCGTGCCGAAAGCGTCGGGGGCGTGCCGAAAGCGTCGGGGGCGTGCCGAAAGCGTCGGGGGCGTGCCGAAAGCGTCGGGGGCGTGCCGAAAGCGTCGGGGGCGTGCCGAAAGCGTCGGGGGCGTGCCGAAAGCGTCGGGGGCGTGCCGAAAGCGTCGGGGGCGTGCCGAAAGCGTCGGGGGCGTGCCGAAAGCGTCGGGGGCGTGCCGAAAGCGTCGGGGGCGTGCCGAAAGCGTCGGGGGCGTGCCGAAAGCGTCGGGGGCGTGCCGAAAGCGTCGGGGGCGTGCCGAAAGCGTCGGGGGCGTGCCGAAAGCGTCGGGGGCGTGCCGAAAGCGTCGGGGGCGTGCCGAAAGCGTCGGGGGCGTGCCGAAAGCGTCGGGGGCGTGCCGAAAGCGTCGGGGGCGTGCCGAAAGCGTCGGGGGCGTGCCGAAAGCGTCGGGGGCGTGCCGAAAGCGTCGGGGGCGTGCCGAAAGCGTCGGGGGCGTGCCGAAAGCGTCGGGGGCGTGCCGAAAGCGTCGGGGGCGTGCCGAAAGCGTCGGGGGCGTGCCGAAAGCGTCGGGGGCGTGCCGAAAGCGTCGGGGGCGTGCCGAAAGCGTCGGGGGCGTGCCGAAAGCGTCGGGGGCGTGCCGAAAGCGTCGGGGGCGTGCCGAAAGCGTCGGGGGCGTGCCGAAAGCGTCGGGGGCGTGCCGAAAGCGTCGGGGGCGTGCCGAAAGCGTCGGGGGCGTGCCGAAAGCGTCGGGGGCGTGCCGAAAGCGTCGGGGGCGTGCCGAAAGCGCCGGGGGCGTGCCGAAAGCGCCGGGGGCGTGCCGAAAGCGTCGGGGGCGTGCCGAAAGCGCCGGGGGCGTGCCGAAAGCGCCGGGGGCGTGCCGAAAGCGCCGGGGGCGTGCCGAAAGCGCCGGGGGCGTGCCGAAAGCGCCGGGGGCGTGCCGAAAGCGCCGGGGGCGTGCCGAAAGCGCCGGGGGCGTGCCGAAAGCGCCGGGGGCGTGCCGAAAGCGCCGGGGGCGTGCCGAAAGCGCCGGGGGCGTGCCGAAAGCGCCGGGGGCGTGCCGAAAGCGCCGGGGGCGTGCCGAAAGCGCCGGGGGCGTGCCGAAAGCGCCGGGGGCGTGCCGAAAGCGCCGGGGGCGTGCCGAAAGCGCCGGGGGCGTGCCGAAAGCGCCGGGGGCGTGCCGAAAGCGCCGGGGGCGTGCCGAAAGCGCCGGGGGCGTGCCGAAAGCGCCGGGGGCGTGCCGAAAGCGCCGGGGGCGTGCCGAAAGCGCCGGGGGCGTGCCGAAAGCGCCGGGGGCGTGCCGAAAGCGCCGGGGGCGTGCCGAAAGCGCCGGGGGCGTGCCGAAAGCGCCGGGGGCGTGCCGAAAGCGCCGGGGGCGTGCCGAAAGCGCCGGGGGCGTGCCGAAAGCGCCGGGGGCGTGCCGAAAGCGCCGGGGGCGTGCCGAAAGCGCCGGGGGCGTGCCGAAAGCGCCGGGGGCGTGCCGAAAGCGCCGGGGGCGTGCCGAAAGCGCCGGGGGCGTGCCGAAAGCGCCGGGGGCGTGCCGAAAGCCGAGATACAGGAGCAGGGGCGGCCTGAGCTCGGGCACAGCGTAGAGGCGGGATTACCAGGAGGGAGGGAAATGGGCAGGCAGGCACATGGAGCGGCAGACAGGCTCGCCGAGGATAACAATGCCTGGGAACTGGCCAGAGAAAGCTGTGGGCAAAAAGAGACCCCAAAGCCGATCTGAAACAAGAACTGAACAAGGAAAATAACAGCGCTAGGTTACAGGAGAGAAAGGGAGGATGAAACAAAGGAAGGAGAGAGAGCAGGACCAAGCATCTGGAAGAAAGAAAAAGGGAGAGCTAGAAGAAGACACAAGAGGGAGTGGGAGCAGGAACGAACGAGAGCAGAAGTACAGGGAAGAAAAAACCAACAAAAATCATAGCAGCATGGGATAGAGAGGGGGCCAGGGGACAGCCCAAAACGTCCAAGAGGGGCAACAGGGCCCGAGGGTCCGCGACTCACCGCAGCTGTCGCTCTCAGCGCTGCCAGGAAAAATTTGCCAATTCAGACCCTTCTTTCTCCTTCTCTCCTCCCTTCCTTTTCTGGAGGTGCAGTCGCTCAGCTGCCCTCCACCTCAAAGAACACGCGGGTGTCTCTCGGCTCTTACAAAACGCAGCTTCCTGCACGTGTGGCCTCGCTCGCACGCTGCGCGGCCGTACCGCGCTCTGGGTGACGCGCACGGACCCTGATCGCACGCTGGCGGTCCGGCCCGCTGTGGACTGTACAGAGGGCTCCTGCCTCGCCCAGAGAGGCAGGCTCTCTCTTCCTGCAGTGGAAGGCAGCTGCTGCCCACATGCCCTTGATTTTCTTCTTTCCCTTTCTCAGGCCTCTGCAGCTTCAGCTGTGGCAGCTCCTGTCCACAGCCAGAAAACGTCCCAGGGGCCTGTCCCTTCTCACCTCTCTGCTGCGAGGAGCACAAGGGCAGGCAGAGAACCCCACACAGTTCTGAAGTGGGTCCAGTCGACAGCATCCCCAGGGAAGGAACAGGCAAGCGCGGCCCCGGTGAGGCCTCTGGGAGAAGGTGAAGCGACTGCCGTTATTCCCGTAGATCGCCCCTGGCCGGAGCCCCCCTTCCACAGGGGCTCCTGCGGAGGCGCCAAGGGCCGGCTTGCCGCCATCCCCGCGGGGCTCGGGGGTGACCTGGGGCTACGGGACGGGATTCAGGGTAGAGGTGCGAGACCTGGGGCCAGGACACGGTGCGGGCAAGGCCAGTGCCAGCTCAAGGGGAGCTCTGGCAAGCTGGGGAGGCACCCGGCACCAACCCCCGGGGGACACCCATCTTCTTCCCCTCTGCCTTTGTCCCAGCCCTCGGGTAACTCCCTGGGGCTCCCCCGGCCCGGTTCACCTCCAGGAGAGCCGAGGCCTGACACAGCAGGCGGTGTGAAGCTTCCTGCCCCACCGCTGCCGTGTGGCCAGCGGGCAGGAGGGGCCCCCACACCTGCCAAAGGGGCGGGCCGGCCTCACCGGCGGCCTCGGCCCTCGCCCACCACCAGGAATCACGCCCAGCAAGCCTCACGCTGCGGCAGCAGGAAGGCGGCTCTGGCGGTGCCGCACACCTGTGCGGGGCCGGCGCTGCAGTCCTGCCCTTCGCGCACCGAGCGCCCGCCGGCAGCGTGACGTGGGGCGGCGGCGGCATTTCCTTACCAGGAGGGGGCACCGAGCGTGGCCGCACCCCCCCACGGGCATCGGAGCATCGCACTGACGTTGCTGGCGGGCGGCAGCGTGGGGCACGGGGCCACCTCTGTGTCGCCCACCGACAGCACCGTGTGGCGTTTGCCAGGCAGCGGCGGTGAGCGCGGGCGAGCGCCACCCCCCGCGCGAGCGGCGGCCGAGCGGCACGTCACTGCGCACACGCTCTCGAGGAACGGGCACGACGCTTGGTGGGGAGCAGCTGGAAGCCCCCGGGAACCCACGTGAAAGCGGCAACAAAACTATCCCTCGTGCTGCGCCACAGGGGCCGCGGCGGTAGCGAGGACTGCGCCGCGCTACGGGCGCCCACGAGCGGTGCGGCTGCCTGGCAGCCGAGTCTGCAGAACCTACAGCTCCTGGCACGCGCTGGCCAACGCGGCACGGCCGCCTGCACGCCAAGCGCTGTAAGACCCCGCATCCCAGCGTGACCCAGGGAACCAACGCGGCTGGCCAGAAACCCCACACGCCAGGACCACAGCTCCCGCTGGGTTGCGAGAGGCAGTTTTCTCTGCTTTCTGACCCTGCAGCAACACCGTTGCTCACCCCTCCGAACCCCCACCAGTGCACCCAGAAGCCTCACCACCGGCTCGGGGCAGCCCCTGCCACCACCTCCAACGCTGCCACCCTGCAGGCACCGCCATCCTCCCCAGGAGCTGCCAGCTGATGGCACGGCTCCACTCACCTTCTCCCTCGGTGCAGCCAGGGCCCAGCAATGCTCAGCGACTGCTCTGCTCCTCCCTTGGTTGACACCGACCCCTCCGACGGCTGCCTTGCTCTTAACAGCAGCACCCGCCCCTCCACCCGGAGCAAGCCCTTTACAGGGAGGGGCCGCTGCCATCAGCCTCACTGCCCACACCTGGGGCCCCTCCAGCCCCAGCCCACAGCTGGAGGCCATCACCCACCCCCACAGAGCATCATCACCCCTCCCAGCCCCTCACCTGGGGCAAAGGAAGCACAAAAGGCAGCCGGCAGCCAGCAAGTGTTTATTCAGTCACACACAGAACAAGTCCCAGAAGGGAGTGAGTCTGCTCCGGGGCTCAGGGCCCCTAATGCTGCCCCTGCCCCTGGCACACCTTGGCGCTTGTTCCCGGAGCCACGCTCCTCAGTCCAGCCGGGAACAGTCAGTCGGTTCCTGGAGCAACAAGCTGCAGGGCAGAGCTGGAAACTGCCAAACATGAGGAGCAAGATGCAGGACACAAGAAGACAGAAGAAAGGTGGCAGCTAGCTGACTAGTACAGGGGTAGAGAGAAAACAAGAGATGAGCAATGGGGCGGTGAGAGGATGGGGACAGGGAACCCAACGTGGATATGCAGAAAAAAAAGCAGCAGGGAGAGAAGAAAACAGGCAGCAGAAAGAAGGAGGAGGAGCAGGACAGAAACCAACAAAGAAGGACGAGGAGCAGCATAGAGATGCAGAAAAAAAAAAAGCTGGGATGGGTGGCACAACAGACATGGAGGGGAAAAAAAAAAAGGGGGGGAGCAGGGAGCTAGACCAAGCAAGATGGAAGAAAGACCAAAAAGCTCCAGAGAACAGGGCACAGAGGGAGGAAAAAGCAACAGCGATGGGGAGTCAGGACAGCAAACCATGGGAAGGAACACAAAACAAATCACATCGCTACATGTGACAGGGCAGAGAAGGAAGAATTAGGAAACAGGGACAGAGACACAGAAAAAAAGAGACCTGGAGCCAAAAACTAATCCTGATGCATACAGAAAGAAGGGGGGTGGGGGTGGGGGGGTGTATTCTAAAACAGGGGAAACAGAGACAGAGAGATGGAGAAAAGACAAAAGCAACAGACTACAAGGCATCGAGAGACGAATTACTGAATAGTAACACGAGCGCCAGCCAGAAACAGGCCACAAAGCAGCAAAGATCACAGGGGGTACGGGGCACAGAGGAAGGAATTCTCAGACCCGGCACAAGGAGCCAGACAGAGAGAGAGCGAGGCAAAAATTAAATGGTGAAAAGAGACAGACCGCAGGGCAGAGGGAGGAATTGATAAACAGGGACAGGGCACCCGACAGAGCATGATGGAGAACAGGGAAAAAAAAAAATAGCAGCAAGCTACAGGGAAGAGGGAGGAATTAAAGAACAGTGACTGGAAGACAGACAGCGACACATGGAGAGAGAGAAGACAAAAGAGCGATGGGCAACAAGATGGATAGGGAGGAAATGAAAAACAGCAGAAGGGAGTCAGCCAGAGAGAAAGACACCGAGGAAAAAGGCCAGACAGTCTATGAGGGACGGAGGTAGGAATGAAAAACGGGGGACAGGGAGCAGGAAAGAGAGAGATGGAGATCGCAGGGAATAGCAGCGGGTGCAGGAAGAAGAAAGGGGCATCAATAGGAACAGGGAGCTGGACAGAGAGGGATGGAGAAAGGCAACAAGAGCGGCAGGGTACAGGGCAGAGAAAGGGAAGACCTACAAGATGGGGACAGGGAGATGCTCCAAGCAAGACGGAAGATACAGGTGAGCAAAAAAAGTTGAGCAGCACCAGAAAGAGAGGAGTCTAGGAGAAAGACAGGGAGGGACCAGGCCACACAAGAGGGATGAGAGGGGCCCAAGAGCTCGGGACTTACTGCAGTTCTCCGCGCTGCCAGGAGAATTTGACAGGTCAGACTCCTCCTTCTGTTTGCCTTCTCCCTTCCTCTTCTACAGCTCCAGGTGCCTGGCTGTCCTCCACTTATGAGAATATGTAGGTGTCTCACAGCTCTTACGAGATGAGGCCTGCTAGACACAGAACCTCATTCAATCACACACTACGTGCAGGAGTAGGACAGAGGAAAGAGAGAGAAACCGAGAAGTGAGGAGCAGAACGGAAGGATCGAGAGAGAAATGGACTGAGGAGTGATGCAAAAGGTACAGAACAAGCAGTCAGAAGTGCAGACAGAAAAAGAAAAGGGAGCAGCAAGACAAGAGAGAGAAAGTGAGAGAGAAAGGGGGAGCAAGGCAGAAGAAAAGAAAGAAAAGATATAGAGAAGAAGAAAAAAAAAATCACAGCATGGGAAAGAGAAGGGCGGGAAGGGACTGGGACATACAAGGGGGGCGACAGGGCCCCGAGGGCCCGGGACTCACCGCGGCTCTCGCTCCCGGCACTGCCGGGAGAACTGGACAGGTCAGATGCTTCTTTCTCCTTCCTTCCTCCTGCCCCTCCTCTTCTTCTGAAACTCCACTCGCCCGGCTGACCTCCCCCTAAAAGAATACGCGGGTGTCTCTCGGCTCTTACAAGACGTGGCTTCCGACACACGCAGCCTCGCTCGCTCGCTCGCTCCGCGGCCGTTCCGCGCCTGGGTCCGGCCCGCTGCGGACTGTGCAGAGGGCTCCTCGCTCACCCGGAGAGGCAGGCGCTCTCCTCCTGCAGGGCGAGGCGGCTGCTGCCCACATGCCCTTGACGTTCTCCTTCCTTCCCTTTCTCCGGCCCCTCCAGCTCCAGCCGCGGCGGCTCCCGCCCCGCTGCCCACGGCCGGGAAGGCTCGGCTCCGCCCGTCCCTTCTGGCCCCCGAGCCGTGAGAAGCGCCAGGCCGGGCAGAGACACCCCACGCCAGCCCGAGCTGGGCGCAGCCGGCGGCATCCCCGGGGCAGGAACGGACACGCGCGGCCCCAGCGCGGCCTCGGGAGGGGGCACGGAGGCGGCAGGGACCCTTATTGCCGCGGACCGGACCGGCCGCAGCCCCAACACTCACCTCCGCCGCGCACGCGCACTCCCGGGAGACGCCGCCGCCGCGCATGCGCACCCCCGGGCCGGGGGCACACCGCGTCTCGGGGAGCCGCGGGCAGCCCGCGGGAAACCGCCACAAAACCGCGTCTCGGGCCGCGCCGCGGGGCCGCGCCGGTACCGAGGGCTGTGCCGTGCCGCGCGCGCCCGCCAGCGCCGCAGCTGCGGGGAACCGAGAGCGCAGAAACTGCAGCTCCCGGCGTGCCCCGGGGAGCCAACATGGCCGACCGGAAGCCCCCTGCACCTGACTACGGCTCCCGCCGCGCCGCCCGCGCACCCGGAAGCCCGGCCGAGCGCAGCCCCGCGCGGCTCCGGGCAGCGCCGCCGCCGCCCGGCCCCGACGCGGAGCGGCCTCCGCCCCCGGTCCCGCCGCACCTTTCCCCGCAGCCGCCCGGCCCCGCTCCTGCCTCGGCTCGCACCGGCTCCTCCTCCAGCACCGGCCCCGGACAGGGAGGGGTCGCTGCCTGCAGCCTCCCTGCCCGCCCCTGCGGCTCCTCCGGCCCGGCCCACGCTCCCCCCCCCCCGGTAACTATAGCGACCAGCACCGTTAATAAACGCCGGAGATGCCCGTCGCTCCTCCGAGCTCGCGCTCTATGGGCCGCCGGTCCTCCGGTCGCGGGGCCGCCGCCGCGCACGCGCACTCCGGGGGCCGCCCGGCGCAGCCGCACGCCGCAGGTCGCCTCTCCCCGCCGGGGGAACCTTCCCCGGGCAGCGGGAGCAGCCGCTGGGCGAGACCGCTCCGGTGCGCGGGCCGACGGGACCAACGCTGCCAAATCTTATAACCCCCCGGAGAGGGAGGAGCTCCGGCACGGCCGCAGCGCAGGGCAGCGCAGTCTCGCCTTGTGACCCAGAACTCAGCGGGGTGACCGAAGTGTCGGTCAGAGCAGCCTCAGGGCTCTTCGGACGGGTGGAAGGGGGAGGAAAGCCTGTGACAACGCGACACGGGAGCGCAGAGTTGTTTTAAGGACGAAACAGCGTAACTTCGGTCCCTGGGAGACCAGTACAGTAACTATTAAAAGCACACGTATTGTTAGATATTTTTCCTAAACTCACATTTATCCAATTTAGTTTTTCAAATCCTGGTGATAGCAGAAATAGTTTTTTAAAAAAACCCAGATAAATCCAGGAACATTTCTGCCCGCGTTCAGCCGCTCTTCTGGAGCGTACGCTAGGAGCTGGAGAACCCGAGCAAGCTGTCTGATTATATTTACGGCAGCTCTGGCCCCGACAGCTCCCCCGTCCGTCCCCTTGCCAGGAACTAGCGCCGCGGCGGCTACAGCTCAGCCCAAAGCCAAACCGACACCGACCTCGGCTCTGGAAAGCGCCACCTCATCTCCCCCCGTTTTGCTGATTAGGGATATCAATTCAACTCAGACACCGGAGTGAAAGGAGCAGGCGTATTTTATTAGAAATAACTAAATAACAGAAGAATATGGAAAACACGCAGTCAGGAAAGACGGAATAGTGCACTCACACAGACAGGAAAATACAGGGTAACGCATCAAATCCTGACTGCCTGAGAGAGAGGGAACAGCGATTAAAAAAGATCCCTCAGCACCTGCACCCGTTGCCATCACCCAGACCCGCAGGCAGCCCCGGTTACAGCGAGGGTTTGCAGAGCCTTTCCCGGCAAGTGGGAAACCCTACGCGGTGCGTCCACCCGTAGGTGAGGCCTCCAAAGTCGCTGTGAGCGGGTCCACCCTTCTATACCCCAAAATCGGCAAGCCAGAAGAGCTGGCACCTTGGTTTGGAGCGGAAATATCTGGTTTCAATCTCACATTAGATTCCCCCGGAGCCTGGCCAGGGCTCAGGGGAGAAGCTAAGGGAGCTCCTCTGCTTACCCAGGCAGACTAGGTGCAAGGGCTCACGTCAGGCCACAGGGCCAGACTACGGTCTCCACGACCCGGTTATTTTATCCCCACACAAAGAAAGATAAATGTACATTCAAGAGAGCCACGTCTTCCACACCTGTTTCACTAACGATGACATACTGAGTGAGCAGCTTCGGCTCAGGGCCTGTTGTTCAGGCTTCGATACTTCCACTTTTTACATCGGAATAGGTGGTTGGTTATCACTTAGTAAAATACCTGTTAGCACAATGGTTAACAGTTACAAAATACACAGGACTCGTCTACAAGTCAACTCTGGCTTGGCCCTATTGTCCAAGCCTTAGCGCTTCACCCCGAGAGTCCCCTTGCAAGCAGCCAGGACCAACACACGCCGCAAACATTCCAGCGGCTGCCAAAGGTTAAAATCCCACGCGCAGCGCCACGTGGCAGGCAGCGGTTAAAGCCGAGTTGGGCAGAAAAGGAGCTAAATGGGGAACACGCAGTTGGAGAAAGCATCTGATTGAGTACTTGCTCACGAGGCAAAGAAAACATCCCCAAAGGGGCAGGGACGCTGGAGGCGACCACAGCCCAGGTGACAGGGAGATCCCCTGCCCAGGAGGGCTTTCTCTCGCCTCTTTGCCGGACCGCTGCCGCTACTCCTCCCGCTCGCTCTTGCCTCGCAGGTCCTTCTGCACGCGGTGGATGTCTCTCCCTTCTTCTCCACGACCAACTGCTGCAAGAGCAGGAGAATGCCATCAGGTCTGAGAGCGACGACGGTCCTGGGTGAGAGCTGGCCACAGCACCACCTGAACACCGGCCGCCCTCACACAGCCCTATACCCCCGCCCCCCCGAAAAAACCTCACAGATCGGCTTTTCTTACCCAATCGGTGCTCCGGTGCTGCCACACGTGGAGTCGCGGCGGGCGCTGGAGCTGGGCTCGGAGTCGGGCACTCTGGGCAAACGGAGCTGGGCATGCAGAGCGGCGGCCACCGAGGCTGCGCCCCTGCTTACAGGGGGCTCGAGCCGCTGCCGGGACTGCAAAGTGCCCGGGACTGCAGGGCACGGGCCAGGCCCCGACTTACAGGGCAGCCCCGGTCCCAAAGGCCCACGAGGCCCCTCCTCTCCGCTACAGGGGCGCCCTGACCCGCACCCCGCTAACAGGGCCGCCACCCCACACAAGGCGCCAGCCAAGCACTATCGAGAGTGCTGGGCGCTGTCTGCCCTGAAGGCAGGTGAATCGGCAGCAGCGGCCCTTTCCCAAGAGGTTCTGGGGGCTGGGGAAGCAGAACTTCCCGAGGGGGGTTCCTCATCGCTTGGGAGAAGCTGCCGCGTCACTGTGGAGCAGCTGGTTGCAAGGGGCTGGCGGCTGAGGCCCACCCGTGCTGCCTGTCCCCCTAAATCTCCCCCTGCCCTGCCGTACCCCTGTCCCCTCTCCCTCTATGCTTTAAGCCCCCAGGCCGCCGGGCACCACCAGGTGAGAAAATGGGGTCTGAGGCGGCTCAGGCCGGGGCAGGGGGCAGGAGGGAGGGCCAGGGGCCAGAGCACGCTGAGGGAAGGTCCCTCAGGCGGCCGGCTTCCCCGTCGTCCAGGCAGAGGAGCTGGCGCCCGACCGCGCCGTCCTTCCAGGCACCAGCTCCCGGAGAAGGAAGAGGCATCCGTGGCCTGCGGAAGAAACTACGAGGCGAGGGCAAGCGAGAGGAGGAGCGGCACGCTGAAACCGGGGAAAGAGAAAGGGGCTGCGGGCAAAGGGCCCTCCCTGTCACCACGGCTGCTGTGGGACAAGAGCATCCTGGGCGCTTTTGGGAGGGTCTCGAGGACTCTGGGGCAGGTACTTGGCTCAGGGCCGTTCCCTGCGTTTCTAGAGGCTACCGCGGTTCTCGGTGAAGGGGACACAACTGCCGAGCCTTTGCCCTCGAAGGCCGGGGGCCGCAGACGCCCGCTCGCTACCCGCTCCTCCTGCCGAGGGCGGGGGACGGGCACAACCCTGCTTACAGGGCCGTCGGGTCAGAGGGCTCCACGGCTCGTGGCACTCGCCCCGAGTACGGGGCCGGCACGCTGGCAGGTCGCCAGCAGGACAGGCAGCCACCCAGGCCCAGAGAGCGGGCGGGTCACGCGTCGGCCGTGCTACGACCGCGCGGCTTGGCTCCGTCCTTGGAAAGGAGGGGCCAGCCGGGACTCGCCCTCCGCTCGCAGGCTCAGCGGGGACCGACCCCCTGTTGCTGCACGGAGCCCCTCTTTCCCTCCCGGGAAGTTTAAGCTAAGTACGCTGCAGCGATTTCAACAGGGGCCTAAACAAGAAGCTCCTTCACTCGCTCACTCGCACCGACGCGGACACAGGCAGGCACACGGACACGGACAGGGGGAAAGAAAACTTCCCAGGAGAGAGAGCGAGCTCTGTGCAGCCAATGTCTGGGGAGCCGTCCCCTCCCGCGAGCAAGAGAGCAGAGCCTCGGACCTGTCCCCCCGGACGCACGGAGCCCAGAGGGACTCAACGTGCCACGGGCCTTCGCGGGGGACCAAGGGACAAGTGCCGCGACGCGCCCCGACTCCAGGGGGTCACGCTGGCCAGGCCGCCAGCAGGCAGAAGGCCGCCAGGGCCGGGGAAACAGCCCTCCCCTGCCTACAGGGCGGGCTTGGGGGCCAGAGAGCCCCATTTGCCCCTCGGTGCGGGGACGGTGCCGCTCTCTCCTTACAGGGTCGCCCCTCTCTCCGGGCAGCCAAACCGTCGGGGCAAGGGGGCAAAAGGCCAGAGACCCGAGCCCTGCTTACAGGGAGGTCACCCGGCGCAGCGCCGGCCAGGACACCAAAGGTGCCGGCAACGGTGCCGTGGGGAGGCCCCTTTGCCCTGAGCTCCCCCCTCTCCCCCCAGCCCTCTCTTCAGCCCGCCGCTCCTCCTCTCCCTCGCTCTGGCCTCGCAGCTCCTTCACGATGCCTTGTCTTGCTTCTCGAGGAGCTGGTGCTCGGAAGGAAGGCGCAGCCAGGCGCCAGCTCCCCCACCCGGAGGACAGAGCAGAGGCCCCGGCCCCGCTGCCAGGCCCCCCCCCGCGCCCAAGTTACAGGCCGGCCGGCCTGGCTGCGGCTCACCACCACGGCGCGCTTTAGGAGCTCCGCTTCCCGCCCCGGCCGCAGAGACGGCGCCGCTCACCCCCCTTAGAGGGTTGCCACCTGCCCGGCAGCCTGACCACGGGGTGACGTGGCAAAAGGCCGGCAAAAACCCAAAGACCCGAGCCCTGCTTACAGGGGGGTCACCCGGCACAAAGCCGGCCAGGGCACCGAAGGTCCTGGCGACACGCTGGTGCGACCACAGCCCCGGTGACAGGGAGGTCCCTTTGCCCAGAGTGCCCTTCTCCTGCCTCCTCTTGCTGCCCAGACTTCCTCCGCTCTTGGCCTGCAGCGGTACAGGACGGAGACCTCCACGCTGCTCCGCTGCCTGCTGCAAGGGCAGGAGGATGCCGTCAGGTCCGAGAGCGATGCTGGTCCCCGGCGAGAGCTGGCCACAGCACCACCCGAACCCCGGCCGCCCTCCCACCACCCACCCCGCGAAAAAACCTCGCAGATCGGCTTTCCTCACCCAGTCGGTGCTCCAGTGCTTCGTGCAGGGACCGTGACAGGCTCTCATCTGCAATGGGCTCCTGGCAGCGTCCGGCGGCTCCTGGCAGCGTCCGTCAGGGCCTGGACCCTCCTCAGCCCCTGAGGTGATGGCGGTCCCTCCTCATGCAGCTCCAGTCCCCCCCCATGCGCCCTGACGCAGGTCTGCTGCCCCTCCTAGGCGACGGCACTGGCCCCCCACCCTGCAGCAGCTTTGATCCCCTGCCAAGGTGGCTCCAATCCCTCGGCCCCGAGTCGATCCATTTCTTGCTGAGGCAGCGCCGACTTGCGCTCCCCTTTCCCTCAGGCGGCCGCTCCGCCCCTCACAGCGGCGCTTTGCCCAGAGCGCGCTTCTCTTTCTTCCGCTTGCTGCCCAGACTTCCTTCGCTGCTCCTCCTGCTAACCCTTGCCTTGCACGGCCTTCCGCATGCGGTGGATGTCTCTCCCTTCTCCACCACCAAGTGCTGCAAGAGCAGGAGGGTGCCGTCAGGCCTGAGAGGGACGACGGTCCCCGGCGAGAGCCTGACACGGCACCACCCGAACCCCGGCCGCCCTCCCACACCACTATTCCTCTATACCCCCCCCCAAAAAAAAAAACCTCACAGATCGGCTTTTCTTACCCAATCGGTGCTCCGGTGCTGCCACACGTGGAGTCGCGGCCGGCGCTGGAGCTGGGCTCGGAGTCGGGCACTCTGGGCAAATGGAGCTGGGCATGCAAAACGGTGGCCACCGAGGCTGCGCCCCTGCTTACAGGGGGCTCGAGCCGCTGCCGGGACTGCAAAGTGCCCGGGACTGCAGGGCACGGGCCAGGCCCCAACTTACAGGGCAGCCCCGGTCCCAAAGGCCCACGAGGCCCCTCCTCTCCGCTACAGGGGCGCCCTGACCCGCACCCCGCTAACAGGGCCGCCACCCCACACAAGGCGCCAGCCAAGCACTATCGAGAGTGCTGGGCGCTGTCTGCCCTGAAGGCAGGTGAATCGGCAGCAGCGGCCATTTCCCAAGAGGTTCTGGGGGCTGGGGAAGCAGAACTTCCCGAGGGGGGTTCCTCATCGCTTGGGAGAAGCTGCCGCGTCACTGCGGAGCAGCTGGTTGCAAGGGGCTGGCGGCTGAGGCCCACCCGTGCTGCCTGTCCCCCTAAATCTCCCCCTGCCCTGCCGTACCCCTGTCCCCTCTCCCTCTATGCTTTAAGCCCCCAGGCCGCCGGGCACCACCAGGTGAGAAAATGGGGTCTGAGGCGGCTCAGGCCGGGGCAGGGGGCAGGAGGGAGGATAGAGGGCCGGGGGCCAGAGCACGCTGAGGGAAGGTCCCTCAGGCGGCCGGCTTCCCCGTCGTCCAGGCAGAGGAGCTGGCGCCCGACCGCGCCGTCCTTCCAGGCACCAGCTCCCGGAGAAGGAAGAAGGAAGAGGCATCCGTGGCCTGCGGAAGAAACTACGAGGCGAGGGCAAGCGAGAGGAGGAGCGGCACGCTGAAACCGGGGAAAGAGAAAGGGGCTGCAGGCAAAGGGCCCTCCCTGTCCCACGGCTGCTGTGGGACAAGAGCGTCCTGGGCAACTCTGGGAGGGTCTCGAGGACTCTGGGGCAGGTACTTGGCTCAGGGCCGTTCCCTGCGTTTCTAGAGGCTACCGCGGTTCTCGGTGAAGGGGACACAACTGCCGAGCCTTTGCCCTTGAAGGCCGGGGGCCGCAGACGCCCGCTCGCTACCCGCTCCTCCTGCCGAGGGCGGGGGACGGGCACAACCCTGCTTACAGGGCCGTCGGGTCAGAGGGCTCCACGGCTCGTGGCACTCGCCCCGAGTACGGGGCTGGCACGCTGGCAGGTCGCCAGCAGGACAGGCAGCCACCCAGGCCCAGAGAGCGGGCGGGTCATGCGGCTTGGCTCTGTCCTTGGAAAGGAGGGGCCAGCCGGGACTCGCCCTCCGCTCGCGGGCTCAGCGGGGACCGACCCCCTGTTGCTGCACGGAGCCCCTCTTTCCCTCCCGGGAAGTTTAAGCTAAGTACGCTGCAGCGATTTCAACAGGGGCCTAAACAAGAAGCTCCTTCACTCGCTCACTCGTACCGACGCGGACACAGGCAGGCACACGGACACGGACAGGGGGAAAGAAAACTTCCCAGGAGAGAGAGCGAGCTCTGTGCAGCCAATGTCTGGGGAGCCGTCCCCTCCCGCGAGCAAGAGAGCAGAGCCTCGGACCTGCCCCCCCGGACGCACGGAGCCCAGAGGGACTCAACGTGCCACGGGCCTTCGCGGGGGACCAAGGGACAAGTGCCGCGACGCGCCCCGACTCCAGGGGGTCACGCTGGCCAGGCCGCCAGCAGGCAGAAAGCCGCCAGGGCCGGGGAAACAGCCCTCCCCTGCCTACAGGGCGGGCTTGGGGGCCAGAGAGCCCCATTTGCCCCTCGGTGCGGGGACGGTGCCGCTCTCTCCTTACAGGGTCGCCCCTCTCTCCGGGCAGCCAAACCGTCGGGGCAAGGGGGCAAAAGGCCAGAGACCCGAGCCCTGCTTACAGGGAGGTCACCCGGCGCAGCGCCGGCCAGGACACCAAAGGTGCCGGCAACGGTGCCGTGGGGAGGCCCCTTTGCCCTGAGCTCCCCCCTCTCCCCCCAGCCCTCTCTTCAGCCCGCCGCTCCTCCTCTCCCTCGCTCTGGCCTCGCAGCTCCTTCACGATGCCTTGTCTTGCTTCTCGAGGAGCTGGTGCTCGGAAGGAAGGCGCAGCCAGGCGCCAGCTCCCCCACCCGGAGGACAGAGCAGAGGCCCCGGCCCCGCTGCCAGGCCCCCCCCCGCGCCCAAGTTACAGGCCGGCCGGCCTGGCTGCGGCTCACCACCACGGCGTGCTTCAGGAGCTCCGCTTCCCGCCCCGGCCGCAGAGACGGCGCCGCTCACCCCCCTTAGAGGGTTGCCACCTGCCCGGCAGCCTGACCACGGGGTGACGTGGCAAAAGGCCGGCAAAAACCCAAAGACCCGAGCCCTGCTTACAGGGGGGTCACCCGGCACAAAGCCGGTCAGGGCACCAAACGTCTTGGCGACACGCTGGTGCGACCACAGCCCCGGTGACAGGGAGGTCCCTTTGCCCAGAGCGCCCTTCTCCTTCCTCCTCTTGCTGCCCAGACTTCCTCCGCGCCTCGTCCCGCTCCCTCTTGGCCTGCAGCGGTACAGGACGGAGACCTCCACGCCGCTCCGCAGCCTGCTGCAAGGGCAGGAGGATGCCGTCAGGTCCGAGAGCGATGCTGGTCCCCGGCGAGAGCTGGCCACAGCACCACCCGAACCCCGGCCGCCCTCCCACCACCACCACCATCCCCCCTCCCCGCGAAAAAAACTCACAGATTGGCTTTCCTCACCCAGTCCATGCTCCAGCACTTCCTGCAGGGATGTCTACGACGGGCGCTTTTCTCCTCCGGGCTCCTGGCCGCGTTCAGCGAGGCTTGGACCCTCCACCGCCCCTGAGGCGATGGCCGTCCCTCCTCAGGCAGCTCCAGTCCCCTCTCACCGGTCCTGAGGAAGCTCCGCTCCCCCACCCCCCGCCGTTGACGACACTCCCCCCGCCAGGTGATGACACCACCCCACTTCCCCCCACCAGGCGACGACACTGCTCCCCCCCCCTCCCCCGCCGAGGCGACGACACTGCTCCCCCCCCCTCCCCCGCCGAGGCGACGACACTGCTCCACCCCCCCCCCCGCCGAGGCGACGACACTGCTCCACCCCCCCCCCCGCCGAGGCGACGACACTGCTCCACCCCCCCCCCCGCCGAGGCGACGACACTGCTCCACCCCCCCCCCCGCCGAGGCGACGACACTGCTCCCCCCCCCTCCCCCGCCGAGGCGACGACACTGCTCCCCCCCCCTCCCCCGCCGAGGCGACGACACTGCTCCCCCCCCCCGCCGAGGCGACGACACCGACCCCCTCTCCAAGGCGCCTCCCGTCCCGTCCCCCCCCCCCTGTTCCCAAGTCGATCCGGTACTTCCCCAGGCAGGTTCGACTCCTGCTCGCCCCTTCCCCGGGCAGGTCCCCCTCAGGCGACCGCTCCGCCCCTCACAGCGGCGCTTTGTTCAGAGCGCCCTTCTCTTTCCTCTTGCTGCCCAGACTTCTTCCGCTGCTCCTCCCGCTCGCTCTTGCCTCGCAGGTCCTTCCACACGCAGTGGACATCTCTCCCTTCTCCGCCACCAGCTGCTGCAAGGGCAGTAGTGTGCCGTCAGGTCTGAGAAGGACGCCTGTCCCCGACGAGAAGTGCCCACAGCACCACCCGAACCCCGGCCGCCCTCCAACCCCCCCTTCCCCCCCGAAAAAAACCTCACAGATCGGCTTTTCTCACCAGAGCCGGTGCTCCAGCACTTCCTGCAGGGACGACTGCGCCGGGCACTCGTCTGCTCCAGGCACCTTGCCGCGCCTGGCGGGTCCAGGACTCTCCTGAGCCCCTCAGACAATGGCGCTCGCCCCCCCACAGGCGACTCGGGTCCACCCCCGCCCGCCCCGAGCCGAGCCGAGCCGATGAGGTCCCCGCCGAGGCGGCGCCGATCGCCGAGCAGCCTTTTCCGGGGGCGCCGCTCCCGCTCCTCTCAGGCGGCCGCGCGGCGCCTCACTGCTGCGCGCGCCGTTCCCGCCCTTCGCCTCAGGCGAAAGCTCCGCCCCTCACGTCGGCGCGCGGCGTTCCCGCCCGCCGAAAGCGTCGGGGGCGTGCCGAAAGCGTCGGGGGCGTGCCGAAAGCGTCGGGGGCGTGCCGAAAGCGTCGGGGGCGTGCCGAAAGCGTCGGGGGCGTGCCGAAAGCGTCGGGGGCGTGCCGAAAGCGTCGGGGGCGTGCCGAAAGCGTCGGGGGCGTGCCGAAAGCGTCGGGGGCGTGCCGAAAGCGTCGGGGGCGTGCCGAAAGCGTCGGGGGCGTGCCGAAAGCGTCGGGGGCGTGCCGAAAGCGTCGGGGGCGTGCCGAAAGCGTCGGGGGCGTGCCGAAAGCGTCGGGGGCGTGCCGAAAGCGTCGGGGGCGTGCCGAAAGCGTCGGGGGCGTGCCGAAAGCGTCGGGGGCGTGCCGAAAGCGTCGGGGGCGTGCCGAAAGCGTCGGGGGCGTGCCGAAAGCGTCGGGGGCGTGCCGAAAGCGTCGGGGGCGTGCCGAAAGCGTCGGGGGCGTGCCGAAAGCGTCGGGGGCGTGCCGAAAGCGTCGGGGGCGTGCCGAAAGCGTCGGGGGCGTGCCGAAAGCGTCGGGGGCGTGCCGAAAGCGTCGGGGGCGTGCCGAAAGCGTCGGGGGCGTGCCGAAAGCGTCGGGGGCGTGCCGAAAGCGTCGGGGGCGTGCCGAAAGCGTCGGGGGCGTGCCGAAAGCGTCGGGGGCGTGCCGAAAGCGTCGGGGGCGTGCCGAAAGCGTCGGGGGCGTGCCGAAAGCGTCGGGGGCGTGCCGAAAGCGTCGGGGGCGTGCCGAAAGCGTCGGGGGCGTGCCGAAAGCGTCGGGGGCGTGCCGAAAGCGCCGGGGGCGTGCCGAAAGCGCCGGGGGCGTGCCGAAAGCGCCGGGGGCGTGCCGAAAGCGCCGGGGGCGTGCCGAAAGCGCCGGGGGCGTGCCGAAAGCGCCGGGGGCGTGCCGAAAGCGCCGGGGGCGTGCCGAAAGCGCCGGGGGCGTGCCGAAAGCGCCGGGGGCGTGCCGAAAGCGCCGGGGGCGTGCCGAAAGCGCCGGGGGCGTGCCGAAAGCGCCGGGGGCGTGCCGAAAGCGCCGGGGGCGTGCCGAAAGCGCCGGGGGCGTGCCGAAAGCGCCGGGGGCGTGCCGAAAGCGCCGGGGGCGTGCCGAAAGCGCCGGGGGCGTGCCGAAAGCGCCGGGGGCGTGCCGAAAGCGCCGGGGGCGTGCCGAAAGCGCCGGGGGCGTGCCGAAAGCGCCGGGGGCGTGCCGAAAGCGCCGGGGGCGTGCCGAAAGCGCCGGGGGCGTGCCGAAAGCGCCGGGGGCGTGCCGAAAGCGCCGGGGGCGTGCCGAAAGCGCCGGGGGCGTGCCGAAAGCGCCGGGGGCGTGCCGAAAGCGCCGGGGGCGTGCCGAAAGCGCCGGGGGCGTGCCGAAAGCGCCGGGGGCGTGCCGAAAGCGCCGGGGGCGTGCCGAAAGCGCCGGGGGCGTGCCGAAAGCGCCGGGGGCGTGCCGAAAGCGCCGGGGGCGTGCCGAAAGCGCCGGGGGCGTGCCGAAAGCCGAGATACAGGAGCAGGGGCGGCCTGAGCTCGGGCACAGCGTAGAGGCGGGATTACCAGGAGGGAGGGAAATGGGCAGGCAGGCACATGGAGCGGCAGACAGGCTCGCCGAGGATAACAATGCCTGGGAACTGGCCAGAGAAAGCTGTGGGCAAAAAGAGACCCCAAAGCCGATCTGAAACAAGAACTGAACAAGGAAAATAACAGCGCTAGGTTACAGGAGAGAAAGGGAGGATGAAACAAAGGAAGGAGAGAGAGCAGGACCAAGCATCTGGAAGAAAGAAAAAGGGAGAGCTAGAAGAAGACACAAGAGGGAGTGGGAGCAGGAACGAACGAGAGCAGAAGTACAGGGAAGAAAAAACCAACAAAAATCATAGCAGCATGGGATAGAGAGGGGGCCAGGGGACAGCCCAAAACGTCCAAGAGGGGCAACAGGGCCCGAGGGTCCGCGACTCACCGCAGCTGTCGCTCTCAGCGCTGCCAGGAAAAATTTGCCAATTCAGACCCTTCTTTCTCCTTCTCTCCTCCCTTCCTTTTCTGGAGGTGCAGTCGCTCAGCTGCCCTCCACCTCAAAGAACACGCGGGTGTCTCTCGGCTCTTACAAAACGCAGCTTCCTGCACGTGTGGCCTCGCTCGCACGCTGCGCGGCCGTACCGCGCTCTGGGTGACGCGCACGGACCCTGATCGCACGCTGGCGGTCCGGCCCGCTGTGGACTGTACAGAGGGCTCCTGCCTCGCCCAGAGAGGCAGGCTCTCTCTTCCTGCAGTGGAAGGCAGCTGCTGCCCACATGCCCTTGATTTTCTTCTTTCCCTTTCTCAGGCCTCTGCAGCTTCAGCTGTGGCAGCTCCTGTCCACAGCCAGAAAACGTCCCAGGGGCCTGTCCCTTCTCACCTCTCTGCTGCGAGGAGCACAAGGGCAGGCAGAGAACCCCACACAGTTCTGAAGTGGGTCCAGTCGACAGCATCCCCAGGGAAGGAACAGGCAAGCGCGGCCCCGGTGAGGCCTCTGGGAGAAGGTGAAGCGACTGCCGTTATTCCCGTAGATCGCCCCTGGCCGGAGCCCCCCTTCCACAGGGGCTCCTGCGGAGGCGCCAAGGGCCGGCTTGCCGCCATCCCCGCGGGGCTCGGGGGTGACCTGGGGCTACGGGACGGGATTCAGGGTAGAGGTGCGAGACCTGGGGCCAGGACACGGTGCGGGCAAGGCCAGTGCCAGCTCAAGGGGAGCTCTGGCAAGCTGGGGAGGCACCCGGCACCAACCCCCGGGGGACACCCATCTTCTTCCCCTCTGCCTTTGTCCCAGCCCTCGGGTAACTCCCTGGGGCTCCCCCGGCCCGGTTCACCTCCAGGAGAGCCGAGGCCTGACACAGCAGGCGGTGTGAAGCTTCCTGCCCCACCGCTGCCGTGTGGCCAGCGGGCAGGAGGGGCCCCCACACCTGCCAAAGGGGCGGGCCGGCCTCACCGGCGGCCTCGGCCCTCGCCCACCACCAGGAATCACGCCCAGCAAGCCTCACGCTGCGGCAGCAGGAAGGCGGCTCTGGCGGTGCCGCACACCTGTGCGGGGCCGGCGCTGCAGTCCTGCCCTTCGCGCACCGAGCGCCCGCCGGCAGCGTGACGTGGGGCGGCGGCGGCATTTCCTTACCAGGAGGGGGCACCGAGCGTGGCCGCACCCCCCCACGGGCATCGGAGCATCGCACTGACGTTGCTGGCGGGCGGCAGCGTGGGGCACGGGGCCACCTCTGTGTCGCCCACCGACAGCACCGTGTGGCGTTTGCCAGGCAGCGGCGGTGAGCGCGGGCGAGCGCCACCCCCCGCGCGAGCGGCGGCCGAGCGGCACGTCACTGCGCACACGCTCTCGAGGAACGGGCACGACGCTTGGTGGGGAGCAGCTGGAAGCCCCCGGGAACCCACGTGAAAGCGGCAACAAAACTATCCCTCGTGCTGCGCCACAGGGGCCGCGGCGGTAGCGAGGACTGCGCCGCGCTACGGGCGCCCACGAGCGGTGCGGCTGCCTGGCAGCCGAGTCTGCAGAACCTACAGCTCCTGGCACGCGCTGGCCAACGCGGCACGGCCGCCTGCACGCCAAGCGCTGTAAGACCCCGCATCCCAGCGTGACCCAGGGAACCAACGCGGCTGGCCAGAAACCCCACACGCCAGGACCACAGCTCCCGCTGGGTTGCGAGAGGCAGTTTTCTCTGCTTTCTGACCCTGCAGCAACACCGTTGCTCACCCCTCCGAACCCCCACCAGTGCACCCAGAAGCCTCACCACCGGCTCGGGGCAGCCCCTGCCACCACCTCCAACGCTGCCACCCTGCAGGCACCGCCATCCTCCCCAGGAGCTGCCAGCTGATGGCACGGCTCCACTCACCTTCTCCCTCGGTGCAGCCAGGGCCCAGCAATGCTCAGCGACTGCTCTGCTCCTCCCTTGGTTGACACCGACCCCTCCGACGGCTGCCTTGCTCTTAACAGCAGCACCCGCCCCTCCACCCGGAGCAAGCCCTTTACAGGGAGGGGCCGCTGCCATCAGCCTCACTGCCCACACCTGGGGCCCCTCCAGCCCCAGCCCACAGCTGGAGGCCATCACCCACCCCCACAGAGCATCATCACCCCTCCCAGCCCCTCACCTGGGGCAAAGGAAGCACAAAAGGCAGCCGGCAGCCAGCAAGTGTTTATTCAGTCACACACAGAACAAGTCCCAGAAGGGAGTGAGTCTGCTCCGGGGCTCAGGGCCCCTAATGCTGCCCCTGCCCCTGGCACACCTTGGCGCTTGTTCCCGGAGCCACGCTCCTCAGTCCAGCCGGGAACAGTCAGTCGGTTCCTGGAGCAACAAGCTGCAGGGCAGAGCTGGAAACTGCCAAACATGAGGAGCAAGATGCAGGACACAAGAAGACAGAAGAAAGGTGGCAGCTAGCTGACTAGTACAGGGGTAGAGAGAAAACAAGAGATGAGCAATGGGGCGGTGAGAGGATGGGGACAGGGAACCCAACGTGGATATGCAGAAAAAAAAGCAGCAGGGAGAGAAGAAAACAGGCAGCAGAAAGAAGGAGGAGGAGCAGGACAGAAACCAACAAAGAAGGACGAGGAGCAGCATAGAGATGCAGAAAAAAAAAAAGCTGGGATGGGTGGCACAACAGACATGGAGGGGAAAAAAAAAAAGGGGGGGAGCAGGGAGCTAGACCAAGCAAGATGGAAGAAAGACCAAAAAGCTCCAGAGAACAGGGCACAGAGGGAGGAAAAAGCAACAGCGATGGGGAGTCAGGACAGCAAACCATGGGAAGGAACACAAAACAAATCACATCGCTACATGTGACAGGGCAGAGAAGGAAGAATTAGGAAACAGGGACAGAGACACAGAAAAAAAGAGACCTGGAGCCAAAAACTAATCCTGATGCATACAGAAAGAAGGGGGGTGGGGGTGGGGGGGTGTATTCTAAAACAGGGGAAACAGAGACAGAGAGATGGAGAAAAGACAAAAGCAACAGACTACAAGGCATCGAGAGAGGAATTACTGAATAGTAACACGAGCGCCAGCCAGAAACAGGCCACAAAGCAGCAAAGATCACAGGGGGTACGGGGCACAGAGGAAGGAATTCACAGACCCGGCACAAGGAGCCAGACAGAGAGAGAGCGAGGCAAAAATTAAATGGTGAAAAGAGACAGACCGCAGGGCAGAGGGAGGAATTGATAAACAGGGACAGGGCACCCGACAGAGCATGATGGAGAACAGGGAAAAAAAAAAATAGCAGCAAGCTACAGGGAAGAGGGAGGAATTAAAGAACAGTGACTGGAAGACAGACAGCGACACATGGAGAGAGAGAAGACAAAAGAGCGATGGGCAACAAGATGGATAGGGAGGAAATGAAAAACAGCAGAAGGGAGTCAGCCAGAGAGAAAGACACCGAGGAAAAAGGCCAGACAGTCTATGAGGGACGGAGGTAGGAATGAAAAACGGGGGACAGGGAGCAGGAAAGAGAGAGATGGAGATCGCAGGGAATAGCAGCGGGTGC
Organism: Athene noctua; assembly: GCF_965140245.1. Lineage (NCBI taxonomy): Eukaryota > Metazoa > Chordata > Aves > Strigiformes > Strigidae > Athene > Athene noctua. Next base: position 67,847,963 of record NC_134041.1, on the reverse strand, counting down.
AGGAAGAAGAAAGGGGCATCAATAGGAACAGGGAGCTGGACAGAGAGGGATGGAGAAAGGCAACAAGAGCGGCAGGGTACAGGGCAGAGAAAGGGAAGACCTACAAGATGGGGACAGGGAGATGCTCCAAGCAAGACGGAAGATACAGGTGAGCAAAAAAAGTTGAGCAGCACCAGAAAGAGAGGAGTCTAGGAGAAAGACAGGGAGGGACCAGGCCACACAAGAGGGATGAGAGGGGCCCAAGAGCTCGGGACTTACTGCAGTTCTCCGCGCTGCCAGGAGAATTTGACAGGTCAGACTCCTCCTTCTGTTTGCCTTCTCCCTTCCTCTTCTACAGCTCCAGGTGCCTGGCTGTCCTCCACTTATGAGAATATGTAGGTGTCTCACAGCTCTTACGAGATGAGGCCTGCTAGACACAGAACCTCATTCAATCACACACTACGTGCAGGAGTAGGACAGAGGAAAGAGAGAGAAACCGAGAAGTGAGGAGCAGAACGGAAGGATCGAGAGAGAAATGGACTGAGGAGTGATGCAAAAGGTACAGAACAAGCAGTCAGAAGTGCAGACAGAAAAAGAAAAGGGAGCAGCAAGACAAGAGAGAGAAAGTGAGAGAGAAAGGGGGAGCAAGGCAGAAGAAAAGAAAGAAAAGATATAGAGAAGAAGAAAAAAAAAATCACAGCATGGGAAAGAGAAGGGCGGGAAGGGACTGGGACATACAAGGGGGGCGACAGGGCCCCGAGGGCCCGGGACTCACCGCGGCTCTCGCTCCCGGCACTGCCGGGAGAACTGGACAGGTCAGATGCTTCTTTCTCCTTCCTTCCTCCTGCCCCTCCTCTTCTTCTGAAACTCCACTCGCCCGGCTGACCTCCCCCTAAAAGAATACGCGGGTGTCTCTCGGCTCTTACAAGACGTGGCTTCCGACACACGCAGCCTCGCTCGCTCGCTCCGCGGCCGTTCCGCGCCTGGGTCCGGCCCGCTGCGGACTGTGCAGAGGGCTCCTCGCTCACCCGGAGAGGCAGGCGCTCTCCTCCTGCAGGGCGAGGCGGCTGCTGCCCACATGCCCTTGACGTTCTCCTTCCTTCCCTTTCTCCGGCCCCTCCAGCTCCAGCCGCGGCGGCTCCCGCCCCGCTGCCCGCGGCCGGGAAGGCTCGGCTCCGCCCGTCCCTTCTGGCCCCCGAGCCGTGAGAAGCGCCAGGCCGGGCAGAGACACCCCACGCCAGCCCGAGCTGGGCGCAGCCGGCGGCATCCCCGGGGCAGGAACGGACACGCGCGGCCCCAGCGCGGCCTCGGGAGGGGGCACGGAGGCGGCAGGGACCCTTATTGCCGCGGACCGGACCGGCCGCAGCCCCAACACTCACCTCCGCCGCGCACGCGCACTCCCGGGAGACGCCGCCGCCGCGCATGCGCACCCCCGGGCCGGGGGCACACCGCGTCTCGGGGAGCCGCGGGCAGCCCGCGGGAAACCGCCACAAAACCGCGTCTCGGGCCGCGCCGCGGGGCCGCGCCGGTACCGAGGGCTGTGCCGTGCCGCGCGCGCCCGCCAGCGCCGCAGCTGCGGGGAACCGAGAGCGCAGAAACTGCAGCTCCCGGCGTGCCCCGGGGAGCCAACATGGCCGACCGGAAGCCCCCTGCACCTGACTACGGCTCCCGCCGCGCCGCCCGCGCACCCGGAAGCCCGGCCGAGCGCAGCCCCGCGCGGCTCCGGGCAGCGCCGCCGCCGCCCGGCCCCGACGCGGAGCGGCCTCCGCCCCCGGTCCCGCCGCACCTTTCCCCGCAGCCGCCCGGCCCCGCTCCTGCCTCGGCTCGCACCGGCTCCTCCTCCAGCACCGGCCCCGGACAGGGAGGGGTCGCTGCCTGCAGCCTCCCTGCCCGCCCCTGCGGCTCCTCCGGCCCGGCCCACGCTCCCCCTCCCCCCCCCCCCCCCCCCCCCCGGTAACTATAGCGACCAGCACCGTTAATAAACGCCGGAGATGCCCGTCGCTCCTCCGAGCTCGCGCTCTATGGGCCGCCGGTCCTCCGGTCGCGGGGCCGCCGCCGCGCACGCGCACTCCGGGGGCCGCCCGGCGCAGCCGCACGCCGCAGGTCGCCTCTCCCCGCCGGGGGAACCTTCCCCGGGCAGCGGGAGCAGCCGCTGGGCGAGACCGCTCCGGTGCGCGGGCCGACGGGACCAACGCTGCCAAATCTTATAACCCCCCGGAGAGGGAGGAGCTCCGGCACGGCCGCAGCGCAGGGCAGCGCAGTCTCGCCTTGTGACCCAGAACTCAGCGGGGTGACCGAAGTGTCGGTCAGAGCAGCCTCAGGGCTCTTCGGACGGGTGGAAGGGGGAGGAAAGCCTGTGACAACGCGACACGGGAGCGCAGAGTTGTTTTAAGGACGAAACAGCGTAACTTCGGTCCCTGGGAGACCAGTACAGTAACTATTAAAAGCACACGTATTGTTAGATATTTTTCCTAAACTCACATTTATCCAATTTAGTTTTTCAAATCCTGGTGATAGCAGAAATAGTTTTTTAAAAAAACCCAGATAAATCCAGGAACATTTCTGCCCGCGTTCAGCCGCTCTTCTGGAGCGTACGCTAGGAGCTGGAGAACCCGAGCAAGCCGTCTGATTATATTTACGGCAGCTCTGGCCCCGACAGCTCCCCCGTCCGTCCCCTTGCCAGGAACTAGCGCCGCGGCGGCTACAGCTCAGCCCAAAGCCAAACCGACACCGACCTCGGCTCTGGAAAGCGCCACCTCATCTCCCCCCGTTTTGCTGATTAGGGATATCAATTCAACTCAGACACCGGAGTGAAAGGAGCAGGCGTATTTTATTAGAAATAACTAAATAACAGAAGAATATGGAAAACACGCAGTCAGGAAAGACGGAATAGTGCACTCACACAGACAGGAAAATACAGGGTAACGCATCAAATCCTGACTGCCTGAGAGAGAGGGAACAGCGATTAAAAAAGATCCCTCAGCACCTGCACCCGTTGCCATCACCCAGACCCGCAGGCAGCCCCGGTTACAGCGAGGGTTTGCAGAGCCTTTCCCGGCAAGTGGGAAACCCTACGCGGTGCGTCCACCCGTAGGTGAGGCCTCCAAAGTCGCTGTGAGCGGGTCCACCCTTCTATACCCCAAAATCGGCAAGCCAGAAGAGCTGGCACCTTGGTTTGGAGCGGAAATATCTGGTTTCAATCTCACATTAGATTCCCCCGGAGCCTGGCCAGGGATCAGGGGAGAAGCTAAGGGAGCTCCTCTGCTTACCCAGGCAGACTAGGTGCAAGGGCTCACGTCAGGCCACAGGGCCAGACTACGGTCTCCACGACCCGGTTATTTTATCCCCACACAAAGAAAGATAAATGTACATTCAAGAGAGCTACGTCTTCCACACCTGTTTCACTAACGATGACATACTGAGTGAGCAGCTTCGGCTCAGGGCCTGTTGTTCAGGCTTCAATACTTCCACTTTTTACATCGGAATAGGTGGTTGGTTATCACTTAGTAAAATACCTGTTAGCACAATGGTTAACAGTTACAAAATACACAGGACTCGTCTACAAGTCAACTCTGGCTTGGCCCTATTGTCCAAGCCTTAGCGCTTCACCCCGAGAGTCCCCTTGCAAGCAGCCAGGACCAACACACGCCGCAAACATTCCAGCGGCTGCCAAAGGTTAAAATCCCACGCGCAGCGCCACGTGGCAGGCAGCGGTTAAAGCCGAGTTGGGCAGAAAAGGAGCTAAATGGGGAACACGCAGTTGGAGAAAGCATCTGATCGAGTACTTGCTCACGAGGCAAAGAAAACATCCCCAAAGGGGCAGGGACGCTGGAGGCGACCACAGCCCAGGTGACAGGGAGATCCCCTGCCCAGGAGGGCTTTCTCTCGCCTCTTTGCCGGACCGCTGCCGCTACTCCTCCCGCTCGCTCTTGCCTCGCAGGTCCTTCTGCACGCGGTGGATGTCTCTCCCTTCTTCTCCACGACCAACTGCTGCAAGAGCAGGAGAATGCCATCAGGTCTGAGAGCGACGACGGTCCTGGGTGAGAGCTGGCCACAGCACCACCTGAACACCGGCCGCCCTCACACAGCCCTATACCCCCGCCCCCCCGAAAAAACCTCACAGATCGGCTTTTCTTACCCAATCGGTGCTCCGGTGCTGCCACACGTGGAGTCGCGGCGGGCGCTGGAGCTGGGCTCGGAGTCGGGCACTCTGGGCAAACGGAGCTGGGCATGCAGAGCGGCGGCCACCGAGGCTGCGCCCCTGCTTACAGGGGGCTCGAGCCGCTGCCGGGACTGCAAAGTGCCCGGGACTGCAGGGCACGGGCCAGGCCCCAACTTACAGGGCAGCCCCTGTCCCAAAGGCCCACGAGGCCCCTCCTCTCCGCTACAGGGGCACCCTGACCCGCACCCCGCTAACAGGGCCGCCACCCCACACAAGGCGCCAGCCAAGCACTATCGAGAGTGCTGGGCGCTGTCTGCCCTGAAGGCAGGTGAATCGGCAGCAGCGGCCCTTTCCCAAGAGGTTCTGGGGGCTGGGGAAGCAGAACTTCCCGAGGGGGGTTCCTCATCGCTTGGGAGAAGCTGCCGCGTCACTGCGGAGCAGCTGGTTGCAAGGGGCTGGCGGCTGAGGCCCACCCGTGCTGCCTGTCCCCCTAAATCTCCCTCTGCCCTGCCGTACCCCTGTCCCCTCTCCCTCTATGCTTTAAGCCCCCAGGCCGCCGGGCACCACCAGGTGAGAAAATGGGGTCTGAGGCGGCTCAGGCCGGGGCAGGGGGCAGGAGGGAGGGCCAGGGGCCAGAGCACGCTGAGGGAAGGTCCCTCAGGCGGCCGGCTTCCCCGTCGTCCAGGCAGAGGAGCTGGCGCCCGACCGCGCCGTCCTTCCAGGCACCAGCTCCCGGAGAAGGAAGAGGCATCCGTGGCCTGCGGAAGAAACTACGAGGCGAGGGCAAGCGAGAGGAGGAGCGGCACGCTGAAACCGGGGAAAGACAAAGGGGCTGCGGGCAAAGGGCCCTCCCTGTCACCACGGCTGCTGTGGGACAAGAGCATCCTGGGCGCTTTTGGGAGGGTCTCGAGGACTCTGGGGCAGGTACTTGGCTCAGGGCCGTTCCCTGCGTTTCTAGAGGCTACCGCGGTTCTCGGTGAAGGGGACACAACTGCCGAGCCTTTGCCCTCGAAGGCCGGGGGCCGCAGACGCCCGCTCGCTACCCGCTCCTCCTGCCGAGGGCGGGGGACGGGCACAACCCTGCTTACAGGGCCGTCGGGTCAGAGGGCTCCACGGCTCGTGGCACTCGCCCCGAGTACGGGGCCGGCACGCTGGCAGGTCGCCAGCAGGACAGGCAGCCACCCAGGCCCAGAGAGCGGGCGGGTCACGCGTCGGCCGTGCTACGACCGCGCGGCTTGGCTCCGTCCTTGGAAAGGAGGGGCCAGCCGGGACTCGCCCTCCGCTCGCGGGCTCAGCGGGGACCGACCCCCTGTTGCTGCACAGAGCCCCTCTTTCCCTCCCGGGAAGTTTAAGCTAAGTACGCTGCAGCGATTTCAACAGGGGCCTAAACAAGAAGCTCCTTCACTCGCTCACTCGCACCGACGCGGACACAGGCAGGCACACGGACACGGACAGGGGGAAAGAAAACTTCCCAGGAGAGAGAGCGCGAGCTCTGTGCAGCCAATGTCTGGGGAGCCGTCCCCTCCCGCGAGCAAGAGAGCAGAGCCTCGGACCTGTCCCCCCGGACGCACGGAGCCCAGAGGGACTCAACGTGCCACGGGCCTTCGCGGGGGACCAAGGGACAAGTGCCGCGACGCGCCCCGACTCCAGGGGGTCACGCTGGCCAGGCCGCCAGCAGGCAGAAGGCCGCCAGGGCCGGGGAAACAGCCCTCCCCTGCCTACAGGGCGGGCTTGGGGGCCAGAGAGCCCCATTTGCCCCTCGGTGCGGGGACGGTGCCGCTCTCTCCTTACAGGGTCGCCCCTCTCTCCGGGCAGCCAAACCGTCGGGGCAAGGGGGCAAAAGGCCAGAGACCCGAGCCCTGCTTACAGGGAGGTCACCCGGCGCAGCGCCGGCCAGGACACCAAAGGTGCCGGCAACGGTGCCGTGGGGAGGCCCCTTTGCCCTGAGCTCCCGCCTCTCCCCCCAGCCCTCTCTTCAGCCCGCCGCTCCTCCTCTCCCTCGCTCTGGCCTCGCAGCTCCTTCACGATGCCTTGTCTTGCTTCTCGAGGAGCTGGTGCTCGGAAGGAAGGCGCAGCCAGGCGCCAGCTCCCCCACCCGGAGGACAGAGCAGAGGCCCCGGCCCCGCTGCCAGGCCCCCCCCCGCGCCCAAGTTACAGGCCGGCCGGCCTGGCTGCGGCTCACCACCACGGCGCGCTTCAGGAGCTCTGCTTCCCGCCCCGGCCGCAGAGACGGCGCCGCTCACCCCCCTTGAAGGGTTGCCACCTGCCCGGCAGCCTGACCACGGGGTGACGTGGCAAAAGGCCGGCAAAAACCCAAAGACCCGAGCCCTGCTTACAGGGGGGTCACCCGGCACAAAGCCGGCCAGGGCACCGAAGGTCCTGGCGACACGCTGGTGCGACCACAGCCCCGGTGACAGGGAGGTCCCTTTGCCCAGAGCGCCCTTCTCCTGCCTCCTCTTGCTGCCCAGACTTCCTCCGCTCTTGGCCTGCAGCGGTACAGGACGGAGACCTCCACGCTGCTCCGCTGCCTGCTGCAAGGGCAGGAGGATGCCGTCAGGTCCGAGAGCGATGCTGGTCCCCGGCGAGAGCTGGCCACAGCACCACCCGAACCCCGGCCGCCCTCCCACCACCCACCCCGCGAAAAAACCTCGCAGATCGGCTTTCCTCACCCAGTCGGTGCTCCAGTGCTTCGTGCAGGGACCGTGACAGGCTCTCATCTGCAATGGGCTCCTGGCAGCGTCCGGCGGCTCCTGGCAGCGTCCGTCAGGGCCTGGACCCTCCTCAGCCCCTGAGGTGATGGCGGTCCCTCCTCATGCAGCTCCAGTCCCCCCCCATGCGCCCTGACGCAGGTCTGCTGCCCCTCCTAGGCGACGGCACTGGCCCCCCACCCTGCAGCAGCTTTGATCCCCTGCCAAGGTGGCTCCAATCCCTCGGCCCCGAGTCGATCCATTTCTTGCTGAGGCAGCGCCGACTTGCGCTCCCCTTTCCCTCAGGCGGCCGCTCCGCCCCTCACAGCGGCGCTTTGCCCAGAGCGCGCTTCTCTTTCTTCCGCTTGCTGCCCAGACTTCCTTCGCTGCTCCTCCTGCTAACCCTTGCCTTGCACGGCCTTCCGCATGCGGTGGATGTCTCTCCCTTCTCCACCACCAAGTGCTGCAAGAGCAGGAGGGTGCCGTCAGGCCTGAGAGGGACGACGGTCCCCGGCGAGAGCCTGACACGGCACCACCCGAACCCCGGCCGCCCTCCCACACCACTATTCCTCTATACCCCCCCCCAAAAAAAAAAACCTCACAGATCGGCTTTTCTTACCCAATCGGTGCTCCGGTGCTGCCACACGTGGAGTCGCGGCCGGCGCTGGAGCTGGGCTCGGAGTCGGGCACTCTGGGCAAATGGAGCTGGGCATGCAAAACGGTGGCCACCGAGGCTGCGCCCCTGCTTACAGGGGGCTCGAGCCGCTGCCGGGACTGCAAAGTGCCCGGGACTGCAGGGCACGGGCCAGGCCCCAACTTACAGGGCAGCCCCGGTCCCAAAGGCCCACGAGGCCCCTCCTCTCCGCTACAGGGGCGCCCTGACCCGCACCCCGCTAACAGGGCCGCCACCCCACACAAGGCGCCAGCCAAGCACTATCGAGAGTGCTGGGCGCTGTCTGCCCTGAAGGCAGGTGAATCGGCAGCAGCGGCCCTTTCCCAAGAGGTTCTGGGGGCTGGGGAAGCAGAACTTCCCGAGGGGGGTTCCTCATCGCTTGGGAGAAGCTGCCGCGTCACTGCGGAGCAGCTGGTTGCAAGGGGCTGGCGGCTGAGGCCCACCCGTGCTGCCTGTCCCCCTAAATCTCCCCCTGCCCTGCCGTACCCCTGTCCCCTCTCCCTCTATGCTTTAAGCCCCCAGGCCGCCGGGCACCACCAGGTGAGAAAATGGGGTCTGAGGCGGCTCAGGCCGGGGCAGGGGGCAGGAGGGAGGAGGGAGGGCCGGGGGCCAGAGCACGCTGAGGGAAGGTCCCTCAGGCGGCCGGCTTCCCCGTCGTCCAGGCAGAGGAGCTGGCGCCCGACCGCGCCGTCCTTCCAGGCACCAGCTCCCGGAGAAGGAAGAAGGAAGAGGCATCCGTGGCCTGCGGAAGAAACTACGAGGCGAGGGCAAGCGAGAGGAGGAGCGGCACGCTGAAACCGGGGAAAGAGAAAGGGGCTGCGGGCAAAGGGCCCTCCCTGTCCCACGGCTGCTGTGGGACAAGAGCGTCCTGGGCAACTCTGGGAGGGTCTCGAGGACTCTGGGGCAGGTACTTGGCTCAGGGCCGTTCCCTGCGTTTCTAGAGGCTACCGCGGTTCTCGGTGAAGGGGACACAACTGCCGAGCCTTTGCCCTCGAAGGCCGGGGGCCGCAGACGCCCGCTCGCTACCCGCTCCTCCTGCCGAGGGCGGGGGACGGGCACAACCCTGCTTACAGGGCCGTCGGGTCAGAGGGCTCCACGGCTCGTGGCACTCGCCCCGAGTACGGGGCTGGCACGCTGGCAGGTCGCCAGCAGGACAGGCAGCCACCCAGGCCCAGAGAGCGGGCGGGTCACGCGGCTTGGCTCTGTCCTTGGAAAGGAGGGGCCAGCCGGGACTCGCCCTCCGCTCGCGGGCTCAGCGGGGACCGACCCCCTGTTGCTGCACGGAGCCCCTCTTTCCCTCCCGGGAAGTTTAAGCTAAGTACGCTGCAGCGATTTCAACAGGGGCCTAAACAAGAAGCTCCTTCACTCGCTCACTCGCACCGACGCGGACACAGGCAGGCACACGGACACGGACAGGGGGAAAGAAAACTTCCCAGGAGAGAGAGCGAGCTCTGTGCAGCCAATGTCTGGGGAGCCGTCCCCTCCCGCGAGCAAGAGAGCAGAGCCTCGGACCTGCCCCCCCGGACGCACGGAGCCCAGAGGGACTCAACGTGCCACGGGCCTTCGCGGGGGACCAAGGGACAAGTGCCGCGACGCGCCCCGACTCCAGGGGGTCACGCTGGCCAGGCCGCCAGCAGGCAGAAGGCCGCCAGGGCCGGGGAAACAGCCCTCCCCTGCCTACAGGGCGGGCTTGGGGGCCAGAGAGCCCCATTTGCCCCTCGGTGCGGGGACGGTGCCGCTCTCTCCTTACAGGGTCGCCCCTCTCTCCGGGCAGCCAAACCGTCGGGGCAAGGGGGCAAAAGGCCAGAGACCCGAGCCCTGCTTACAGGGAGGTCACCCGGCGCAGCGCCGGCCAGGACACCAAAGGTGCCGGCAACGGTGCCGTGGGGAGGCCCCTTTGCCCTGAGCTCCCCCCAGCCCTCTCTTCAGCCCGCCGCTCCTCCTCTCCCTCGCTCTGGCCTCGCAGCTCCTTCACGATGCCTTGTCTTGCTTCTCGAGGAGCTGGTGCTCGGAAGGAAGGCGCAGCCAGGCCCCAGCTCCCCCACCCGGAGGACAGAGCAGAGGCCCCGGCCCTGCTGCCAGGCCCCCCCCCGCGCCCAAGTTACAGGCCGGCCGGCCTGGCTGCGGCTCACCACCACGGCGCGCTTCAGGAGCTCCGCTTCCCGCCCCGGCCGCAGAGACGGCGCCGCTCACCCCCCTTAGAGGGTTGCCACCTGCCCGGCAGCCTGACCACGGGGTGACGTGGCAAAAGGCCGGCAAAAACCCAAAGACCCGAGCCCTGCTTACAGGGGGGTCACCCGGCACAAAGCCGGTCAGGGCACCAAACGTCTTGGCGACACGCTGGTGCGACCACAGCCCCGGTGACAGGGAGGTCCCTTTGCCCAGAGCGCCCTTCTCCTTCCTCCTCTTGCTGCCCAGACTTCCTCCGCGCCTCGTCCCGCTCCCTCTTGGCCTGCAGCGGTACAGGACGGAGACCTCCACGCCGCTCCGCAGCCTGCTGCAAGGGCAGGAGGATGCCGTCAGGTCCGAGAGCGATGCTGGTCCCCGGCGAGAGCTGGCCACAGCACCACCCGAACCCTGGCAGCCCTCCCACCACCACCACCATCCCCCCTCCCCGCGAAAAAAACTCACAGATTGGCTTTCCTCACCCAGTCCATGCTCCAGCACTTCCTGCAGGGATGTCTACGACGGGCGCTTTTCTCCTCCGGGCTCCTGGCCGCGTTCAGCGAGGCTTGGACCCTCCACCGCCCCTGAGGCGATAGCCGTCCCTCCTCAGGCAGCTCCAGTCCCCTCTCACCGGTCCTGAGGAAGCTCCGCTCCCCCACCCCCCGCCGTTGACGACACTCCCCCCGCCAGGTGATGACACCACCCCACTTCCCCCCACCAGGCGACGACACTGCTCCCCCCCCCTCCCCCGCCGAGGCGACGACACTGCTCCCCCCCCCCTCCCCCGCCGAGGCGACGACACTGCTCCCCCCCCTCCCCCGCCGAGGCGACGACACTGCTCCCCCCCCCTCCCCCGCCGAGGCGACGACACTGCTCCCCCCCCCTCCCCCGCCGAGGCGACGACACTGCTCCCCCCCCCCGCCGAGGCGACGACACCGACCCCCTCTCCAAGGCGCCTCCCGTCCCGTCCCCCCCCCCCTGTTCCCAAGTCGATCCGGTACTTCCCCAGGCAGGTTCGACTCCTGCTCGCCCCTTCCCCGGGCAGGTCCCCCTCAGGCGACCGCTCCGCCCCTCACAGCGGCGCTTTGTTCAGAGCGCCCTTCTCTTTCCTCTTGCTGCCCAGACTTCCTCCGCTGCTCCTCCCGCTCGCTCTTGCCTCGCAGGTCCTTCCACACGCAGTGGACATCTCTCCCTTCTCCGCCACCAGCTGCTGCAAGGGCAGTAGTGTGCCGTCAGGTCTGAGAAGGACGCCTGTCCCCGGCGAGAAGTGCCCACAGCACCACCCGAACCCCGGCCGCCCTCCAACCCCCCCCTTCCCCCCCGAAAAAAACCTCACAGATCGGCTTTTCTCACCAGAGCCGGTGCTCCAGCACTTCCTGCAGGGATGACTGCGCCGGGCACTCGTCTGCTCCAGGCACCTTGCCGCGCCTGGCGGGTCCAGGACTCTCCTGAGCCCCTCAGACAATGGCGCTCGCCCCCCCACAGGCGACTCGGGTCCACCCCCGCCCGCCCCGAGCCGAGCCGATGAGGTCCCGGCCGAGGCGGCGCCGATCGCCGAGCAGCCTTTTCCGGGGGCGCCGCTCCCGCTCCTCTCAGGCGGCCGCGCGGCGCCTCACTGCTGCGCGCGCCGTTCCCGCCCTTCGCCTCAGGCGGCCGCGCGGCGCCTCACTGCTGCGCGCGCCGTTCCCGCCCTTCGCCTCAGGCGAAAGCTCCGCCCCTCACGTCGGCGCGCGCCGAAAGCGTCGGGGGCGTGCCGAAAGCGTCGGGGGCGTGCCGAAAGCGTCGGGGGCGTGCCGAAAGCGTCGGGGGCGTGCCGAAAGCGTCGGGGGCGTGCCGAAAGCGTCGGGGGCGTGCCGAAAGCGTCGGGGGCGTGCCGAAAGCGTCGGGGGCGTGCCGAAAGCGTCGGGGGCGTGCCGAAAGCGTCGGGGGCGTGCCGAAAGCGTCGGGGGCGTGCCGAAAGCGTCGGGGGCGTGCCGAAAGCGTCGGGGGCGTGCCGAAAGCGTCGGGGGCGTGCCGAAAGCGTCGGGGGCGTGCCGAAAGCGTCGGGGGCGTGCCGAAAGCGTCGGGGGCGTGCCGAAAGCGTCGGGGGCGTGCCGAAAGCGTCGGGGGCGTGCCGAAAGCGTCGGGGGCGTGCCGAAAGCGTCGGGGGCGTGCCGAAAGCGTCGGGGGCGTGCCGAAAGCGTCGGGGGCGTGCCGAAAGCGTCGGGGGCGTGCCGAAAGCGTCGGGGGCGTGCCGAAAGCGCCGGGGGCGTGCCGAAAGCGCCGGGGGCGTGCCGAAAGCGTCGGGGGCGTGCCGAAAGCGCCGGGGGCGTGCCGAAAGCCGAGATACAGGAGCAGGGGCGGCCTGAGCTCGGGCACAGCGTAGAGGCGGGATTACCAGGAGGGAGGGAAATGGGCAGGCAGGCACATGGAGCGGCAGACAGGCTCGCCGAGGATAACAATGCCTGGGAACTGGCCAGAGAAAGCTGTGGGCAAAAAGAGACCCCAAAGCCGATCTGAAACAAGAACTGAACAAGGAAAATAACAGCGCTAGGTTACAGGAGAGAAAGGGAGGATGAAACAAAGGAAGGAGAGAGAGCAGGACCAAGCATCTGGAAGAAAGAAAAAGGGAGAGCTAGAAGAAGACACAAGAGGGAGTGGGAGCAGGAACGAACGAGAGCAGAAGTACAGGGAAGAAAAAACCAACAAAAATCATAGCAGCATGGGATAGAGAGGGGGCCAGGGGACAGCCCAAAACGTCCAAGAGGGGCAACAGGGCCCGAGGGTCCGCGACTCACCGCAGCTGTCGCTCTCAGCGCTGCCAGGAAAAATTTGCCAATTCAGACCCTTCTTTCTCCTTCTCTCCTCCCTTCCTTTTCTGGAGGTGCAGTCGCTCAGCTGCCCTCCACCTCAAAGAACACGCGGGTGTCTCTCGGCTCTTACAAAACGCAGCTTCCTGCACGTGTGGCCTCGCTCGCACGCTGCGCGGCCGTACCGCGCTCTGGGTGACGCGCACGGACCCTGATCGCACGCTGGCGGTCCGGCCCGCTGCGGACTGTACAGAGGGCTCCTGCCTCGCCCAGAGAGGCAGGCTCTCTCTTCCTGCAGTGGAAGGCAGCTGCTGCCCACATGCCCTTGATTTTCTTCTTTCCCTTTCTCAGGCCTCTGCAGCTTCAGCTGTGGCAGCTCCTGTCCACAGCCAGAAAACGTCCCAGGGGCCTGTCCCTTCTCACCTCTCTGCTGCGAGGAGCACAAGGGCAGGCAGAGAACCCCACACAGTTCTGAAGTGGGTCCAGTCGACAGCATCCCCAGGGAAGGAACAGGCAAGCGCGGCCCCGGTGAGGCCTCTGGGAGAAGGTGAAGCGACTGCCGTTATTCCCGTAGATCGCCCCTGGCCGGAGCCCCCCTTCCACAGGGGCTCCTGCGGAGGCGCCAAGGGCCGGCTTGCCGCCATCCCCGCGGGGCTCGGGGGTGACCTGGGGCTACGGGACGGGATTCAGGGTAGAGGTGCGAGACCTGGGGCCAGGACACGGTGCGGGCGAGGCCAGTGCCAGCTCAAGGGGAGCTCTGGCAAGCTGGGGAGGCACCCGGCACCAACCCCCGGGGGACACCCATCTTCTTCCCCTCTGCCTTTGTCCCAGCTCTCGGGTAACTCCCTGGGGCTCCCCCGGCCCGGTTCACCTCCAGGAGAGCCGAGGCCTGACACAGCAGGCGGTGTGAAGCTTCCTGCCCCACCGCTGCCGTGTGGCCAGCGGGCAGGAGGGGCCCCCACACCTGCCAAAGGGGCGGGCCGGCCTCACCGGCGGCCTCGGCCCTCGCCCACCACCAGGAATCACGCCCAGCAAGCCTCACGCTGCGGCAGCAGGCAGGAAGGCGGCTCTGGCGGTGCCGCACACCTGTGCGGGGCCGGCGCTGCAGTCCTGCCCTTCGCGCACCGAGCACCCGCCGGCAGCGTGACGTGGGGCGGCGGCGGCATTTCCTTACCAGGAGGGGGCACCGAGCGTGGCCGCACCCCCCCACGGGCATCGGAGCATCGCACTGACGTTGCTGGCGGGCGGCAGCGTGGGGCACGGGGCCACCTCTGTGTCGCCCACCGACAGCACCGTGTGGCGTTTGCCAGGCAGCGGCGGTTAGCGCAGGCGAGCGCCACCCCCCGCGCGAGCGGCGGCCGAGCGGCACGTCACTGCGCACACGCTCTCGAGGAACGGGCACGACGCTTGGCGGGGAGCAGCTGGAAGCCCCCGGGAACCCACGTGAAAGCGGCAACAAAACTATCCCTCGTGCTGCGCCACAGGGGCCGCGGCGGTAGCGAGGACTGCGCCGCGCTACGGGCGCCCACGAGCGGTGCAGCTGCCTGGCAGCCGAGTCTGCAGAACCTACAGCTCCTGGCACGCGCTGGCCAACGCGGCACGGCCGCCTGCACGCCAAGCGCTGTAAGACCCCGCATCCCAGCGTGACCCAGGGAACCAACGCGGCTGGCCAGAAACCCCACACGCCAGGACCACAGCTCCCGCTGGGTTGCGAGAGGCGGTTTTCTCTGCTTTCTGACCCTGCAGCAACACCGTTGCTCACCCCTCCGAACCCCCACCAGTGCACCCAGAAGCCTCACCACCGGCTCGGGGCAGCCCCTGCCACCACCTCCAACGCTGCCACCCTGCAGGCACCGCCATCCTCCCCAGGAGCTGCCAGCTGATGGCACGGCTCCACTCACCTTCTCCCTCGGTGCAGCCAGGGCCCAGCAATGCTCAGCGACTGCTCTGCTCCTCCCTTGGTTGACACCGACCCCTCCGACGGCTGCCTTGCTCTTAACAGCAGCACCCGCCCCTCCACCCGGAGCAAGCCCTTTACAGGGAGGGGCCGCTGCCATCAGCCTCACTGCCCACACCTGGGGCCCCTCCAGCCCCAGCCCACAGCTGGAGGCCATCACCCACCCCCACAGAGCATCATCACCCCTCCCAGCCCCTCACCTGGGGCAAAGGAAGCACAAAAGGCAGCCGGCAGCCAGCAAGTGTTTATTCAGTCACACACAGAACAAGTCCCAGAAGGGAGTGAGTCTGCTCCGGGGCTCAGGGCCCCTAATGCTGCCCCTGCCCCTGGCACACCTTGGCGCTTGTTCCCGGAGCCACGCTCCTCAGTCCAGCCGGGAACAGTCAGTCGGTTCCTGGAGCAACAAGCTGCAGGGCAGAGCTGGAAACTGCCAAACATGAGGAGAAAGATGCAGGACACAAGAAGACAGAAGAAAGGTGGCAGCTAGCTGACTAGTACAGGGGTAGAGAGAAAACAAGAGATGAGCAATGGGGCGGTGAGAGGATGGGGACAGGGAACCCAGCGTGGATATGCAGAAAAAAAAGCAGCAGGGAGAGAAGAAAACAGGCAGCAGAAAGAAGGAGGAGGAGCAGGACAGAAACCAACAAAGAAGGACGAGGAGCAGCATAGAGATGCAGAAAAAAAAAAAGCTGGGATGGGTGGCACAACAGACATGGAGGGGAAAAAAAAAAAGGGGGGGAGCAGGGAGCTAGACCAAGCAAGATGGAAGAAAGACCAAAAAGCTCCAGAGAACAGGGCACAGAGGGAGGAAAAAGCAACAGCGATGGGGAGTCAGGACAGCAAACCATGGGAAGGAACACAAAACAAATCACATCGCTACATGTGACAGGGCAGAGAAGGAAGAATTAGGAAACAGGGACAGAGACACAGAAAAAGAGAGACCTGGAGCCAAAAACTAATCCTGATGCATACAGAAAGAAGGGGGGTGGGGGTGGGGGGGTGTATTCTAAAACAGGGGAAACAGAGACAGAGAGATGGAGAAAAGACAAAAGCAACAGACTACAAGGCATCGAGAGACGAATTACTGAATAGTAACAGAGCGCCAGCCAGAAACAGGCCACAAAGCAGCAAAGATCACAGGGGGTACGGGGCACAGAGGAAGGAATTCACAGACCCGGCACAAGGAGCCAGACAGAGAGAGAGCGAGGCAAAAATTAAATGGTGAAAAGAGACAGACCGCAGGGCAGAGGGAGGAATTGATAAACAGGGACAGGGCACCCGACAGAGCATGATGGAGAACAGGGAAAAAAAAAAATAGCAGCAAGCTACAGGGAAGAGGGAGGAATTAAAGAACAGTGACTGGAAGACAGACAGCGACACATGGAGAGAGAGAGAAGACAAAAGAGCGATGGGCAACAAGATGGATAGGGAGGAAATGAAAAACAGCAGAAGGGAGTCAGCCAGAGAGAAAGACACCGAGGAAAAAGGCCAGACAGTCTATGAGGGACGGAGGTAGGAATGAAAAACGGGGGACAGGGAGCAGGAAAGAGAGAGATGGAGATCGCAGGGAATAGCAGCGGGTGCAGGAAGAAGAAAGGGGCATCAATAGGAACAGGGAGCTGGACAGAGAGGGATGGAGAAAGGCAACAAGAGCGGCAGGGTACAGGGCAGAGAAAGGGAAGACCTACAAGATGGGGACAGGGAGATGCTCCAAGCAAGACGGAAGATACAGGTGAGCAAAAAAAGTTGAGCAGCACCAGAAAGAGAGGAGTCTAGGAGAAAGACAGGGAGGGACCAGGCCACACAAGAGGGATGAGAGGGGCCCAAGAGCTCGGGACTTACTGCAGTTCTCCGCGCTGCCAGGAGAATTTGACAGGTCAGACTCCTCCTTCTGTTTGCCTTCTCCCTTCCTCTTCTACAGCTCCAGGTGCCTGGCTGTCCTCCACTTATGAGAATATGTAGGTGTCTCACAGCTCTTACGAGATGAGGCCTGCTAGACACAGAACCTCATTCAATCACACACTACGTGCAGGAGTAGGACAGAGGAAAGAGAGAGAAACCGAGAAGTGAGGAGCAGAATGGAAGGATCGAGAGAGAAATGGACTGAGGAGTGATGCAAAAGGTACAGAACAAGCAGTCAGAAGTGCAGACAGAAAAAGAAAAGGGAGCAGCAAGACAAGAGAGAGAAAGTGAGAGAGAAAGGGGGAGCAAGGCAGAAGAAAAGAAAGAAAAGATATAGAGAAGAAGAAAAAAAAAAATCACAGCATGGGAAAGAGAAGGGCGGGAAGGGACTGGGACATACAAGGGGGGCGACAGGGCCCCGAGGGCCCGGGACTCACCGCGGCTCTCGCTCCCGGCACTGCCGGGAGAACTGGACAGGTCAGATGCTTCTTTCTCCTTCCTTCCTCCTGCCCCTCCTCTTCTTCTGAAACTCCACTCGCCCGGCTGACCTCCCCCTAAAAGAATACGCGGGTGTCTCTCGGCTCTTACAAGACGTGGCTTCCGACACACGCAGCCTCGCTCGCTCGCTCCGCGGCCGTTCCGCGCCTGGCTCCGGCCCGCTGCGGACTGTGCAGAGGGCTCCTCGCTCACCCGGAGAGGCAGGCGCTCTCCTCCTGCAGGGCGAGGCGGCTGCTGCCCACATGCCCTTGACGTTCTCCTTCCTTCCCTTTCTCCGGCCCCTCCAGCTCCAGCCGCGGCGGCTCCCGCCCCGCTGCCCACGGCCGGGAAGGCTCGGCTCCGCCCGTCCCTTCTGGCCCCCGAGCCGTGAGAAGCGCCAGGCCGGGCAGAGACACCCCACGCCAGCCCGAGCTGGGCGCAGCCGGCGGCATCCCCGGGGCAGGAACGGACACGCGCGGCCCCAGCGCGGCCTCGGGAGGGGGCACGGAGGCGGCAGGGACCCTTATTGCCGCGGACCGGACCGGCCGCAGCCCCAACACTCACCTCCGCCGCGCACGCGGACTCCCGGGAGACGCCGCCGCCGCGCATGCGCACCCCCGGGCCGGGGGCACACCGCGTCTCGGGGAGCCGCGGGCAGCCCGCGGGAAACCGCCACAAAACCGCGTCTCGGGCCGCGCCGCGGGGCCGCGCCGGTACCGAGGGCTGTGCCGTGCCGCGCGCGCCCGCCAGCGCCGCAGCTGCGGGGAACCGAGAGCGCAGAAACTGCAGCTCCCGGCGTGCCCCGGGGAGCCAACATGGCCGACCGGAAGCCCCCTGCACGTGACTACGGCTCCCGCCGCGCCGCCCGCGCACCCGGAAGCCCGGCCGAGCGCAGCCCCGCGCGGCTCCGGGCAGCGCCGCCGCCGCCCGGCCCCGACGCGGAGCGGCCTCCGCCCCCGGTCCCGCCGCACCTTTCCCCGCAGCCGCCCGGCCCCGCTCCTGCCTCGGCTCGCACCGGCTCCTCCTCCAGCACCGGCCCCGGACAGGGAGGGGTCGCTGCCTGCAGCCTCCCTGCCCGCCCCTGCGGCTCCTCCGGCCCGGCCCACGCTCCCCCTCCCCCCCCCCCCCCCCCCCCCCGGTAACTATAGCGACCAGCACCGTTAATAAACGCCGGAGATGCCCGTCGCTCCTCCGAGCTCGCGCTCTATGGGCCGCCGGTCCTCCGGTCGCGGGGCCGCCGCCGCGCACGCGCACTCCGGGGGCCGCCCGGCGCAGCCGCACGCCGCAGGTCGCCTCTCCCCGCCGGGGGAACCTTCCCCGGGCAGCGGGAGCAGCCGCTGGGCGAGACCGCTCCGGTGCGCGGGCCGACGGGACCAACGCTGCCAAATCTTATAACCCCCCGGAGAGGGAGGAGCTCCGGCACGGCCGCAGCGCAGGGCAGCGCAGTCTCGCCTTGTGACCCAGAACTCAGCGGGGTGACCGAAGTGTCGGTCAGAGCAGCCTCAGGGCTCTTCGGACGGGTGGAAGGGGGAGGAAAGCCTGTGACAACGCGACACGGGAGCGCAGAGTTGTTTTAAGGACGAAACAGCGTAACTTCGGTCCCTGGGAGACCAGTACAGTAACTATTAAAAGCACACGTATTGTTAGATATTTTTCCTAAACTCACATTTATCCAATTTAGTTTTTCAAATCCTGGTGATAGCAGAAATAGTTTTTTAAAAAAACCCAGATAAATCCAGGAACATTTCTGCCCGCGTTCAGCCGCTCTTCTGGAGCGTACGCTAGGAGCTGGAGAACCCGAGCAAGCCGTCTGATTATATTTACGGCAGCTCTGGCCCCGACAGCTCCCCCGTCCGTCCCCTTGCCAGGAACTAGCGCCGCGGCGGCTACAGCTCAGCCCAAAGCCAAACCGACACCGACCTCGGCTCTGGAAAGCGCCACCTCATCTCCCCCCGTTTTGCTGATTAGGGATATCAATTCAACTCAGACACCGGAGTGAAAGGAGCAGGCGTATTTTATTAGAAATAACTAAATAACAGAAGAATATGGAAAACACGCAGTCAGGAAAGACGGAATAGTGCACTCACACAGACAGGAAAATACAGGGTAACGCATCAAATCCTGACTGCCTGAGAGAGAGGGAACAGCGATTAAAAAAGATCCCTCAGCACCTGCACCCGTTGCCATCACCCAGACCCGCAGGCAGCCCCGGTTACAGCGAGGGTTTGCAGAGCCTTTCCCGGCAAGTGGGAAACCCTACGCGGTGCGTCCACCCGTAGGTGAGGCCTCCAAAGTCGCTGTGAGCGGGTCCACCCTTCTATACCCCAAAATCGGCAAGCCAGAAGAGCTGGCACCTTGGTTTGGAGCGGAAATATCTGGTTTCAATCTCACATTAGATTCCCCCGGAGCCTGGCCAGGGATCAGGGGAGAAGCTAAGGGAGCTCCTCTGCTTACCCAGGCAGACTAGGTGCAAGGGCTCACGTCAGGCCACAGGGCCAGACTACGGTCTCCACGACCCGGTTATTTTATCCCCACACAAAGAAAGATAAATGTACATTCAAGAGAGCTACGTCTTCCACACCTGTTTCACTAACGATGACATACTGAGTGAGCAGCTTCGGCTCAGGGCCTGTTGTTCAGGCTTCAATACTTCCACTTTTTACATCGGAATAGGTGGTTGGTTATCACTTAGTAAAATACCTGTTAGCACAATGGTTAACAGTTACAAAATACACAGGACTCGTCTACAAGTCAACTCTGGCTTGGCCCTATTGTCCAAGCCTTAGCGCTTCACCCCGAGAGTCCCCTTGCAAGCAGCCAGGACCAACACACGCCGCAAACATTCCAGCGGCTGCCAAAGGTTAAAATCCCACGCGCAGCGCCACGTGGCAGGCAGCGGTTAAAGCCGAGTTGGGCAGAAAAGGAGCTAAATGGGGAACACGCAGTTGGAGAAAGCATCTGATCGAGTACTTGCTCACGAGGCAAAGAAAACATCCCCAAAGGGGCAGGGACGCTGGAGGCGACCACAGCCCAGGTGACAGGGAGATCCCCTGCCCAGGAGGGCTTTCTCTCGCCTCTTTGCCGGACCGCTGCCGCTACTCCTCCCGCTCGCTCTTGCCTCGCAGGTCCTTCTGCACGCGGTGGATGTCTCTCCCTTCTTCTCCACGACCAACTGCTGCAAGAGCAGGAGAATGCCATCAGGTCTGAGAGCGACGACGGTCCTGGGTGAGAGCTGGCCACAGCACCACCTGAACACCGGCCGCCCTCACACAGCCCTATACCCCCGCCCCCCCGAAAAAACCTCACAGATCGGCTTTTCTTACCCAATCGGTGCTCCGGTGCTGCCACACGTGGAGTCGCGGCGGGCGCTGGAGCTGGGCTCGGAGTCGGGCACTCTGGGCAAACGGAGCTGGGCATGCAGAGCGGCGGCCACCGAGGCTGCGCCCCTGCTTACAGGGGGCTCGAGCCGCTGCCGGGACTGCAAAGTGCCCGGGACTGCAGGGCACGGGCCAGGCCCCGACTTACAGGGCAGCCCCTGTCCCAAAGGCCCACGAGGCCCCTCCTCTCCGCTACAGGGGCACCCTGACCCGCACCCCGCTAACAGGGCCGCCACCCCACACAAGGCGCCAGCCAAGCACTATCGAGAGTGCTGGGCGCTGTCTGCCCTGAAGGCAGGTGAATCGGCAGCAGCGGCCCTTTCCCAAGAGGTTCTGGGGGCTGGGGAAGCAGAACTTCCCGAGGGGGGTTCCTCATCGCTTGGGAGAAGCTGCCGCGTCACTGCGGAGCAGCTGGTTGCAAGGGGCTGGCGGCTGAGGCCCACCCGTGCTGCCTGTCCCCCTAAATCTCCCTCTGCCCTGCCGTACCCCTGTCCCCTCTCCCTCTATGCTTTAAGCCCCCAGGCCGCCGGGCACCACCAGGTGAGAAAATGGGGTCTGAGGCGGCTCAGGCCGGGGCAGGGGGCAGGAGGGAGGGCCAGGGGCCAGAGCACGCTGAGGGAAGGTCCCTCAGGCGGCCGGCTTCCCCGTCGTCCAGGCAGAGGAGCTGGCGCCCGACCGCGCCATCCTTCCAGGCACCAGCTCCCGGAGAAGGAAGAGGCATCCGTGGCCTGCGGAAGAAACTACGAGGCGAGGGCAAGCGAGAGGAGGAGCGGCACGCTGAAACCGGGGAAAGACAAAGGGGCTGCGGGCAAAGGGCCCTCCCTGTCACCACGGCTGCTGTGGGACAAGAGCATCCTGGGCGCTTTTGGGAGGGTCTCGAGGACTCTGGGGCAGGTACTTGGCTCAGGGCCGTTCCCTGCGTTTCTAGAGGCTACCGCGGTTCTCGGTGAAGGGGACACAACTGCCGAGCCTTTGCCCTCGAAGGCCGGGGGCCGCAGACGCCCGCTCGCTACCCGCTCCTCCTGCCGAGGGCGGGGGACGGGCACAACCCTGCTTACAGGGCCGTCGGGTCAGAGGGCTCCACGGCTCGTGGCACTCGCCCCGAGTACGGGGCCGGCACGCTGGCAGGTCGCCAGCAGGACAGGCAGCCACCCAGGCCCAGAGAGCGGGCGGGTCACGCGTCGGCCGTGCTACGACCGCGCGGCTTGGCTCCGTCCTTGGAAAGGAGGGGCCAGCCGGGACTCGCCCTCCGCTCGCGGGCTCAGCGGGGACCGACCCCCTGTTGCTGCACAGAGCCCCTCTTTCCCTCCCGGGAAGTTTAAGCTAAGTACGCTGCAGCGATTTCAACAGGGGCCTAAACAAGAAGCTCCTTCACTCGCTCACTCGCACCGACGCGGACACAGGCAGGCACACGGACACGGACAGGGGGAAAGAAAACTTCCCAGGAGAGAGAGCGAGCTCTGTGCAGCCAATGTCTGGGGAGCCGTCCCCTCCCGCGAGCAAGAGAGCAGAGCCTCGGACCTGTCCCCCCGGACGCACGGAGCCCAGAGGGACTCAACGTGCC
Organism: Athene noctua; assembly: GCF_965140245.1. NCBI lineage: Eukaryota > Metazoa > Chordata > Aves > Strigiformes > Strigidae > Athene > Athene noctua. The sequence continues at coordinate 67,826,230 of NC_134041.1, read as the reverse complement.
ACGGGCCTTCGCGGGGGACCAAGGGACAAGTGCCGCGACGCGCCCCGACTCCAGGGGGTCACGCTGGCCAGGCCGCCAGCAGGCAGAAGGCCGCCAGGGCCGGGGAAACAGCCCTCCCCTGCCTACAGGGCGGGCTTGGGGGCCAGAGAGCCCCATTTGCCCCTCGGTGCGGGGACGGTGCCGCTCTCTCCTTACAGGGTCGCCCCTCTCTCCGGGCAGCCAAACCGTCGGGGCAAGGGGGCAAAAGGCCAGAGACCCGAGCCCTGCTTACAGGGAGGTCACCCGGCGCAGCGCCGGCCAGGACACCAAAGGTGCCGGCAACGGTGCCGTGGGGAGGCCCCTTTGCCCTGAGCTCCCGCCTCTCCCCCCAGCCCTCTCTTCAGCCCGCCGCTCCTCCTCTCCCTCGCTCTGGCCTCGCAGCTCCTTCACGATGCCTTGTCTTGCTTCTCGAGGAGCTGGTGCTCGGAAGGAAGGCGCAGCCAGGCGCCAGCTCCCCCACCCGGAGGACAGAGCAGAGGCCCCGGCCCCGCTGCCAGGCCCCCCCCCGCGCCCAAGTTACAGGCCGGCCGGCCTGGCTGCGGCTCACCACCACGGCGCGCTTCAGGAGCTCTGCTTCCCGCCCCGGCCGCAGAGACGGCGCCGCTCACCCCCCTTGAAGGGTTGCCACCTGCCCGGCAGCCTGACCACGGGGTGACGTGGCAAAAGGCCGGCAAAAACCCAAAGACCCGAGCCCTGCTTACAGGGGGGTCACCCGGCACAAAGCCGGCCAGGGCACCGAAGGTCCTGGCGACACGCTGGTGCGACCACAGCCCCGGTGACAGGGAGGTCCCTTTGCCCAGAGCGCCCTTCTCCTGCCTCCTCTTGCTGCCCAGACTTCCTCCGCTCTTGGCCTGCAGCGGTACAGGACGGAGACCTCCACGCTGCTCCGCTGCCTGCTGCAAGGGCAGGAGGATGCCGTCAGGTCCGAGAGCGATGCTGGTCCCCGGCGAGAGCTGGCCACAGCACCACCCGAACCCCGGCCGCCCTCCCACCACCCACCCCGCGAAAAAACCTCGCAGATCGGCTTTCCTCACCCAGTCGGTGCTCCAGTGCTTCGTGCAGGGACCGTGACAGGCTCTCATCTGCAATGGGCTCCTGGCAGCGTCCGGCGGCTCCTGGCAGCGTCCGTCAGGGCCTGGACCCTCCTCAGCCCCTGAGGTGATGGCGGTCCCTCCTCATGCAGCTCCAGTCCCCCCCCATGCGCCCTGACGCAGGTCTGCTGCCCCTCCTAGGCGACGGCACTGGCCCCCCACCCTGCAGCAGCTTTGATCCCCTGCCAAGGTGGCTCCAATCCCTCGGCCCCGAGTCGATCCATTTCTTGCTGAGGCAGCGCCGACTTGCGCTCCCCTTTCCCTCAGGCGGCCGCTCCGCCCCTCACAGCGGCGCTTTGCCCAGAGCGCGCTTCTCTTTCTTCCGCTTGCTGCCCAGACTTCCTTCGCTGCTCCTCCTGCTAACCCTTGCCTTGCACGGCCTTCCGCATGCGGTGGATGTCTCTCCCTTCTCCACCACCAAGTGCTGCAAGAGCAGGAGGGTGCCGTCAGGCCTGAGAGGGACGACGGTCCCCGGCGAGAGCCTGACACGGCACCACCCGAACCCCGGCCGCCCTCCCACACCACTATTCCTCTATACCCCCCCCCAAAAAAAAAAACCTCACAGATCGGCTTTTCTTACCCAATCGGTGCTCCGGTGCTGCCACACGTGGAGTCGCGGCCGGCGCTGGAGCTGGGCTCGGAGTCGGGCACTCTGGGCAAATGGAGCTGGGCATGCAAAACGGTGGCCACCGAGGCTGCGCCCCTGCTTACAGGGGGCTCGAGCCGCTGCCGGGACTGCAAAGTGCCCGGGACTGCAGGGCACGGGCCAGGCCCCAACTTACAGGGCAGCCCCGGTCCCAAAGGCCCACGAGGCCCCTCCTCTCCGCTACAGGGGCGCCCTGACCCGCACCCCGCTAACAGGGCCGCCACCCCACACAAGGCGCCAGCCAAGCACTATCGAGAGTGCTGGGCGCTGTCTGCCCTGAAGGCAGGTGAATCGGCAGCAGCGGCCCTTTCCCAAGAGGTTCTGGGGGCTGGGGAAGCAGAACTTCCCGAGGGGGGTTCCTCATCGCTTGGGAGAAGCTGCCGCGTCACTGCGGAGCAGCTGGTTGCAAGGGGCTGGCGGCTGAGGCCCACCCGTGCTGCCTGTCCCCCTAAATCTCCCCCTGCCCTGCCGTACCCCTGTCCCCTCTCCCTCTATGCTTTAAGCCCCCAGGCCGCCGGGCACCACCAGGTGAGAAAATGGGGTCTGAGGCGGCTCAGGCCGGGGCAGGGGGCAGGAGGGAGGATAGAGGGCCGGGGGCCAGAGCACGCTGAGGGAAGGTCCCTCAGGCGGCCGGCTTCCCCGTCGTCCAGGCAGAGGAGCTGGCGCCCGACCGCGCCGTCCTTCCAGGCACCAGCTCCCGGAGAAGGAAGAAGGAAGAGGCATCCGTGGCCTGCGGAAGAAACTACGAGGCGAGGGCAAGCGAGAGGAGGAGCGGCACGCTGAAACCGGGGAAAGAGAAAGGGGCTGCGGGCAAAGGGCCCTCCCTGTCCCACGGCTGCTGTGGGACAAGAGCGTCCTGGGCAACTCTGGGAGGGTCTCGAGGACTCTGGGGCAGGTACTTGGCTCAGGGCCGTTCCCTGCGTTTCTAGAGGCTACCGCGGTTCTCGGTGAAGGGGACACAACTGCCGAGCCTTTGCCCTCGAAGGCCGGGGGCCGCAGACGCCCGCTCGCTACCCGCTCCTCCTGCCGAGGGCGGGGGACGGGCACAACCCTGCTTACAGGGCCGTCGGGTCAGAGGGCTCCACGGCTCGTGGCACTCGCCCCGAGTACGGGGCTGGCACGCTGGCAGGTCGCCAGCAGGACAGGCAGCCACCCAGGCCCAGAGAGCGGGCGGGTCACGCGGCTTGGCTCTGTCCTTGGAAAGGAGGGGCCAGCCGGGACTCGCCCTCCGCTCGCGGGCTCAGCGGGGACCGACCCCCTGTTGCTGCACGGAGCCCCTCTTTCCCTCCCGGGAAGTTTAAGCTAAGTACGCTGCAGCGATTTCAACAGGGGCCTAAACAAGAAGCTCCTTCACTCGCTCACTCGCACCGACGCGGACACAGGCAGGCACACGGACACGGACAGGGGGAAAGAAAACTTCCCAGGAGAGAGAGCGAGCTCTGTGCAGCCAATGTCTGGGGAGCCGTCCCCTCCCGCGAGCAAGAGAGCAGAGCCTCGGACCTGCCCCCCCGGACGCACGGAGCCCAGAGGGACTCAACGTGCCACGGGCCTTCGCGGGGGACCAAGGGACAAGTGCCGCGACGCGCCCCGACTCCAGGGGGTCACGCTGGCCAGGCCGCCAGCAGGCAGAAGGCCGCCAGGGCCGGGGAAACAGCCCTCCCCTGCCTACAGGGCGGGCTTGGGGGCCAGAGAGCCCCATTTGCCCCTCGGTGCGGGGACGGTGCCGCTCTCTCCTTACAGGGTCGCCCCTCTCTCCGGGCAGCCAAACCGTCGGGGCAAGGGGGCAAAAGGCCAGAGACCCGAGCCCTGCTTACAGGGAGGTCACCCGGCGCAGCGCCGGCCAGGACACCAAAGGTGCCGGCAACGGTGCCGTGGGGAGGCCCCTTTGCCCTGAGCTCCCCCCAGCCCTCTCTTCAGCCCGCCGCTCCTCCTCTCCCTCGCTCTGGCCTCGCAGCTCCTTCACGATGCCTTGTCTTGCTTCTCGAGGAGCTGGTGCTCGGAAGGAAGGCGCAGCCAGGCCCCAGCTCCCCCACCCGGAGGACAGAGCAGAGGCCCCGGCCCTGCTGCCAGGCCCCCCCCCGCGCCCAAGTTACAGGCCGGCCGGCCTGGCTGCGGCTCACCACCACGGCGCGCTTCAGGAGCTCCGCTTCCCGCCCCGGCCGCAGAGACGGCGCCGCTCACCCCCCTTAGAGGGTTGCCACCTGCCCGGCAGCCTGACCACGGGGTGACGTGGCAAAAGGCCGGCAAAAACCCAAAGACCCGAGCCCTGCTTACAGGGGGGTCACCCGGCACAAAGCCGGTCAGGGCACCAAACGTCTTGGCGACACGCTGGTGCGACCACAGCCCCGGTGACAGGGAGGTCCCTTTGCCCAGAGCGCCCTTCTCCTTCCTCCTCTTGCTGCCCAGACTTCCTCCGCGCCTCGTCCCGCTCCCTCTTGGCCTGCAGCGGTACAGGACGGAGACCTCCACGCCGCTCCGCAGCCTGCTGCAAGGGCAGGAGGATGCCGTCAGGTCCGAGAGCGATGCTGGTCCCCGGCGAGAGCTGGCCACAGCACCACCCGAACCCTGGCAGCCCTCCCACCACCACCACCATCCCCCCTCCCCGCGAAAAAAACTCACAGATTGGCTTTCCTCACCCAGTCCATGCTCCAGCACTTCCTGCAGGGATGTCTACGACGGGCGCTTTTCTCCTCCGGGCTCCTGGCCGCGTTCAGCGAGGCTTGGACCCTCCACCGCCCCTGAGGCGATGGCCGTCCCTCCTCAGGCAGCTCCAGTCCCCTCTCACCGGTCCTGAGGAAGCTCCGCTCCCCCACCCCCCGCCGTTGACGACACTCCCCCCGCCAGGTGATGACACCACCCCACTTCCCCCCACCAGGCGACGACACTGCTCCCCCCCCCTCCCCCGCCGAGGCGACGACACTGCTCCCCCCCCCCTCCCCCGCCGAGGCGACGACACTGCTCCACCCCCCCCCCCGCCGAGGCGACGACACTGCTCCACCCCACCCCCCGCCGAGGCGACGACACTGCTCCCCCCCCTCCCCCGCCGAGGCGACGACACTGCTCCCCCCCCCTCCCCCGCCGAGGCGACGACACTGCTCCCCCCCCCTCCCCCGCCGAGGCGACGACACTGCTCCCCCCCCCCGCCGAGGCGACGACACCGACCCCCTCTCCAAGGCGCCTCCCGTCCCGTCCCCCCCCCCCTGTTCCCAAGTCGATCCGGTACTTCCCCAGGCAGGTTCGACTCCTGCTCGCCCCTTCCCCGGGCAGGTCCCCCTCAGGCGACCGCTCCGCCCCTCACAGCGGCGCTTTGTTCAGAGCGCCCTTCTCTTTCCTCTTGCTGCCCAGACTTCCTCCGCTGCTCCTCCCGCTCGCTCTTGCCTCGCAGGTCCTTCCACACGCAGTGGACATCTCTCCCTTCTCCGCCACCAGCTGCTGCAAGGGCAGTAGTGTGCCGTCAGGTCTGAGAAGGACGCCTGTCCCCGGCGAGAAGTGCCCACAGCACCACCCGAACCCCGGCCGCCCTCCAACCCCCCCCTTCCCCCCCGAAAAAAACCTCACAGATCGGCTTTTCTCACCAGAGCCGGTGCTCCAGCACTTCCTGCAGGGATGACTGCGCCGGGCACTCGTCTGCTCCAGGCACCTTGCCGCGCCTGGCGGGTCCAGGACTCTCCTGAGCCCCTCAGACAATGGCGCTCGCCCCCCCACAGGCGACTCGGGTCCACCCCCGCCCGCCCCGAGCCGAGCCGAGCCGATGAGGTCCCCGCCGAGGCGGCGCCGATCGCCGAGCAGCCTTTTCCGGGGGCGCCGCTCCCGCTCCTCTCAGGCGGCCGCGCGGCGCCTCACTGCTGCGCGCGCCGTTCCCGCCCTTCGCCTCAGGCGAAAGCTCCGCCCCTCACGTCGGCGCGCGGCGTTCCCGCCCGCCGAAAGCGTCGGGGGCGTGCCGAAAGCGTCGGGGGCGTGCCGAAAGCGTCGGGGGCGTGCCGAAAGCGTCGGGGGCGTGCCGAAAGCGTCGGGGGCGTGCCGAAAGCGTCGGGGGCGTGCCGAAAGCGTCGGGGGCGTGCCGAAAGCGTCGGGGGCGTGCCGAAAGCGTCGGGGGCGTGCCGAAAGCGTCGGGGGCGTGCCGAAAGCGTCGGGGGCGTGCCGAAAGCGTCGGGGGCGTGCCGAAAGCGTCGGGGGCGTGCCGAAAGCGTCGGGGGCGTGCCGAAAGCGTCGGGGGCGTGCCGAAAGCGTCGGGGGCGTGCCGAAAGCGTCGGGGGCGTGCCGAAAGCGTCGGGGGCGTGCCGAAAGCGTCGGGGGCGTGCCGAAAGCGTCGGGGGCGTGCCGAAAGCGTCGGGGGCGTGCCGAAAGCGTCGGGGGCGTGCCGAAAGCGTCGGGGGCGTGCCGAAAGCGTCGGGGGCGTGCCGAAAGCGTCGGGGGCGTGCCGAAAGCGTCGGGGGCGTGCCGAAAGCGTCGGGGGCGTGCCGAAAGCGTCGGGGGCGTGCCGAAAGCGTCGGGGGCGTGCCGAAAGCGTCGGGGGCGTGCCGAAAGCGTCGGGGGCGTGCCGAAAGCGTCGGGGGCGTGCCGAAAGCGTCGGGGGCGTGCCGAAAGCGTCGGGGGCGTGCCGAAAGCGTCGGGGGCGTGCCGAAAGCGTCGGGGGCGTGCCGAAAGCGTCGGGGGCGTGCCGAAAGCGTCGGGGGCGTGCCGAAAGCGTCGGGGGCGTGCCGAAAGCGTCGGGGGCGTGCCGAAAGCGTCGGGGGCGTGCCGAAAGCGTCGGGGGCGTGCCGAAAGCGTCGGGGGCGTGCCGAAAGCGTCGGGGGCGTGCCGAAAGCGTCGGGGGCGTGCCGAAAGCGTCGGGGGCGTGCCGAAAGCGTCGGGGGCGTGCCGAAAGCGTCGGGGGCGTGCCGAAAGCGTCGGGGGCGTGCCGAAAGCGTCGGGGGCGTGCCGAAAGCGTCGGGGGCGTGCCGAAAGCGTCGGGGGCGTGCCGAAAGCGTCGGGGGCGTGCCGAAAGCGTCGGGGGCGTGCCGAAAGCGTCGGGGGCGTGCCGAAAGCGTCGGGGGCGTGCCGAAAGCGTCGGGGGCGTGCCGAAAGCGTCGGGGGCGTGCCGAAAGCGTCGGGGGCGTGCCGAAAGCGTCGGGGGCGTGCCGAAAGCGTCGGGGGCGTGCCGAAAGCGTCGGGGGCGTGCCGAAAGCGTCGGGGGCGTGCCGAAAGCGTCGGGGGCGTGCCGAAAGCGTCGGGGGCGTGCCGAAAGCGTCGGGGGCGTGCCGAAAGCGTCGGGGGCGTGCCGAAAGCGTCGGGGGCGTGCCGAAAGCGCCGGGGGCGTGCCGAAAGCGCCGGGGGCGTGCCGAAAGCGCCGGGGGCGTGCCGAAAGCCGAGATACAGGAGCAGGGGCGGCCTGAGCTCGGGCACAGCGTAGAGGCGGGATTACCAGGAGGGAGGGAAATGGGCAGGCAGGCACATGGAGCGGCAGACAGGCTCGCCGAGGATAACAATGCCTGGGAACTGGCCAGAGAAAGCTGTGGGCAAAAAGAGACCCCAAAGCCGATCTGAAACAAGAACTGAACAAGGAAAATAACAGCGCTAGGTTACAGGAGAGAAAGGGAGGATGAAACAAAGGAAGGAGAGAGAGCAGGACCAAGCATCTGGAAGAAAGAAAAAGGGAGAGCTAGAAGAAGACACAAGAGGGAGTGGGAGCAGGAACGAACGAGAGCAGAAGTACAGGGAAGAAAAAACCAACAAAAATCATAGCAGCATGGGATAGAGAGGGGGCCAGGGGACAGCCCAAAACGTCCAAGAGGGGCAACAGGGCCCGAGGGTCCGCGACTCACCGCAGCTGTCGCTCTCAGCGCTGCCAGGAAAAATTTGCCAATTCAGACCCTTCTTTCTCCTTCTCTCCTCCCTTCCTTTTCTGGAGGTGCAGTCGCTCAGCTGCCCTCCACCTCAAAGAACACGCGGGTGTCTCTCGGCTCTTACAAAACGCAGCTTCCTGCACGTGTGGCCTCGCTCGCACGCTGCGCGGCCGTACCGCGCTCTGGGTGACGCGCACGGACCCTGATCGCACGCTGGCGGTCCGGCCCGCTGCGGACTGTACAGAGGGCTCCTGCCTCGCCCAGAGAGGCAGGCTCTCTCTTCCTGCAGTGGAAGGCAGCTGCTGCCCACATGCCCTTGATTTTCTTCTTTCCCTTTCTCAGGCCTCTGCAGCTTCAGCTGTGGCAGCTCCTGTCCACAGCCAGAAAACGTCCCAGGGGCCTGTCCCTTCTCACCTCTCTGCTGCGAGGAGCACAAGGGCAGGCAGAGAACCCCACACAGTTCTGAAGTGGGTCCAGTCGACAGCATCCCCAGGGAAGGAACAGGCAAGCGCGGCCCCGGTGAGGCCTCTGGGAGAAGGTGAAGCGACTGCCGTTATTCCCGTAGATCGCCCCTGGCCGGAGCCCCCCTTCCACAGGGGCTCCTGCGGAGGCGCCAAGGGCCGGCTTGCCGCCATCCCCGCGGGGCTCGGGGGTGACCTGGGGCTACGGGACGGGATTCAGGGTAGAGGTGCGAGACCTGGGGCCAGGACACGGTGCGGGCGAGGCCAGTGCCAGCTCAAGGGGAGCTCTGGCAAGCTGGGGAGGCACCCGGCACCAACCCCCGGGGGACACCCATCTTCTTCCCCTCTGCCTTTGTCCCAGCTCTCGGGTAACTCCCTGGGGCTCCCCCGGCCCGGTTCACCTCCAGGAGAGCCGAGGCCTGACACAGCAGGCGGTGTGAAGCTTCCTGCCCCACCGCTGCCGTGTGGCCAGCGGGCAGGAGGGGCCCCCACACCTGCCAAAGGGGCGGGCCGGCCTCACCGGCGGCCTCGGCCCTCGCCCACCACCAGGAATCACGCCCAGCAAGCCTCACGCTGCGGCAGCAGGCAGGAAGGCGGCTCTGGCGGTGCCGCACACCTGTGCGGGGCCGGCGCTGCAGTCCTGCCCTTCGCGCACCGAGCACCCGCCGGCAGCGTGACGTGGGGCGGCGGCGGCATTTCCTTACCAGGAGGGGGCACCGAGCGTGGCCGCACCCCCCCACGGGCATCGGAGCATCGCACTGACGTTGCTGGCGGGCGGCAGCGTGGGGCACGGGGCCACCTCTGTGTCGCCCACCGACAGCACCGTGTGGCGTTTGCCAGGCAGCGGCGGTTAGCGCAGGCGAGCGCCACCCCCCGCGCGAGCGGCGGCCGAGCGGCACGTCACTGCGCACACGCTCTCGAGGAACGGGCACGACGCTTGGCGGGGAGCAGCTGGAAGCCCCCGGGAACCCACGTGAAAGCGGCAACAAAACTATCCCTCGTGCTGCGCCACAGGGGCCGCGGCGGTAGCGAGGACTGCGCCGCGCTACGGGCGCCCACGAGCGGTGCGGCTGCCTGGCAGCCGAGTCTGCAGAACCTACAGCTCCTGGCACGCGCTGGCCAACGCGGCACGGCCGCCTGCACGCCAAGCGCTGTAAGACCCCGCATCCCAGCGTGACCCAGGGAACCAACGCGGCTGGCCAGAAACCCCACACGCCAGGACCACAGCTCCCGCTGGGTTGCGAGAGGCGGTTTTCTCTGCTTTCTGACCCTGCAGCAACACCGTTGCTCACCCCTCCGAACCCCCACCAGTGCACCCAGAAGCCTCACCACCGGCTCGGGGCAGCCCCTGCCACCACCTCCAACGCTGCCACCCTGCAGGCACCGCCATCCTCCCCAGGAGCTGCCAGCTGATGGCACGGCTCCACTCACCTTCTCCCTCGGTGCAGCCAGGGCCCAGCAATGCTCAGCGACTGCTCTGCTCCTCCCTTGGTTGACACCGACCCCTCCGACGGCTGCCTTGCTCTTAACAGCAGCACCCGCCCCTCCACCCGGAGCAAGCCCTTTACAGGGAGGGGCCGCTGCCATCAGCCTCACTGCCCACACCTGGGGCCCCTCCAGCCCCAGCCCACAGCTGGAGGCCATCACCCACCCCCACAGAGCATCATCACCCCTCCCAGCCCCTCACCTGGGGCAAAGGAAGCACAAAAGGCAGCCGGCAGCCAGCAAGTGTTTATTCAGTCACACACAGAACAAGTCCCAGAAGGGAGTGAGTCTGCTCCGGGGCTCAGGGCCCCTAATGCTGCCCCTGCCCCTGGCACACCTTGGCGCTTGTTCCCGGAGCCACGCTCCTCAGTCCAGCCGGGAACAGTCAGTCGGTTCCTGGAGCAACAAGCTGCAGGGCAGAGCTGGAAACTGCCAAACATGAGGAGAAAGATGCAGGACACAAGAAGACAGAAGAAAGGTGGCAGCTAGCTGACTAGTACAGGGGTAGAGAGAAAACAAGAGATGAGCAATGGGGCGGTGAGAGGATGGGGACAGGGAACCCAGCGTGGATATGCAGAAAAAAAAGCAGCAGGGAGAGAAGAAAACAGGCAGCAGAAAGAAGGAGGAGGAGCAGGACAGAAACCAACAAAGAAGGACGAGGAGCAGCATAGAGATGCAGAAAAAAAAAAAGCTGGGATGGGTGGCACAACAGACATGGAGGGGAAAAAAAAAAAGGGGGGGAGCAGGGAGCTAGACCAAGCAAGATGGAAGAAAGACCAAAAAGCTCCAGAGAACAGGGCACAGAGGGAGGAAAAAGCAACAGCGATGGGGAGTCAGGACAGCAAACCATGGGAAGGAACACAAAACAAATCACATCGCTACATGTGACAGGGCAGAGAAGGAAGAATTAGGAAACAGGGACAGAGACACAGAAAAAGAGAGACCTGGAGCCAAAAACTAATCCTGATGCATACAGAAAGAAGGGGGGTGGGGGTGGGGGGGTGTATTCTAAAACAGGGGAAACAGAGACAGAGAGATGGAGAAAAGACAAAAGCAACAGACTACAAGGCATCGAGAGACGAATTACTGAATAGTAACAGAGCGCCAGCCAGAAACAGGCCACAAAGCAGCAAAGATCACAGGGGGTACGGGGCACAGAGGAAGGAATTCACAGACCCGGCACAAGGAGCCAGACAGAGAGAGAGCGAGGCAAAAATTAAATGGTGAAAAGAGACAGACCGCAGGGCAGAGGGAGGAATTGATAAACAGGGACAGGGCACCCGACAGAGCATGATGGAGAACAGGGAAAAAAAAAAATAGCAGCAAGCTACAGGGAAGAGGGAGGAATTAAAGAACAGTGACTGGAAGACAGACAGCGACACATGGAGAGAGAGAGAAGACAAAAGAGCGATGGGCAACAAGATGGATAGGGAGGAAATGAAAAACAGCAGAAGGGAGTCAGCCAGAGAGAAAGACACCGAGGAAAAAGGCCAGACAGTCTATGAGGGACGGAGGTAGGAATGAAAAACGGGGGACAGGGAGCAGGAAAGAGAGAGATGGAGATCGCAGGGAATAGCAGCGGGTGCAGGAAGAAGAAAGGGGCATCAATAGGAACAGGGAGCTGGACAGAGAGGGATGGAGAAAGGCAACAAGAGCGGCAGGGTACAGGGCAGAGAAAGGGAAGACCTACAAGATGGGGACAGGGAGATGCTCCAAGCAAGACGGAAGATACAGGTGAGCAAAAAAAGTTGAGCAGCACCAGAAAGAGAGGAGTCTAGGAGAAAGACAGGGAGGGACCAGGCCACACAAGAGGGATGAGAGGGGCCCAAGAGCTCGGGACTTACTGCAGTTCTCCGCGCTGCCAGGAGAATTTGACAGGTCAGACTCCTCCTTCTGTTTGCCTTCTCCCTTCCTCTTCTACAGCTCCAGGTGCCTGGCTGTCCTCCACTTATGAGAATATGTAGGTGTCTCACAGCTCTTACGAGATGAGGCCTGCTAGACACAGAACCTCATTCAATCACACACTACGTGCAGGAGTAGGACAGAGGAAAGAGAGAGAAACCGAGAAGTGAGGAGCAGAATGGAAGGATCGAGAGAGAAATGGACTGAGGAGTGATGCAAAAGGTACAGAACAAGCAGTCAGAAGTGCAGACAGAAAAAGAAAAGGGAGCAGCAAGACAAGAGAGAGAAAGTGAGAGAGAAAGGGGGAGCAAGGCAGAAGAAAAGAAAGAAAAGATATAGAGAAGAAGAAAAAAAAAAATCACAGCATGGGAAAGAGAAGGGCGGGAAGGGACTGGGACATACAAGGGGGGCGACAGGGCCCCGAGGGCCCGGGACTCACCGCGGCTCTCGCTCCCGGCACTGCCGGGAGAACTGGACAGGTCAGATGCTTCTTTCTCCTTCCTTCCTCCTGCCCCTCCTCTTCTTCTGAAACTCCACTCGCCCGGCTGACCTCCCCCTAAAAGAATACGCGGGTGTCTCTCGGCTCTTACAAGACGTGGCTTCCGACACACGCAGCCTCGCTCGCTCGCTCCGCGGCCGTTCCGCGCCTGGGTCCGGCCCGCTGCGGACTGTGCAGAGGGCTCCTCGCTCACCCGGAGAGGCAGGCGCTCTCCTCCTGCAGGGCGAGGCGGCTGCTGCCCACATGCCCTTGACGTTCTCCTTCCTTCCCTTTCTCCGGCCCCTCCAGCTCCAGCCGCGGCGGCTCCCGCCCCGCTGCCCACGGCCGGGAAGGCTCGGCTCCGCCCGTCCCTTCTGGCCCCCGAGCCGTGAGAAGCGCCAGGCCGGGCAGAGACACCCCACGCCAGCCCGAGCTGGGCGCAGCCGGCGGCATCCCCGGGGCAGGAACGGACACGCGCGGCCCCAGCGCGGCCTCGGGAGGGGGCACGGAGGCGGCAGGGACCCTTATTGCCGCGGACCGGACCGGCCGCAGCCCCAACACTCACCTCCGCCGCGCACGCGGACTCCCGGGAGACGCCGCCGCCGCGCATGCGCACCCCCGGGCCGGGGGCACACCGCGTCTCGGGGAGCCGCGGGCAGCCCGCGGGAAACCGCCACAAAACCGCGTCTCGGGCCGCGCCGCGGGGCCGCGCCGGTACCGAGGGCTGTGCCGTGCCGCGCGCGCCCGCCAGCGCCGCAGCTGCGGGGAACCGAGAGCGCAGAAACTGCAGCTCCCGGCGTGCCCCGGGGAGCCAACATGGCCGACCGGAAGCCCCCTGCACGTGACTACGGCTCCCGCCGCGCCGCCCGCGCACCCGGAAGCCCGGCCGAGCGCAGCCCCGCGCGGCTCCGGGCAGCGCCGCCGCCGCCCGGCCCCGACGCGGAGCGGCCTCCGCCCCCGGTCCCGCCGCACCTTTCCCCGCAGCCGCCCGGCCCCGCTCCTGCCTCGGCTCGCACCGGCTCCTCCTCCAGCACCGGCCCCGGACAGGGAGGGGTCGCTGCCTGCAGCCTCCCTGCCCGCCCCTGCGGCTCCTCCGGCCCGGCCCACGCTCCCCCTCCCCCCCCCCCCCCCCCCCCCCGGTAACTATAGCGACCAGCACCGTTAATAAACGCCGGAGATGCCCGTCGCTCCTCCGAGCTCGCGCTCTATGGGCCGCCGGTCCTCCGGTCGCGGGGCCGCCGCCGCGCACGCGCACTCCGGGGGCCGCCCGGCGCAGCCGCACGCCGCAGGTCGCCTCTCCCCGCCGGGGGAACCTTCCCCGGGCAGCGGGAGCAGCCGCTGGGCGAGACCGCTCCGGTGCGCGGGCCGACGGGACCAACGCTGCCAAATCTTATAACCCCCCGGAGAGGGAGGAGCTCCGGCACGGCCGCAGCGCAGGGCAGCGCAGTCTCGCCTTGTGACCCAGAACTCAGCGGGGTGACCGAAGTGTCGGTCAGAGCAGCCTCAGGGCTCTTCGGACGGGTGGAAGGGGGAGGAAAGCCTGTGACAACGCGACACGGGAGCGCAGAGTTGTTTTAAGGACGAAACAGCGTAACTTCGGTCCCTGGGAGACCAGTACAGTAACTATTAAAAGCACACGTATTGTTAGATATTTTTCCTAAACTCACATTTATCCAATTTAGTTTTTCAAATCCTGGTGATAGCAGAAATAGTTTTTTAAAAAAACCCAGATAAATCCAGGAACATTTCTGCCCGCGTTCAGCCGCTCTTCTGGAGCGTACGCTAGGAGCTGGAGAACCCGAGCAAGCCGTCTGATTATATTTACGGCAGCTCTGGCCCCGACAGCTCCCCCGTCCGTCCCCTTGCCAGGAACTAGCGCCGCGGCGGCTACAGCTCAGCCCAAAGCCAAACCGACACCGACCTCGGCTCTGGAAAGCGCCACCTCATCTCCCCCCGTTTTGCTGATTAGGGATATCAATTCAACTCAGACACCGGAGTGAAAGGAGCAGGCGTATTTTATTAGAAATAACTAAATAACAGAAGAATATGGAAAACACGCAGTCAGGAAAGACGGAATAGTGCACTCACACAGACAGGAAAATACAGGGTAACGCATCAAATCCTGACTGCCTGAGAGAGAGGGAACAGCGATTAAAAAAGATCCCTCAGCACCTGCACCCGTTGCCATCACCCAGACCCGCAGGCAGCCCCGGTTACAGCGAGGGTTTGCAGAGCCTTTCCCGGCAAGTGGGAAACCCTACGCGGTGCGTCCACCCGTAGGTGAGGCCTCCAAAGTCGCTGTGAGCGGGTCCACCCTTCTATACCCCAAAATCGGCAAGCCAGAAGAGCTGGCACCTTGGTTTGGAGCGGAAATATCTGGTTTCAATCTCACATTAGATTCCCCCGGAGCCTGGCCAGGGATCAGGGGAGAAGCTAAGGGAGCTCCTCTGCTTACCCAGGCAGACTAGGTGCAAGGGCTCACGTCAGGCCACAGGGCCAGACTACGGTCTCCACGACCCGGTTATTTTATCCCCACACAAAGAAAGATAAATGTACATTCAAGAGAGCTACGTCTTCCACACCTGTTTCACTAACGATGACATACTGAGTGAGCAGCTTCGGCTCAGGGCCTGTTGTTCAGGCTTCAATACTTCCACTTTTTACATCGGAATAGGTGGTTGGTTATCACTTAGTAAAATACCTGTTAGCACAATGGTTAACAGTTACAAAATACACAGGACTCGTCTACAAGTCAACTCTGGCTTGGCCCTATTGTCCAAGCCTTAGCGCTTCACCCCGAGAGTCCCCTTGCAAGCAGCCAGGACCAACACACGCCGCAAACATTCCAGCGGCTGCCAAAGGTTAAAATCCCACGCGCAGCGCCACGTGGCAGGCAGCGGTTAAAGCCGAGTTGGGCAGAAAAGGAGCTAAATGGGGAACACGCAGTTGGAGAAAGCATCTGATCGAGTACTTGCTCACGAGGCAAAGAAAACATCCCCAAAGGGGCAGGGACGCTGGAGGCGACCACAGCCCAGGTGACAGGGAGATCCCCTGCCCAGGAGGGCTTTCTCTCGCCTCTTTGCCGGACCGCTGCCGCTACTCCTCCCGCTCGCTCTTGCCTCGCAGGTCCTTCTGCACGCGGTGGATGTCTCTCCCTTCTTCTCCACGACCAACTGCTGCAAGAGCAGGAGAATGCCATCAGGTCTGAGAGCGACGACGGTCCTGGGTGAGAGCTGGCCACAGCACCACCTGAACACCGGCCGCCCTCACACAGCCCTATACCCCCGCCCCCCCGAAAAAACCTCACAGATCGGCTTTTCTTACCCAATCGGTGCTCCGGTGCTGCCACACGTGGAGTCGCGGCGGGCGCTGGAGCTGGGCTCGGAGTCGGGCACTCTGGGCAAACGGAGCTGGGCATGCAGAGCGGCGGCCACCGAGGCTGCGCCCCTGCTTACAGGGGGCTCGAGCCGCTGCCGGGACTGCAAAGTGCCCGGGACTGCAGGGCACGGGCCAGGCCCCGACTTACAGGGCAGCCCCTGTCCCAAAGGCCCACGAGGCCCCTCCTCTCCGCTACAGGGGCACCCTGACCCGCACCCCGCTAACAGGGCCGCCACCCCACACAAGGCGCCAGCCAAGCACTATCGAGAGTGCTGGGCGCTGTCTGCCCTGAAGGCAGGTGAATCGGCAGCAGCGGCCCTTTCCCAAGAGGTTCTGGGGGCTGGGGAAGCAGAACTTCCCGAGGGGGGTTCCTCATCGCTTGGGAGAAGCTGCCGCGTCACTGCGGAGCAGCTGGTTGCAAGGGGCTGGCGGCTGAGGCCCACCCGTGCTGCCTGTCCCCCTAAATCTCCCTCTGCCCTGCCGTACCCCTGTCCCCTCTCCCTCTATGCTTTAAGCCCCCAGGCCGCCGGGCACCACCAGGTGAGAAAATGGGGTCTGAGGCGGCTCAGGCCGGGGCAGGGGGCAGGAGGGAGGGCCAGGGGCCAGAGCACGCTGAGGGAAGGTCCCTCAGGCGGCCGGCTTCCCCGTCGTCCAGGCAGAGGAGCTGGCGCCCGACCGCGCCATCCTTCCAGGCACCAGCTCCCGGAGAAGGAAGAGGCATCCGTGGCCTGCGGAAGAAACTACGAGGCGAGGGCAAGCGAGAGGAGGAGCGGCACGCTGAAACCGGGGAAAGACAAAGGGGCTGCGGGCAAAGGGCCCTCCCTGTCACCACGGCTGCTGTGGGACAAGAGCATCCTGGGCGCTTTTGGGAGGGTCTCGAGGACTCTGGGGCAGGTACTTGGCTCAGGGCCGTTCCCTGCGTTTCTAGAGGCTACCGCGGTTCTCGGTGAAGGGGACACAACTGCCGAGCCTTTGCCCTCGAAGGCCGGGGGCCGCAGACGCCCGCTCGCTACCCGCTCCTCCTGCCGAGGGCGGGGGACGGGCACAACCCTGCTTACAGGGCCGTCGGGTCAGAGGGCTCCACGGCTCGTGGCACTCGCCCCGAGTACGGGGCCGGCACGCTGGCAGGTCGCCAGCAGGACAGGCAGCCACCCAGGCCCAGAGAGCGGGCGGGTCACGCGTCGGCCGTGCTACGACCGCGCGGCTTGGCTCCGTCCTTGGAAAGGAGGGGCCAGCCGGGACTCGCCCTCCGCTCGCGGGCTCAGCGGGGACCGACCCCCTGTTGCTGCACAGAGCCCCTCTTTCCCTCCCGGGAAGTTTAAGCTAAGTACGCTGCAGCGATTTCAACAGGGGCCTAAACAAGAAGCTCCTTCACTCGCTCACTCGCACCGACGCGGACACAGGCAGGCACACGGACACGGACAGGGGGAAAGAAAACTTCCCAGGAGAGAGAGCGCGAGCTCTGTGCAGCCAATGTCTGGGGAGCCGTCCCCTCCCGCGAGCAAGAGAGCAGAGCCTCGGACCTGTCCCCCCGGACGCACGGAGCCCAGAGGGACTCAACGTGCCACGGGCCTTCGCGGGGGACCAAGGGACAAGTGCCGCGACGCGCCCCGACTCCAGGGGGTCACGCTGGCCAGGCCGCCAGCAGGCAGAAGGCCGCCAGGGCCGGGGAAACAGCCCTCCCCTGCCTACAGGGCGGGCTTGGGGGCCAGAGAGCCCCATTTGCCCCTCGGTGCGGGGACGGTGCCGCTCTCTCCTTACAGGGTCGCCCCTCTCTCCGGGCAGCCAAACCGTCGGGGCAAGGGGGCAAAAGGCCAGAGACCCGAGCCCTGCTTACAGGGAGGTCACCCGGCGCAGCGCCGGCCAGGACACCAAAGGTGCCGGCAACGGTGCCGTGGGGAGGCCCCTTTGCCCTGAGCTCCCGCCTCTCCCCCCAGCCCTCTCTTCAGCCCGCCGCTCCTCCTCTCCCTCGCTCTGGCCTCGCAGCTCCTTCACGATGCCTTGTCTTGCTTCTCGAGGAGCTGGTGCTCGGAAGGAAGGCGCAGCCAGGCGCCAGCTCCCCCACCCGGAGGACAGAGCAGAGGCCCCGGCCCCGCTGCCAGGCCCCCCCCCGCGCCCAAGTTACAGGCCGGCCGGCCTGGCTGCGGCTCACCACCACGGCGCGCTTTAGGAGCTCCGCTTCCCGCCCCGGCCGCAGAGACGGCGCCGCTCACCCCCCTTAGAGGGTTGCCACCTGCCCGGCAGCCTGACCACGGGGTGACGTGGCAAAAGGCCGGCAAAAACCCAAAGACCCGAGCCCTGCTTACAGGGGGGTCACCCGGCACAAAGCCGGCCAGGGCACCGAAGGTCCTGGCGACACGCTGGTGCGACCACAGCCCCGGTGACAGGGAGGTCCCTTTGCCCAGAGCGCCCTTCTCCTGCCTCCTCTTGCTGCCCAGACTTCCTCCGCTCTTGGCCTGCAGCGGTACAGGACGGAGACCTCCACGCTGCTCCGCTGCCTGCTGCAAGGGCAGGAGGATGCCGTCAGGTCCGAGAGCGATGCTGGTCCCCGGCGAGAGCTGGCCACAGCACCACCCGAACCCCGGCCGCCCTCCCACCACCCACCCCGCGAAAAAACCTCGCAGATCGGCTTTCCTCACCCAGTCGGTGCTCCAGTGCTTCGTGCAGGGACCGTGACAGGCTCTCATCTGCAATGGGCTCCTGGCAGCGTCCGGCGGCTCCTGGCAGCGTCCGTCAGGGCCTGGACCCTCCTCAGCCCCTGAGGTGATGGCGGTCCCTCCTCATGCAGCTCCAGTCCCCCCCCATGCGCCCTGACGCAGGTCTGCTGCCCCTCCTAGGCGACGGCACTGGCCCCCCACCCTGCAGCAGCTTTGATCCCCTGCCAAGGTGGCTCCAATCCCTCGGCCCCGAGTCGATCCATTTCTTGCTGAGGCAGCGCCGACTTGCGCTCCCCTTTCCCTCAGGCGGCCGCTCCGCCCCTCACAGCGGCGCTTTGCCCAGAGCGCGCTTCTCTTTCTTCCGCTTGCTGCCCAGACTTCCTTCGCTGCTCCTCCTGCTAACCCTTGCCTTGCACGGCCTTCCGCATGCGGTGGATGTCTCTCCCTTCTCCACCACCAAGTGCTGCAAGAGCAGGAGGGTGCCGTCAGGCCTGAGAGGGACGACGGTCCCCGGCGAGAGCCTGACACGGCACCACCCGAACCCCGGCCGCCCTCCCACACCACTATTCCTCTATACCCCCCCCCAAAAAAAAAAACCTCACAGATCGGCTTTTCTTACCCAATCGGTGCTCCGGTGCTGCCACACGTGGAGTCGCGGCCGGCGCTGGAGCTGGGCTCGGAGTCGGGCACTCTGGGCAAATGGAGCTGGGCATGCAAAACGGTGGCCACCGAGGCTGCGCCCCTGCTTACAGGGGGCTCGAGCCGCTGCCGGGACTGCAAAGTGCCCGGGACTGCAGGGCACGGGCCAGGCCCCAACTTACAGGGCAGCCCCGGTCCCAAAGGCCCACGAGGCCCCTCCTCTCCGCTACAGGGGCGCCCTGACCCGCACCCCGCTAACAGGGCCGCCACCCCACACAAGGCGCCAGCCAAGCACTATCGAGAGTGCTGGGCGCTGTCTGCCCTGAAGGCAGGTGAATCGGCAGCAGCGGCCCTTTCCCAAGAGGTTCTGGGGGCTGGGGAAGCAGAACTTCCCGAGGGGGGTTCCTCATCGCTTGGGAGAAGCTGCCGCGTCACTGCGGAGCAGCTGGTTGCAAGGGGCTGGCGGCTGAGGCCCACCCGTGCTGCCTGTCCCCCTAAATCTCCCCCTGCCCTGCCGTACCCCTGTCCCCTCTCCCTCTATGCTTTAAGCCCCCAGGCCGCCGGGCACCACCAGGTGAGAAAATGGGGTCTGAGGCGGCTCAGGCCGGGGCAGGGGGCAGGAGGGAGGGCCAGGGGCCAGAGCACGCTGAGGGAAGGTCCCTCAGGCGGCCGGCTTCCCCGTCGTCCAGGCAGAGGAGCTGGCGCCCGACCGCGCCGTCCTTCCAGGCACCAGCTCCCGGAGAAGGAAGAAGGAAGAGGCATCCGTGGCCTGCGGAAGAAACTACGAGGCGAGGGCAAGCGAGAGGAGGAGCGGCACGCTGAAACCGGGGAAAGAGAAAGGGGCTGCGGGCAAAGGGCCCTCCCTGTCCCACGGCTGCTGTGGGACAAGAGCGTCCTGGGCAACTCTGGGAGGGTCTCGAGGACTCTGGGGCAGGTACTTGGCTCAGGGCCGTTCCCTGCGTTTCTAGAGGCTACCGCGGTTCTCGGTGAAGGGGACACAACTGCCGAGCCTTTGCCCTCGAAGGCCGGGGGCCGCAGACGCCCGCTCGCTACCCGCTCCTCCTGCCGAGGGCGGGGGACGGGCACAACCCTGCTTACAGGGCCGTCGGGTCAGAGGGCTCCACGGCTCGTGGCACTCGCCCCGAGTACGGGGCCGGCACGCTGGCAGGTCGCCAGCAGGACAGGCAGCCACCCAGGCCCAGAGAGCGGGCGGGTCACGCGTCGGCCGTGCTACGACCGCGCGGCTTGGCTCCGTCCTTGGAAAGGAGGGGCCAGCCGGGACTCGCCCTCCGCTCGCGGGCTCAGCGGGGACCGACCCCCTGTTGCTGCACAGAGCCCCTCTTTCCCTCCCGGGAAGTTTAAGCTAAGTACGCTGCAGCGATTTCAACAGGGGCCTAAACAAGAAGCTCCTTCACTCGCTCACTCGCACCGACGCGGACACAGGCAGGCACACGGACACGGACAGGGGGAAAGAAAACTTCCCAGGAGAGAGAGCGCGAGCTCTGTGCAGCCAATGTCTGGGGAGCCGTCCCCTCCCGCGAGCAAGAGAGCAGAGCCTCGGACCTGCCCCCCCGGACGCACGGAGCCCAGAGGGACTCAACGTGCCACGGGCCTTCGCGGGGGACCAAGGGACAAGTGCCGCGACGCGCCCCGACTCCAGGGGGTCACGCTGGCCAGGCCGCCAGCAGGCAGAAAGCCGCCAGGGCCGGGGAAACAGCCCTCCCCTGCCTACAGGGCGGGCTTGGGGGCCAGAGAGCCCCATTTGCCCCTCGGTGCGGGGACGGTGCCGCTCTCTCCTTACAGGGTCGCCCCTCTCTCCGGGCAGCCAAACCGTCGGGGCAAGGGGGCAAAAGGCCAGAGACCCGAGCCCTGCTTACAGGGAGGTCACCCGGCGCAGCGCCGGCCAGGACACCAAAGGTGCCGGCAACGGTGCCGTGGGGAGGCCCCTTTGCCCTGAGCTCCCCCCTCTCCCCCCAGCCCTCTCTTCAGCCCGCCGCTCCTCCTCTCCCTCGCTCTGGCCTCGCAGCTCCTTCACGATGCCTTGTCTTGCTTCTCGAGGAGCTGGTGCTCGGAAGGAAGGCGCAGCCAGGCGCCAGCTCCCCCACCCGGAGGACAGAGCAGAGGCCCCGGCCCTGCTGCCAGGCCCCCCCCCGCGCCCAAGTTACAGGCCGGCCGGCCTGGCTGCGGCTCACCACCACGGCGTGCTTCAGGAGCTCCGCTTCCCGCCCCGGCCGCAGAGACGGCGCCGCTCACCCCCCTTAGAGGGTTGCCACCTGCCCGGCAGCCTGACCACGGGGTGACGTGGCAAAAGGCCGGCAAAAACCCAAAGACCCGAGCCCTGCTTACAGGGGGGTCACCCGGCACAAAGCCGGTCAGGGCACCAAACGTCTTGGCGACACGCTGGTGCGACCACAGCCCCGGTGACAGGGAGGTCCCTTTGCCCAGAGCGCCCTTCTCCTTCCTCCTCTTGCTGCCCAGACTTCCTCCGCGCCTCGTCCCGCTCCCTCTTGGCCTGCAGCGGTACAGGACGGAGACCTCCACGCCGCTCCGCAGCCTGCTACAAGGGCAGGAGGATGCCGTCAGGTCCGAGAGCGATGCTGGTCCCCGGCGAGAGCTGGCCACAGCACCACCCGAACCCTGGCAGCCCTCCCACCACCACCACCATCCCCCCTCCTTGCGAAAAAAACTCACAGATTGGCTTTCCTCACCCAGTCCATGCTCCAGCACTTCCTGCAGGGATGTCTACGACGGGCGCTTTTCTTTCTCCTCCGGGCTCCTGGCCGCGTTCAGCGAGGCTTGGACCCTCCACCGCCCCTGAGGCGATGGCCGTCCCTCCTCAGGCAGCTCCAGTCCCCTCTCACCGGTCCTGAGGAAGCTCCGCTCCCCCACCCCCCGCCGTTGACGACACTCCCCCCGCCAGGTGATGACACCACCCCACTTCCCCCCACCAGGCGACGACACTGCTCCCCCCCCCTCCCCCGCCGAGGCGACGACACTGCTCCCCCCCCCTCCCCCGCCGACGCGACGACACTGCTCCCCCCCCCTCCCCCGCCGAGGCGACGACACTGCTCCCCCCCCCCTCCCCCCCCTCCCCCGCCGAGGCGACGACACTGCTCCCCCCCCCTCCCCCGCCGAGGCGACGACACTGCTCCCCCCCCCTCCCCCGCCGAGGCGACGACACTGCTCCCCCCCCCTCCCCCGCCGAGGCGACGACACTGCTCCCCCCCCCTTCCCCGCCGAGGCGACGACACTGCTCCCCCCCCCCGCCGAGGCGACGACACCGACCCCCTCTCCAAGGCGCCTCCCGTCCCGTCCCCCCCCCCCTGTTCCCAAGTCGATCCGGTACTTCCCCAGGCAGGTTCGACTCCTGCTCGCCCCTTCCCCGGGCAGGTCCCCCTCAGGCGACCGCTCCGCCCCTCACAGCGGCGCTTTGTTCAGAGCGCCCTTCTCTTTCCTCTTGCTGCCCAGACTTCCTCCGCTGCTCCTCCCGCTCGCTCTTGCCTCGCAGGTCCTTCCACACGCAGTGGACATCTCTCCCTTCTCCGCCACCAGCTGCTGCAAGGGCAGTAGTGTGCCGTCAGGTCTGAGAAGGACGCCTGTCCCCGGCGAGAAGTGTCCACAGCACCACCCGAACCCCGGCCGCCCTCCAACCCCCCCTTCCCCCCCGAAAAAAACCTCACAGATCGGCTTTTCTCACCAGAGCCGGTGCTCCAGCACTTCCTGCAGGGACGACTGCGCCGGGCACTCGTCTGCTCCAGGCACCTTGCCGCGCCTGGCGGGTCCAGGACTCTCCTGAGCCCCTCAGACAATGGCGCTCGCCCCCCCACAGGCGACTCGGGTCCACCCCCGCCCGCCCCGAGCCGAGCCGAGCCGATGAGGTCCCCGCCGAGGCGGCGCCGATCGCCGAGCAGCCTTTTCCGGGGGCGCCGCTCCCGCTCCTCTCAGGCGGCCGCGCGGCGCCTCACTGCTGCGCGCGCCGTTCCCGCCCTTCGCCTCAGGCGGCCGCGCGGCGCCTCACTGCTGCGCGCGCCGTTCCCGCCCTTCGCCTCAGGCGAAAGCTCCGCCCCTCACGTCGGCGCGCGCCGTTCCCGCCCTGGTCCCGCCCTCTCGCCCTCCCCGGCGCGGCGGCCGCCCGCCCGCACCCTTCACTTCCTCACTCCGCGGGGCTCGGACCCGCAGGCACCGAGGGCGAACGGGAGAAACCGGTCCCTCCCGTAAAGCAAAACGGTGAAGGGACTCGGCTCCTCACCCTAAGAAAAGCTGCCAAGCTCGGGGTCGGTCCCCATCCATCAACTCGAGTGTCCTCATTTTCCTCTCCGCGTGGGGGGTGTGCCGAAAGCGGAGGGACGCAGGCTGCCGGAGGCAGGCAGGGAGGGAGGGAGGCAGGCAGGGAGGGAGGCAGGCAGGCAGGCAGGGAGGCAGGCAGGCAGGGAGGGAGGGAGGCAGGCAGGCAGGGAGGGAGGCAGGCAGGCAGGGAGGCAGGCAGGCAGGGAGGGAGGGAGGCAGGCAGGGAGGGAGGGAGGCAGGCAGGGAGGGAGGGAGGCAGGCAGGGAGGGAGGGAGGCAGGCAGGCAGGGAGGGAGGCAGGCAGGGAGGGAGGGAGGCAGGCAGGGAGGGAGGGAGGCAGGCAGGGAGGGAGGGAGGCAGGCAGGGAGGGAGGCAGGCAGGGAGGGAGGCAGGCAGGGAGGGAGGGAGGGAGGCAGGCAGGGAGGGAGGGAGGCAGGCAGGGAGGGAGGGAGGGAGGCAGGGAGGGAGGCAGGCAGGGAGGGAGGCAGGCAGGGAGGGAGGCAGGCAGGGAGGGAGGCAGGCAGGCAGGGAGGGAGGCAGGCAGGGAGGGAGGCAGGCAGGGAGGGAGGCAGGCAGGGAGGGAGGGAGGCAGGCAGGGAGGGAGGCAGGCAGGCAGGGAGGCAGGCAGGCAGGGAGGCAGGCAGGCAGGCAGGCAGGCAGGGAGGGAGGCAGGCAGGGAGGGAGGCAGGCAGGGAGGGAGGCAGGGAGGGAGGCAGGCAGGGAGGCAGGCAGGGAGGCAGGCAGGGAGGCAGGGAGGCAGGCAGGCAGGGAGGCAGGCAGGGAGGCAGGGAGGCAGGGAGGCAGGGAGGCAGGGAGGCAGGCAGGGAGGCAGGCAGGCAGGCAGGCAGGCAGGGAGGCAGGGAGGGAGGCAGGGAGGCAGGCAGGGAGGCAGGCAGGGAGGCAGGCAGGGAGGCAGGGAGGCAGGGAGGCAGGCAGGGAGGGAGGGAGGCAGGCAGGGAGGGAGGGAGGGAGGCAGGCAGGGAGGGAGGCAGGCAGGGAGGGAGGGAGGCAGGCAGGGAGGGAGGGAGGCAGGGAGGGAGGGAGGGAGGCAGGGAGGCAGGGAGAGAGGGAGGCAGGCAGGGAGGCAGGCAGGGAGGCAGGGAGGCAGGCAGGGAGGCAGGGAGGCAGGCAGGCAGGCAGGGAGGGAGGGAGGCAGGCAGGGAGGCAGGGAGGCAGGCAGGCAGGGAGGGAGGGAGGCAGGCAGGCAGGGAGGGAGGGAGGGAGGGAGGCAGGCAGGCAGGGAGGGAGGCAGGCAGGCAGGCAGGGAGGGAGGCAGGGAGGGAGGGAGGCAGGGAGGCAGGCAGGCAGGGAGGGAGGCAGGCAGGGAGGGAGGCAGGCAGGGAGGGAGGCAGGCAGGGAGGGAGGCAGGCAGGGAGGGAGGCAGGCAGGGAGGGAGGCAGGCAGGCAGGCAGGGAGGCAGGCAGGCAGGCAGGGAGGCAGGCAGGCAGGCAGGCAGGGAGGGAGGGAGGGAGGCAGGCAGGGAGGGAGGGAGGCAGGCAGGGAGGGAGAGTTGGGGTAAGTGAAGGGCAGGAAAAAGTAGAGGCCAAAATGTGGTGGAATGAACAAAATGACTGGCAGGCTGCAGGAAAGTGGAGGCCTAGACGCCACAGGGCAAATTTCTGCCAGGAAAGAGGAGATGCCGGAAGGAGGTGCACGCTCTGATGGGCATTAGTGTTTGAAAAGGGCTGGATAGCCAAAAAGGGATGAGAGGCCCTGGTGGAATTAGAGACGGTGAAATCACTTAGAAAAGGAAGGGGGGGGGGGGGATCTACAGGCATATGTTGGAAGCAAAACAGGATCACGGAGCAAGACAGAGGAAGAGAGGTAATGATGGGTCGAGACTAGAAAGACAGAGAGAAATCACCTGTGGGGGGAAAGGAAGGTGGGAAGGGGGGAGAGCAAGGGACGGTCAAGAAGACAGAGGGATTGAAGGCATGAGAGAGCAAGAGATTGAGAAAGGGAGAGGGATCGGGACGGGCTACAAGCTGAAAGGGAAAGGCCAACGGAGCAGAAGGGAAGGGCACGGGAGCTGGGCACGAGTTTGTACTAGGAAAGTGAGATGGGGAGTCTAAATAATCTTAAGATTGATGGTGCAAGACTTGTGCAAAAACAAAAGGAGGCGTATGGGGCTGTTTGCAAAGACATACCAGGTGCTGATCACATCGCTAGGCTGCAATCTCCTAGCCTGAAGAGGAGTTTCTTCTGGTCCGTGAAGTTGTATGTTCCAGCAACAAATCACCCGAGATTCCAGCACAAACTGGCCTGGCGGTCTGGGCAGGGCCCAGGGAACAACTGAGGCTGCGCAGAAGAACAGGGTGAAAAGTTCATCCGCGAGGAAGAAGAGGTGCTTCATCTATAGAACCCTTGCCCAGAAATTTGCAACCCCTGCCCGGAACTTGAAGAGCTCATGGCGCAGGCACAAGGGGAGGAGACCTGATTGCCGTGAGGAGCGAGGGGAGGCGGGGGTAGGCTATGTGTATGTACAGGCGTTCTGTGAACGTGCACTATTCTGCGACAGATCAGCCGGGCGGGAGCTGCAAACCACGCGCATGCTTGTGGTGGAGCGATTCCCCATGTGCCCGGTGCTGGATGAACATACCCGCCTTGTGACTCCACAGTTACAGAGCGATTCCTCCGCAAAACAGAGAGACTGAGCCTTCAGCAGGTTCAAAACCATCATTCCATGTGATTGTGCAAAGAGCACATCAAGGCACGAATAAAGGGAGTGTGGAAAAGCTGCAAGAGACGGGAACAAAGCGGAGGCCAGAAAAAAAAGCGGAGGCCAGAAAAAAAAGCCGAAATTAAGAGTAATTGGAGGCCAAATCAGGGCAGAAGCACCAAAATGTTTGAAAGACTGCAGGGAAGCAGACCTTAGAAGTATCTTATTTTGTGAGATGTGGGGGGAAGATGTATTTAGCAGGCCGTGGTGGAGTGGTATTTCGCAGGAGCGCAGCATTATCTTGCTTCATCTCAAAGGTAATTTGTATATTGGGGGGGGAGTGTTATACCAGGGGGGAGGCATTTTGTGCAGACAGGGGTAAACCGTATTTCTGGGGGGCAGAGAGTTTTATAATGGGGGGGAGGGTGGAGTACGGGAGGGGGAATATTATTGGGGGTAGCATTACATCAGTCTGTGTGTGTGGGAGTACTGGGTGAGTATTATTTTGCAGGGCGATAGCAACATTTCACATGATGGGAGAAGAGTCATTTTGCTTGGGGGGGCGAGCCTTACTTCAGCAGGGGGCAGAGAGAGCATTATGGGGGGGGAAAGGAGTACATTATTTCACTGGGAGAGGTAGTAGTATTCCACGGGGGGGTGGGTGTAATATTTCTGGGGGTATTATTGGGCGAGTATTATTTGGAAGGGTGCATTATTCTACCGGGTGGGCGGGGGAAGGAAGGGCGGCATGAGGGGTGGGGATTTTTCACAGCAGTATCATTTCAGTGGCGGAGCTGTATTTCACAGGCAGAAGTATTGTTATTTTGCAGGGGTGGGGGAGTATTATTGGGGGACAATCATTTCGGGGGGGATTATTATTTCGCTGGGGGTGCAGGGGCAGCAGGAGTATTATTTTGCAGGGGTATATTTTGAGGTCAGAGCATTTCCACGTGATTATTTGCTGGGGGACTTTTTAGAGGGGACTATTTTACAGGAAGTGTTTCAGGGTAGGGTATTTGAGGGGATCATTTCTGTGGGGAGCCTGGGGGGGGGCAGTATTGGTGGGGTCGGCATTTACAGGGCGAGTATTTTAGGGCAGGAGTGGTGTGGTGAAAGAGCGCCAAGGCAGCGATGGGGAGCAGGGCGGGGGGATCAGCAAGGAGAGGAGGCAGCACGGAGGCATCTAGAAGAGAGGTGAGCCACAGGGAGCTGGACAGCAGGAGACGACTGCGGAAGAGAGAGACAGGCAGTAGGATGCTGGCCTGGAACCAACAAGAGGAACAGAGAGGACAGAGGTGGAACATGAGAGAAGGCAGGAAGAGAGAACAAGAGAGAGAGATGAAGCCATCAACAGTCGAGACAAGGAGCAGCACAAAGGGTCTGAGAGAGGGCGAGGTGAACAGGGTGGAGGACGGGGACAGGGAGATACAGGAGCAGGGGAGGCATGAGCAAGGTCACAGCATAGAGGCAGGAAGACAAGGAGGGAGGGAAATAGGGAGGCAGGGATATGGAGCGGCAGACAGGCACGGCGAGGATAAGAATGCCAGGGAACAGGCCAGAGAAAGCTGTGGGCAGAAAGAGACCCCAAAGCTGACCTGGACCAAGAATTGCAAAGGAAAAAAATAGCACTAGGCTACAGGAGAGAAACAGAGGATGACAAAAAGGAAGGAGAGGGAGCAGGACCAAGGCATATAGAAAAAAGAAAAAGGGAAAGCCTGAAGAAGACACAAGAGGGAGTGGGAGCAGGGAAGAAGGAGAACAGAGGTAAAGGGAAAAAAAAAAAAATAAAGAAAAAAAAAATCACAGCACCATGGGATAGAGATGGGGCCAGGGGAGATCCCAAAACATACAAGACGGACAACAAGGCCCTGAGGGTCCGCGACTCACCGCAGCTGTCGCTCTCAGCGCTGCCAAGAAAAATTTGCCAATTCAGACCCTTCTTTATCCTTCTCTCCTCCCTTCCTCTTCTGGAGGTGCAGTCGCTCAGCTGCCCTCCACCTCAAAGAACACGCGGGTGTCTCTCAGCTCTTACAAGACACAGCTTCCTGCACACGAAGCCTCGCTCCCTCCCTGCATGGCCGTACCACACTCCGGGTGACGCGCACGGACCCTGATCGCACGCTGGCGGTCCGGCCCGCTGCGGACTGTACAGAGGGCTCCTGCCTCGCCCAGAGAGGCAGGCTCTCTCTTCCTGCAGTGGAAGGCAGCTGCTGCCCACATGCCCTTGATTTTCTTCTTTCCCTTTCTCAGGCCTCTGCAGCTTCAGCTGTGGCAGCTCCTGTCCACAGCCAGAAAACGTCCCAGGGGCCTGTCCCTTCTCACCTCTCTGCTGCGAGGAGCACAAGGGCAGGCAGAGAACCCCACACAGTTCTGAAGTGGGTCCAGTCGACAGCATCCCCAGGGAAGGAACAGGCAAGCGCGGCCCCGGTGAGGCCTCTGGGAGAAGGTGAAGCGACTGCCGTTATTACCGTAGATCGCCCCTGGCCGGAGCCCCCCTTCCACAGGGGCTCCTGCGGAGGCGCCAAGGGCCGGCTTGCCGCCATCCCCGCGGGGCTCGGGGGTGACCCGGGGCTACGGGACGGGCTTCAGGGTAGAGGTGCGAGACCTGGGGCCAGGACACGGTGCGGGCGAAGCCAGTGCCAGCTCAAGGGGAGCTCTGGCAAGCTGGGGAGGCACCCGGCACCAACCCCCGGGGGACACCCATCTTCTTCCCCTCTGCCTCTGTCCCAGCTCTCGGGTAACTCCCTGGGGCTCCCCAGGCCCGGATCACCTCCAGCAGAGCGGAGGCCTGACACAGCAGGCGGTGTGAAGCTTCCTGCCCCACCGCTGCCGTGTGGCCAGCGGGCAGGAGGGGCCCCCACACCTGCCAAAGGGGCGGGCTGGCCTCACCGGCGGCCTCGGCCCTCGCCCACCCCCAGGAATCACGCCCAGCAAGCCTCACGCTGCGGCAGCAGGCAGGAAGGCGGCTCTGGCGGTGCCGCACACCTGTGCGGGGCCGGCGCTGCAGTCCTGCCCTTCGCGCACCGAGCGCCCGCCGGCAGCGTGACGTGGGGCGGCGGCGGCATTTCCTTACCAGGAGGGGGCACCGAGCGTGGCCGCACCCCCCCACGGGCATCGGAGCATCGCACTGACGTTGCTGGCGGGCGGCAGCGTGGGGCACGGGGCCACCTCTGTGTCGCCCACCGACAGCACCGTGTGGTGTTTGCCAGGCAGCGGCGGTGAGCGCGGGCGAGCGCCACCCCCCGCGCGAGCGGCGGCCGAGCGGCACGTCACTGCGCACACGCTCTCGAGGAACGAGCACGACGCTTGGTGGGGAGCAGCTGGAAGCCCCCGGGAACCCACGTGAAAGCGGCAACAAAACTATCCCTCGTGCTGCGCCACAGGGGCCGCGGCGGTAGCGAGGACTGCGCCGCGCTACGGGCGCCCACGAGCGGTGCGGCTGCCTGGCAGCCGAGTCTGCAGAACCTACAGCTCCTGGCACGCGCTGGCCAACGCGGCACGGCCGCCTGCACGCCAAGCGCTGTAAGACCCCGCATCCCAGCGTGACCCAGGGAACCAACGCGGCTGGCCAGAAACCCCACACGCCAGGACCACAGCTCCCGCTGGGTTGCGAGAGGCGGTTTTCTCTGCTTTCTGACCCTGCAGCAACACCGTTGCTCACCCCTCCGAACCCCCACCAGTGCACCCAGAAGCCTCACCACCGGCTCGGGGCAGCCCCTGCCACCACCTCCAACGCTGCCACCCTGCAGGCACCGCCATCCTCCCCAGGAGCTGCCAGCTGATGGCACGGCTCCACTCACCTTCTCCCTCGGTGCAGCCAGGGCCCAGCAATGCTCAGCGACTGCTCTGCTCCTCCCTTGGTTGACACCGACCCCTCCGACGGCTGCCTTGCTCTTAACAGCAGCACCCGCCCCTCCACCCGGAGCAAGCCCTTTACAGGGAGGGGCCGCTGCCATCAGCCTCACTGCCCACACCTGGGGCCCCTCCAGCCCCAGCCCACAGCTGGAGGCCATCACCCACCCCCACAGAGCATCATCACCCCTCCCAGCCCCTCACCTGGGGCAAAGGAAGCACAAAAGGCAGCCGGCAGCCAGCAAGTGTTTATTCAGTCACACACAGAACAAGTCCCAGAAGGGAGTGAGTCTGCTCCGGGGCTCAGGGCCCCTAATGCTGCCCCTGGCACACCTTGGCGCTTGTTCCCGGAGCCACGCTCCTCAGTCCAGCCGGGAACAGTCAGTCGGTTCCTGGAGCAACAAGCTGCAGGGCAGAGCTGGAAACTGCCAAACATGAGGAGAAAGATGCAGGACACAAGAAGACAGAAGAAAGGTGGCAGCTAGCTGACTAGTACAGGGGTAGAGAGAAAACAAGAGATGAGCAATGGGGCGGTGAGAGGATGGGGACAGGGAACCCAGCGTGGATATGCAGAAAAAAAAGCAGCAGGGAGAGAAGAAAACAGGCAGCAGAAAGAAGGAGGAGGAGCAGGACAGAAACCAACAAAGAAGGACGAGGAGCAGCATAGAGATGCAGAAAAAAAAAAAGCTGGGATGGGTGGCACAACAGACATGGAGGGGAAAAAAAAAAAGGGGGGGAGCAGGGAGCTAGACCAAGCAAGATGGAAGAAAGACCAAAAAGCTCCAGAGAACAGGGCACAGAGGGAGGAAAAAGCAACAGCGATGGGGAGTCAGGACAGCAAACCATGGGAAGGAACACAAAACAAATCACATCGCTACATGTGACAGGGCAGAGAAGGAAGAATTAGGAAACAGGGACAGAGACACAGAAAAAAAGAGACCTGGAGCCAAAAACTAATCCTGATGCATACAGAAAGAAGGGGGGTGGGGGTGGGGGGGTGTATTCTAAAACAGGGGAAACAGAGACAGAGAGATGGAGAAAAGACAAAAGCAACAGACTACAAGGCATCGAGAGAGGAATTACTGAATAGTAACAGAGCGCCAGCCAGAAACAGGCCACAAAGCAGCAAAGATCACAGGGGGTACGGGGCACAGAGGAAGGAATTCACAGACCCGGCACAAGGAGCCAGACAGAGAGAGAGCGAGGCAAAAATTAAATGGTGAAAAGAGACAGACCGCAGGGCAGAGGGAGGAATTGATAAACAGGGACAGGGCACCCGACAGAGCATGATGGAGAACAGGGAAAAAAAAAAATAGCAGCAAGCTACAGGGAAGAGGGAGGAATTAAAGAACAGTGACTGGAAGACAGACAGCGACACATGGAGAGAGAGAAGACAAAAGAGCGATGGGCAACAAGATGGATAGGGAGGAAATGAAAAACAGCAGAAGGGAGTCAGCCAGAGAGAAAGACACCGAGGAAAAAGGCCAGACAGTCTATGAGGGACGGAGGTAGGAATGAAAAACGGGGGACAGGGAGCAGGAAAGAGAGAGATGGAGATCGCAGGGAATAGCAGCGGGTGCAGGAAGAAGAAAGGGGCATCAATAGGAACAGGGAGCTGGACAGAGAGGGATGGAGAAAGGCAACAAGAGCGGCAGGGTACAGGGCAGAGAAAGGGAAGACCTACAAGATGGGGACAGGGAGATGCTCCAAGCAAGACGGAAGATACAGGTGAGCAAAAAAAGTTGAGCAGCACCAGAAAGAGAGGAGTCTAGGAGAAAGACAGGGAGGGACCAGGCCACACAAGAGGGATGAGAGGGGCCCAAGAGCTCGGGACTTACTGCAGTTCTCCGCGCTGCCAGGAGAATTTGACAGGTCAGACTCCTCCTTCTGTTTGCCTTCTCCCTTCCTCTTCTACAGCTCCAGGTGCCTGGCTGTCCTCCACTTATGAGAATATGTAGGTGTCTCACAGCTCTTACGAGATGAGGCCTGCTAGACACAGAACCTCATTCAATCACACACTACGTGCAGGAGTAGGACAGAGGAAAGAGAGAGAAACCGAGAAGTGAGGAGCAGAATGGAAGGATCGAGAGAGAAATGGACTGAGGAGTGAT
Organism: Athene noctua; assembly: GCF_965140245.1. Lineage (NCBI taxonomy): Eukaryota > Metazoa > Chordata > Aves > Strigiformes > Strigidae > Athene > Athene noctua. Next base: position 67,794,721 of record NC_134041.1, on the reverse strand, counting down.
GCAAAAGGTACAGAACAAGCAGTCAGAAGTGCAGACAGAAAAAGAAAAGGGAGCAGCAAGACAAGAGAGAGAAAGTGAGAGAGAAAGGGGGAGCAAGGCAGAAGAAAAGAAAGAAAAGATATAGAGAAGAAGAAAAAAAAAATCACAGCATGGGAAAGAGAAGGGCGGGAAGGGACTGGGACATACAAGGGGGGCGACAGGGCCCCGAGGGCCCGGGACTCACCGCGGCTCTCGCTCCCGGCACTGCCGGGAGAACTGGACAGGTCAGATGCTTCTTTCTCCTTCCTTCCTCCTGCCCCTCCTCTTCTTCTGAAACTCCACTCGCCCGGCTGACCTCCCCCTAAAAGAATACGCGGGTGTCTCTCGGCTCTTACAAGACGTGGCTTCCGACACACGCAGCCTCGCTCGCTCGCTCCGCGGCCGTTCCGCGCCTGGGTCCGGCCCGCTGCGGACTGTGCAGAGGGCTCCTCGCTCACCCGGAGAGGCAGGCGCTCTCCTCCTGCAGGGCGAGGCGGCTGCTGCCCACATGCCCTTGACGTTCTCCTTCCTTCCCTTTCTCCGGCCCCTCCAGCTCCAGCCGCGGCGGCTCCCGCCCCGCTGCCCACGGCCGGGAAGGCTCGGCTCCGCCCGTCCCTTCTGGCCCCCGAGCCGTGAGAAGCGCCAGGCCGGGCAGAGACACCCCACGCCAGCCCGAGCTGGGCGCAGCCGGCGGCATCCCCGGGGCAGGAACGGACACGCGCGGCCCCAGCGCGGCCTCGGGAGGGGGCACGGAGGCGGCAGGGACCCTTATTGCCGCGGACCGGACCGGCCGCAGCCCCAACACTCACCTCCGCCGCGCACGCGGACTCCCGGGAGACGCCGCCGCCGCGCATGCGCACCCCCGGGCCGGGGGGCACACCGCGTCTCGGGGAGCCGCGGGCAGCCCGCGGGAAACCGCCACAAAACCGCGTCTCGGGCCGCGCCGCGGGGCCGCGCCGGTACCGAGGGCTGTGCCGTGCCGCGCGCGCCCGCCAGCGCCGCAGCTGCGGGGAACCGAGAGCGCTGAAACTGCAGCTCCCGGCGTGCCCCGGGGAGCCAACATGGCCGACCGGAAGCCCCCTGCACGTGACTACGGCTCCCGCCGCGCCGCCCGCGCACCCGGAAGCCCGGCCGAGCGCAGCCCCGCGCGGCTCCGGGCAGCGCCGCCGCCGCCCGGCCCCGACGCGGAGCGGCCTCCGCCCCCGGTCCCGCCGCACCTTTCCCCGCAGCCGCCCGGCCCCGCTCCTGCCTCGGCTCGCACCGGCTCCTCCTCCAGCACCGGCCCCGGACAGGGAGGGGTCGCTGCCTGCAGCCTCCCTGCCCGCCCCTGCGGCTCCTCCGGCCCGGCCCACGCTCCCCCCCCCCGGTAACTATAGCGACCAGCACCGTTAATAAACGCCGGAGATGCCCGTCGCTCCTCCGAGCTCACGCTCTATGGGCCGCCGGTCCTCCGGTCGCGGGGCCGCCGCCGCGCACGCGCACTCCGGGGGCCGCCCGGCGCAGCCGCACGCCGCAGGTCGCCTCTCCCCGCCGGGGGAACCTTCCCCGGGCAGCGGGAGCAGCCGCTGGGCGAGACCGCTCCGGTGCGCGGGCCGACGGGACCAACGCTGCCAAATCTTATAACCCCCCGGAGAGGGAGGAGCTCCGGCACGGCCGCAGCGCAGGGCAGCGCAGTCTCGCCTTGTGACCCAGAACTCAGCGGGGTGACCGAAGTGTCGGTCAGAGCAGCCTCAGGGCTCTTTGGACGGGTGGAAGGGGGAGGAAAGCCTGTGACAACGCGACACGGGAGCGCAGAGTTGTTTTAAGGACGAAACAGCGTAACTTCGGTCCCTGGGAGACCAGTACAGTAACTATTAAAAGCACACGTATTGTTAGATATTTTTCCTAAACTCACATTTATCCAATTTAGTTTTTCAAATCCTGGTGATAGCAGAAATAGTTTTTTAAAAAAACCCAGATAAATCCAGGAACATTTCTGCCCGCGTTCAGCCGCTCTTCTGGAGCGTACGCTAGGAGCTGGAGAACCCGAGCAAGCCGTCTGATTATATTTACGGCAGCTCTGGCCCCGACAGCTCCCCCGTCCGTCCCCTTGCCAGGAACTAGCGCCGCGGCGGCTACAGCTCAGCCCAAAGCCAAACCGACACCGACCTCGGCTCTGGAAAGCGCCACCTCATCTCCCCCCGTTTTGCTGATTAGGGATATCAATTCAACTCAGACACCGGAGTGAAAGGAGCAGGCGTATTTTATTAGAAATAACTAAATAACAGAAGAATATGGAAAACACGCAGTCAGGAAAGACGGAATAGTGCACTCACACAGATAGGAAAATACAGGGTAACGCATCAAATCCTGACTGCCTGAGAGAGAGGGAACAGCGATTAAAAAAGATCCCTCAGCACCTGCACCCGTTGCCATCACCCAGACCCGCAGGCAGCCCCGGTTACAGCGAGGGTTTGCAGAGCCTTTCCCGGCAAGTGGGAAACCCTACGCGGTGCGTCCACCCGTAGGTGAGGCCTCCAAAGTCGCTGTGAGCGGGTCCACCCTTCTATACCCCAAAATCGGCAAGCCAGAAGAGCTGGCACCTTGGTTTGGAGCGGAAATATCTGGTTTCAATCTCACATTAGATTCCCCCGGAGCCTGGCCAGGGCTCAGGGGAGAAGCTAAGGGAGCTCCTCTGCTTACCCAGGCAGACTAGGTGCAAGGGCTCACGTCAGGCCACAGGGCCAGACTACGGTCTCCACGACCCGGTTATTTTATCCCCACACAAAGAAAGATAAATGTACATTCAAGAGAGCTACGTCTTCCACACCTGTTTCACTAACGATGACATACTGAGTGAGCAGCTTCGGCTCAGGGCCTGTTGTTCAGGCTTCAATACTTCCACTTTTTACATCGGAATAGGTGGTTGGTTATCACTTAGTAAAATACCTGTTAGCACAATGGTTAACAGTTACAAAATACACAGGACTCGTCTACAAGTCAACTCTGGCTTGGCCCTATTGTCCAAGCCTTAGCGCTTCACCCCGAGAGTCCCCTTGCAAGCAGCCAGGACCAACACACGCCGCAAACATTCCAGCGGCTGCCAAAGGTTAAAATCCCACGCGCAGCGCCACGTGGCAGGCAGCGGTTAAAGCCGAGTTGGGCAGAAAAGGAGCTAAATGGGGAACACGCAGTTGGAGAAAGCATCTGATCGAGTACTTGCTCACGAGGCAAAGAAAACATCCCCAAAGGGGCAGGGACGCTGGAGGCGACCACAGCCCAGGTGACAGGGAGATCCCCTGCCCAGGAGGGCTTTCTCTCGCCTCTTTGCCGGACCGCTGCCGCTACTCCTCCCGCTCGCTCTTGCCTCGCAGGTCCTTCTGCACGCGGTGGATGTCTCTCCCTTCTTCTCCACGACCAACTGCTGCAAGAGCAGGAGAATGCCATCAGGTCTGAGAGCGACGACGGTCCTGGGTGAGAGCTGGCCACAGCACCACCTGAACACCGGCCGCCCTCACACAGCCCTATACCCCCGCCCCCCCGAAAAAACCTCACAGATCGGCTTTTCTTACCCAATCGGTGCTCCGGTGCTGCCACACGTGGAGTCGCGGCGGGCGCTGGAGCTGGGCTCGGAGTCGGGCACTCTGGGCAAACGGAGCTGGGCATGCAGAGCGGCGGCCACCGAGGCTGCGCCCCTGCTTACAGGGGGCTCGAGCCGCTGCCGGGACTGCAAAGTGCCCGGGACTGCAGGGCACGGGCCAGGCCCCGACTTACAGGGCAGCCCCTGTCCCAAAGGCCCACGAGGCCCCTCCTCTCCGCTACAGGGGCACCCTGACCCGCACCCCGCTAACAGGGCCGCCACCCCACACAAGGCGCCAGCCAAGCACTATCGAGAGTGCTGGGCGCTGTCTGCCCTGAAGGCAGGTGAATCGGCAGCAGCGGCCCTTTCCCAAGAGGTTCTGGGGGCTGGGGAAGCAGAACTTCCCGAGGGGGGTTCCTCATCGCTTGGGAGAAGCTGCCGCGTCACTGCGGAGCAGCTGGTTGCAAGGGGCTGGCGGCTGAGGCCCACCCGTGCTGCCTGTCCCCCTAAATCTCCCTCTGCCCTGCCGTACCCCTGTCCCCTCTCCCTCTATGCTTTAAGCCCCCAGGCCGCCGGGCACCACCAGGTGAGAAAATGGGGTCTGAGGCGGCTCAGGCCGGGGCAGGGGGCAGGAGGGAGGGCCAGGGGCCAGAGCACGCTGAGGGAAGGTCCCTCAGGCGGCCGGCTTCCCCGTCGTCCAGGCAGAGGAGCTGGCGCCCGACCGCGCCATCCTTCCAGGCACCAGCTCCCGGAGAAGGAAGAGGCATCCGTGGCCTGCGGAAGAAACTACGAGGCGAGGGCAAGCGAGAGGAGGAGCGGCACGCTGAAACCGGGGAAAGACAAAGGGGCTGCGGGCAAAGGGCCCTCCCTGTCACCACGGCTGCTGTGGGACAAGAGCATCCTGGGCGCTTTTGGGAGGGTCTCGAGGACTCTGGGGCAGGTACTTGGCTCAGGGCCGTTCCCTGCGTTTCTAGAGGCTACCGCGGTTCTCGGTGAAGGGGACACAACTGCCGAGCCTTTGCCCTCGAAGGCCGGGGGCCGCAGACGCCCGCTCGCTACCCGCTCCTCCTGCCGAGGGCGGGGGACGGGCACAACCCTGCTTACAGGGCCGTCGGGTCAGAGGGCTCCACGGCTCGTGGCACTCGCCCCGAGTACGGGGCCGGCACGCTGGCAGGTCGCCAGCAGGACAGGCAGCCACCCAGGCCCAGAGAGCGGGCGGGTCACGCGTCGGCCGTGCTACGACCGCGCGGCTTGGCTCCGTCCTTGGAAAGGAGGGGCCAGCCGGGACTCGCCCTCCGCTCGCGGGCTCAGCGGGGACCGACCCCCTGTTGCTGCACAGAGCCCCTCTTTCCCTCCCGGGAAGTTTAAGCTAAGTACGCTGCAGCGATTTCAACAGGGGCCTAAACAAGAAGCTCCTTCACTCGCTCACTCGCACCGACGCGGACACAGGCAGGCACACGGACACGGACAGGGGGAAAGAAAACTTCCCAGGAGAGAGAGCGCGAGCTCTGTGCAGCCAATGTCTGGGGAGCCGTCCCCTCCCGCGAGCAAGAGAGCAGAGCCTCGGACCTGTCCCCCCGGACGCACGGAGCCCAGAGGGACTCAACGTGCCACGGGCCTTCGCGGGGGACCAAGGGACAAGTGCCGCGACGCGCCCCGACTCCAGGGGGTCACGCTGGCCAGGCCGCCAGCAGGCAGAAGGCCGCCAGGGCCGGGGAAACAGCCCTCCCCTGCCTACAGGGCGGGCTTGGGGGCCAGAGAGCCCCATTTGCCCCTCGGTGCGGGGACGGTGCCGCTCTCTCCTTACAGGGTCGCCCCTCTCTCCGGGCAGCCAAACCGTCGGGGCAAGGGGGCAAAAGGCCAGAGACCCGAGCCCTGCTTACAGGGAGGTCACCCGGCGCAGCGCCGGCCAGGACACCAAAGGTGCCGGCAACGGTGCCGTGGGGAGGCCCCTTTGCCCTGAGCTCCCGCCTCTCCCCCCAGCCCTCTCTTCAGCCCGCCGCTCCTCCTCTCCCTCGCTCTGGCCTCGCAGCTCCTTCACGATGCCTTGTCTTGCTTCTCGAGGAGCTGGTGCTCGGAAGGAAGGCGCAGCCAGGCGCCAGCTCCCCCACCCGGAGGACAGAGCAGAGGCCCCGGCCCCGCTGCCAGGCCCCCCCCCGCGCCCAAGTTACAGGCCGGCCGGCCTGGCTGCGGCTCACCACCACGGCGCGCTTTAGGAGCTCCGCTTCCCGCCCCGGCCGCAGAGACGGCGCCGCTCACCCCCCTTAGAGGGTTGCCACCTGCCCGGCAGCCTGACCACGGGGTGACGTGGCAAAAGGCCGGCAAAAACCCAAAGACCCGAGCCCTGCTTACAGGGGGGTCACCCGGCACAAAGCCGGCCAGGGCACCGAAGGTCCTGGCGACACGCTGGTGCGACCACAGCCCCGGTGACAGGGAGGTCCCTTTGCCCAGAGCGCCCTTCTCCTGCCTCCTCTTGCTGCCCAGACTTCCTCCGCTCTTGGCCTGCAGCGGTACAGGACGGAGACCTCCACGCTGCTCCGCTGCCTGCTGCAAGGGCAGGAGGATGCCGTCAGGTCCGAGAGCGATGCTGGTCCCCGGCGAGAGCTGGCCACAGCACCACCCGAACCCCGGCCGCCCTCCCACCACCCACCCCGCGAAAAAACCTCGCAGATCGGCTTTCCTCACCCAGTCGGTGCTCCAGTGCTTCGTGCAGGGACCGTGACAGGCTCTCATCTGCAATGGGCTCCTGGCAGCGTCCGGCGGCTCCTGGCAGCGTCCGTCAGGGCCTGGACCCTCCTCAGCCCCTGAGGTGATGGCGGTCCCTCCTCATGCAGCTCCAGTCCCCCCCCATGCGCCCTGACGCAGGTCTGCTGCCCCTCCTAGGCGACGGCACTGGCCCCCCACCCTGCAGCAGCTTTGATCCCCTGCCAAGGTGGCTCCAATCCCTCGGCCCCGAGTCGATCCATTTCTTGCTGAGGCAGCGCCGACTTGCGCTCCCCTTTCCCTCAGGCGGCCGCTCCGCCCCTCACAGCGGCGCTTTGCCCAGAGCGCGCTTCTCTTTCTTCCGCTTGCTGCCCAGACTTCCTTCGCTGCTCCTCCTGCTAACCCTTGCCTTGCACGGCCTTCCGCATGCGGTGGATGTCTCTCCCTTCTCCACCACCAAGTGCTGCAAGAGCAGGAGGGTGCCGTCAGGCCTGAGAGGGACGACGGTCCCCGGCGAGAGCCTGACACGGCACCACCCGAACCCCGGCCGCCCTCCCACACCACTATTCCTCTATACCCCCCCCCAAAAAAAAAAACCTCACAGATCGGCTTTTCTTACCCAATCGGTGCTCCGGTGCTGCCACACGTGGAGTCGCGGCCGGCGCTGGAGCTGGGCTCGGAGTCGGGCACTCTGGGCAAATGGAGCTGGGCATGCAAAACGGTGGCCACCGAGGCTGCGCCCCTGCTTACAGGGGGCTCGAGCCGCTGCCGGGACTGCAAAGTGCCCGGGACTGCAGGGCACGGGCCAGGCCCCAACTTACAGGGCAGCCCCGGTCCCAAAGGCCCACGAGGCCCCTCCTCTCCGCTACAGGGGCGCCCTGACCCGCACCCCGCTAACAGGGCCGCCACCCCACACAAGGCGCCAGCCAAGCACTATCGAGAGTGCTGGGCGCTGTCTGCCCTGAAGGCAGGTGAATCGGCAGCAGCGGCCCTTTCCCAAGAGGTTCTGGGGGCTGGGGAAGCAGAACTTCCCGAGGGGGGTTCCTCATCGCTTGGGAGAAGCTGCCGCGTCACTGCGGAGCAGCTGGTTGCAAGGGGCTGGCGGCTGAGGCCCACCCGTGCTGCCTGTCCCCCTAAATCTCCCCCTGCCCTGCCGTACCCCTGTCCCCTCTCCCTCTATGCTTTAAGCCCCCAGGCCGCCGGGCACCACCAGGTGAGAAAATGGGGTCTGAGGCGGCTCAGGCCGGGGCAGGGGGCAGGAGGGAGGGCCAGGGGCCAGAGCACGCTGAGGGAAGGTCCCTCAGGCGGCCGGCTTCCCCGTCGTCCAGGCAGAGGAGCTGGCGCCCGACCGCGCCGTCCTTCCAGGCACCAGCTCCCGGAGAAGGAAGAAGGAAGAGGCATCCGTGGCCTGCGGAAGAAACTACGAGGCGAGGGCAAGCGAGAGGAGGAGCGGCACGCTGAAACCGGGGAAAGAGAAAGGGGCTGCGGGCAAAGGGCCCTCCCTGTCCCACGGCTGCTGTGGGACAAGAGCGTCCTGGGCAACTCTGGGAGGGTCTCGAGGACTCTGGGGCAGGTACTTGGCTCAGGGCCGTTCCCTGCGTTTCTAGAGGCTACCGCGGTTCTCGGTGAAGGGGACACAACTGCCGAGCCTTTGCCCTCGAAGGCCGGGGGCCGCAGACGCCCGCTCGCTACCCGCTCCTCCTGCCGAGGGCGGGGGACGGGCACAACCCTGCTTACAGGGCCGTCGGGTCAGAGGGCTCCACGGCTCGTGGCACTCGCCCCGAGTACGGGGCCGGCACGCTGGCAGGTCGCCAGCAGGACAGGCAGCCACCCAGGCCCAGAGAGCGGGCGGGTCACGCGTCGGCCGTGCTACGACCGCGCGGCTTGGCTCCGTCCTTGGAAAGGAGGGGCCAGCCGGGACTCGCCCTCCGCTCGCGGGCTCAGCGGGGACCGACCCCCTGTTGCTGCACAGAGCCCCTCTTTCCCTCCCGGGAAGTTTAAGCTAAGTACGCTGCAGCGATTTCAACAGGGGCCTAAACAAGAAGCTCCTTCACTCGCTCACTCGCACCGACGCGGACACAGGCAGGCACACGGACACGGACAGGGGGAAAGAAAACTTCCCAGGAGAGAGAGCGCGAGCTCTGTGCAGCCAATGTCTGGGGAGCCGTCCCCTCCCGCGAGCAAGAGAGCAGAGCCTCGGACCTGCCCCCCCGGACGCACGGAGCCCAGAGGGACTCAACGTGCCACGGGCCTTCGCGGGGGACCAAGGGACAAGTGCCGCGACGCGCCCCGACTCCAGGGGGTCACGCTGGCCAGGCCGCCAGCAGGCAGAAAGCCGCCAGGGCCGGGGAAACAGCCCTCCCCTGCCTACAGGGCGGGCTTGGGGGCCAGAGAGCCCCATTTGCCCCTCGGTGCGGGGACGGTGCCGCTCTCTCCTTACAGGGTCGCCCCTCTCTCCGGGCAGCCAAACCGTCGGGGCAAGGGGGCAAAAGGCCAGAGACCCGAGCCCTGCTTACAGGGAGGTCACCCGGCGCAGCGCCGGCCAGGACACCAAAGGTGCCGGCAACGGTGCCGTGGGGAGGCCCCTTTGCCCTGAGCTCCCCCCTCTCCCCCCAGCCCTCTCTTCAGCCCGCCGCTCCTCCTCTCCCTCGCTCTGGCCTCGCAGCTCCTTCACGATGCCTTGTCTTGCTTCTCGAGGAGCTGGTGCTCGGAAGGAAGGCGCAGCCAGGCGCCAGCTCCCCCACCCGGAGGACAGAGCAGAGGCCCCGGCCCTGCTGCCAGGCCCCCCCCCGCGCCCAAGTTACAGGCCGGCCGGCCTGGCTGCGGCTCACCACCACGGCGTGCTTCAGGAGCTCCGCTTCCCGCCCCGGCCGCAGAGACGGCGCCGCTCACCCCCCTTAGAGGGTTGCCACCTGCCCGGCAGCCTGACCACGGGGTGACGTGGCAAAAGGCCGGCAAAAACCCAAAGACCCGAGCCCTGCTTACAGGGGGGTCACCCGGCACAAAGCCGGTCAGGGCACCAAACGTCTTGGCGACACGCTGGTGCGACCACAGCCCCGGTGACAGGGAGGTCCCTTTGCCCAGAGCGCCCTTCTCCTTCCTCCTCTTGCTGCCCAGACTTCCTCCGCGCCTCGTCCCGCTCCCTCTTGGCCTGCAGCGGTACAGGACGGAGACCTCCACGCCGCTCCGCAGCCTGCTACAAGGGCAGGAGGATGCCGTCAGGTCCGAGAGCGATGCTGGTCCCCGGCGAGAGCTGGCCACAGCACCACCCGAACCCTGGCAGCCCTCCCACCACCACCACCATCCCCCCTCCTTGCGAAAAAAACTCACAGATTGGCTTTCCTCACCCAGTCCATGCTCCAGCACTTCCTGCAGGGATGTCTACGACGGGCGCTTTTCTTTCTCCTCCGGGCTCCTGGCCGCGTTCAGCGAGGCTTGGACCCTCCACCGCCCCTGAGGCGATGGCCGTCCCTCCTCAGGCAGCTCCAGTCCCCTCTCACCGGTCCTGAGGAAGCTCCGCTCCCCCACCCCCCGCCGTTGACGACACTCCCCCCGCCAGGTGATGACACCACCCCACTTCCCCCCACCAGGCGACGACACTGCTCCCCCCCCCTCCCCCGCCGAGGCGACGACACTGCTCCCCCCCCCTCCCCCGCCGACGCGACGACACTGCTCCCCCCCCCTCCCCCGCCGAGGCGACGACACTGCTCCCCCCCCCCTCCCCCCCCTCCCCCGCCGAGGCGACGACACTGCTCCCCCCCCCTCCCCCGCCGAGGCGACGACACTGCTCCCCCCCCCTCCCCCGCCGAGGCGACGACACTGCTCCCCCCCCCTCCCCCGCCGAGGCGACGACACTGCTCCCCCCCCCTTCCCCGCCGAGGCGACGACACTGCTCCCCCCCCCCGCCGAGGCGACGACACCGACCCCCTCTCCAAGGCGCCTCCCGTCCCGTCCCCCCCCCCCTGTTCCCAAGTCGATCCGGTACTTCCCCAGGCAGGTTCGACTCCTGCTCGCCCCTTCCCCGGGCAGGTCCCCCTCAGGCGACCGCTCCGCCCCTCACAGCGGCGCTTTGTTCAGAGCGCCCTTCTCTTTCCTCTTGCTGCCCAGACTTCCTCCGCTGCTCCTCCCGCTCGCTCTTGCCTCGCAGGTCCTTCCACACGCAGTGGACATCTCTCCCTTCTCCGCCACCAGCTGCTGCAAGGGCAGTAGTGTGCCGTCAGGTCTGAGAAGGACGCCTGTCCCCGGCGAGAAGTGTCCACAGCACCACCCGAACCCCGGCCGCCCTCCAACCCCCCCTTCCCCCCCGAAAAAAACCTCACAGATCGGCTTTTCTCACCAGAGCCGGTGCTCCAGCACTTCCTGCAGGGACGACTGCGCCGGGCACTCGTCTGCTCCAGGCACCTTGCCGCGCCTGGCGGGTCCAGGACTCTCCTGAGCCCCTCAGACAATGGCGCTCGCCCCCCCACAGGCGACTCGGGTCCACCCCCGCCCGCCCCGAGCCGAGCCGAGCCGATGAGGTCCCCGCCGAGGCGGCGCCGATCGCCGAGCAGCCTTTTCCGGGGGCGCCGCTCCCGCTCCTCTCAGGCGGCCGCGCGGCGCCTCACTGCTGCGCGCGCCGTTCCCGCCCTTCGCCTCAGGCGGCCGCGCGGCGCCTCACTGCTGCGCGCGCCGTTCCCGCCCTTCGCCTCAGGCGAAAGCTCCGCCCCTCACGTCGGCGCGCGCCGTTCCCGCCCTGGTCCCGCCCTCTCGCCCTCCCCGGCGCGGCGGCCGCCCGCCCGCACCCTTCACTTCCTCACTCCGCGGGGCTCGGACCCGCAGGCACCGAGGGCGAACGGGAGAAACCGGTCCCTCCCGTAAAGCAAAACGGTGAAGGGACTCGGCTCCTCACCCTAAGAAAAGCTGCCAAGCTCGGGGTCGGTCCCCATCCATCAACTCGAGTGTCCTCATTTTCCTCTCCGCGTGGGGGGTGTGCCGAAAGCGGAGGGACGCAGGCTGCCGGAGGCAGGCAGGGAGGGAGGGAGGCAGGCAGGGAGGGAGGCAGGCAGGCAGGCAGGGAGGCAGGCAGGCAGGGAGGGAGGGAGGCAGGCAGGCAGGGAGGGAGGCAGGCAGGCAGGGAGGCAGGCAGGCAGGGAGGGAGGGAGGCAGGCAGGGAGGGAGGGAGGCAGGCAGGGAGGGAGGGAGGCAGGCAGGGAGGGAGGGAGGCAGGCAGGCAGGGAGGGAGGCAGGCAGGGAGGGAGGGAGGCAGGCAGGGAGGGAGGGAGGCAGGCAGGGAGGGAGGGAGGCAGGCAGGGAGGGAGGCAGGCAGGGAGGGAGGCAGGCAGGGAGGGAGGGAGGGAGGCAGGCAGGGAGGGAGGGAGGCAGGCAGGGAGGGAGGGAGGGAGGCAGGGAGGGAGGCAGGCAGGGAGGGAGGCAGGCAGGGAGGGAGGCAGGCAGGGAGGGAGGCAGGCAGGCAGGGAGGGAGGCAGGCAGGGAGGGAGGCAGGCAGGGAGGGAGGCAGGCAGGGAGGGAGGGAGGCAGGCAGGGAGGGAGGCAGGCAGGCAGGGAGGCAGGCAGGCAGGGAGGCAGGCAGGCAGGCAGGCAGGCAGGGAGGGAGGCAGGCAGGGAGGGAGGCAGGCAGGGAGGGAGGCAGGGAGGGAGGCAGGCAGGGAGGCAGGCAGGGAGGCAGGCAGGGAGGCAGGGAGGCAGGCAGGCAGGGAGGCAGGCAGGGAGGCAGGGAGGCAGGGAGGCAGGGAGGCAGGGAGGCAGGCAGGGAGGCAGGCAGGCAGGCAGGCAGGCAGGGAGGCAGGGAGGGAGGCAGGGAGGCAGGCAGGGAGGCAGGCAGGGAGGCAGGCAGGGAGGCAGGGAGGCAGGGAGGCAGGCAGGGAGGGAGGGAGGCAGGCAGGGAGGGAGGGAGGGAGGCAGGCAGGGAGGGAGGCAGGCAGGGAGGGAGGGAGGCAGGCAGGGAGGGAGGGAGGCAGGGAGGGAGGGAGGGAGGCAGGGAGGCAGGGAGAGAGGGAGGCAGGCAGGGAGGCAGGCAGGGAGGCAGGGAGGCAGGCAGGGAGGCAGGGAGGCAGGCAGGCAGGCAGGGAGGGAGGGAGGCAGGCAGGGAGGCAGGGAGGCAGGCAGGCAGGGAGGGAGGGAGGCAGGCAGGCAGGGAGGGAGGGAGGGAGGGAGGCAGGCAGGCAGGGAGGGAGGCAGGCAGGCAGGCAGGGAGGGAGGCAGGGAGGGAGGGAGGCAGGGAGGCAGGCAGGCAGGGAGGGAGGCAGGCAGGGAGGGAGGCAGGCAGGGAGGGAGGCAGGCAGGGAGGGAGGCAGGCAGGGAGGGAGGCAGGCAGGGAGGGAGGCAGGCAGGCAGGCAGGGAGGCAGGCAGGCAGGCAGGGAGGCAGGCAGGCAGGCAGGCAGGGAGGGAGGGAGGGAGGCAGGCAGGGAGGGAGGGAGGCAGGCAGGGAGGGAGAGTTGGGGTAAGTGAAGGGCAGGAAAAAGTAGAGGCCAAAATGTGGTGGAATGAACAAAATGACTGGCAGGCTGCAGGAAAGTGGAGGCCTAGACGCCACAGGGCAAATTTCTGCCAGGAAAGAGGAGATGCCGGAAGGAGGTGCACGCTCTGATGGGCATTAGTGTTTGAAAAGGGCTGGATAGCCAAAAAGGGATGAGAGGCCCTGGTGGAATTAGAGACGGTGAAATCACTTAGAAAAGGAAGGGGGGGGGGGGGATCTACAGGCATATGTTGGAAGCAAAACAGGATCACGGAGCAAGACAGAGGAAGAGAGGTAATGATGGGTCGAGACTAGAAAGACAGAGAGAAATCACCTGTGGGGGGAAAGGAAGGTGGGAAGGGGGGAGAGCAAGGGACGGTCAAGAAGACAGAGGGATTGAAGGCATGAGAGAGCAAGAGATTGAGAAAGGGAGAGGGATCGGGACGGGCTACAAGCTGAAAGGGAAAGGCCAACGGAGCAGAAGGGAAGGGCACGGGAGCTGGGCACGAGTTTGTACTAGGAAAGTGAGATGGGGAGTCTAAATAATCTTAAGATTGATGGTGCAAGACTTGTGCAAAAACAAAAGGAGGCGTATGGGGCTGTTTGCAAAGACATACCAGGTGCTGATCACATCGCTAGGCTGCAATCTCCTAGCCTGAAGAGGAGTTTCTTCTGGTCCGTGAAGTTGTATGTTCCAGCAACAAATCACCCGAGATTCCAGCACAAACTGGCCTGGCGGTCTGGGCAGGGCCCAGGGAACAACTGAGGCTGCGCAGAAGAACAGGGTGAAAAGTTCATCCGCGAGGAAGAAGAGGTGCTTCATCTATAGAACCCTTGCCCAGAAATTTGCAACCCCTGCCCGGAACTTGAAGAGCTCATGGCGCAGGCACAAGGGGAGGAGACCTGATTGCCGTGAGGAGCGAGGGGAGGCGGGGGTAGGCTATGTGTATGTACAGGCGTTCTGTGAACGTGCACTATTCTGCGACAGATCAGCCGGGCGGGAGCTGCAAACCACGCGCATGCTTGTGGTGGAGCGATTCCCCATGTGCCCGGTGCTGGATGAACATACCCGCCTTGTGACTCCACAGTTACAGAGCGATTCCTCCGCAAAACAGAGAGACTGAGCCTTCAGCAGGTTCAAAACCATCATTCCATGTGATTGTGCAAAGAGCACATCAAGGCACGAATAAAGGGAGTGTGGAAAAGCTGCAAGAGACGGGAACAAAGCGGAGGCCAGAAAAAAAAGCGGAGGCCAGAAAAAAAAGCCGAAATTAAGAGTAATTGGAGGCCAAATCAGGGCAGAAGCACCAAAATGTTTGAAAGACTGCAGGGAAGCAGACCTTAGAAGTATCTTATTTTGTGAGATGTGGGGGGAAGATGTATTTAGCAGGCCGTGGTGGAGTGGTATTTCGCAGGAGCGCAGCATTATCTTGCTTCATCTCAAAGGTAATTTGTATATTGGGGGGGGAGTGTTATACCAGGGGGGAGGCATTTTGTGCAGACAGGGGTAAACCGTATTTCTGGGGGGCAGAGAGTTTTATAATGGGGGGGAGGGTGGAGTACGGGAGGGGGAATATTATTGGGGGTAGCATTACATCAGTCTGTGTGTGTGGGAGTACTGGGTGAGTATTATTTTGCAGGGCGATAGCAACATTTCACATGATGGGAGAAGAGTCATTTTGCTTGGGGGGGCGAGCCTTACTTCAGCAGGGGGCAGAGAGAGCATTATGGGGGGGGAAAGGAGTACATTATTTCACTGGGAGAGGTAGTAGTATTCCACGGGGGGGTGGGTGTAATATTTCTGGGGGTATTATTGGGCGAGTATTATTTGGAAGGGTGCATTATTCTACCGGGTGGGCGGGGGAAGGAAGGGCGGCATGAGGGGTGGGGATTTTTCACAGCAGTATCATTTCAGTGGCGGAGCTGTATTTCACAGGCAGAAGTATTGTTATTTTGCAGGGGTGGGGGAGTATTATTGGGGGACAATCATTTCGGGGGGGATTATTATTTCGCTGGGGGTGCAGGGGCAGCAGGAGTATTATTTTGCAGGGGTATATTTTGAGGTCAGAGCATTTCCACGTGATTATTTGCTGGGGGACTTTTTAGAGGGGACTATTTTACAGGAAGTGTTTCAGGGTAGGGTATTTGAGGGGATCATTTCTGTGGGGAGCCTGGGGGGGGGCAGTATTGGTGGGGTCGGCATTTACAGGGCGAGTATTTTAGGGCAGGAGTGGTGTGGTGAAAGAGCGCCAAGGCAGCGATGGGGAGCAGGGCGGGGGGATCAGCAAGGAGAGGAGGCAGCACGGAGGCATCTAGAAGAGAGGTGAGCCACAGGGAGCTGGACAGCAGGAGACGACTGCGGAAGAGAGAGACAGGCAGTAGGATGCTGGCCTGGAACCAACAAGAGGAACAGAGAGGACAGAGGTGGAACATGAGAGAAGGCAGGAAGAGAGAACAAGAGAGAGAGATGAAGCCATCAACAGTCGAGACAAGGAGCAGCACAAAGGGTCTGAGAGAGGGCGAGGTGAACAGGGTGGAGGACGGGGACAGGGAGATACAGGAGCAGGGGAGGCATGAGCAAGGTCACAGCATAGAGGCAGGAAGACAAGGAGGGAGGGAAATAGGGAGGCAGGGATATGGAGCGGCAGACAGGCACGGCGAGGATAAGAATGCCAGGGAACAGGCCAGAGAAAGCTGTGGGCAGAAAGAGACCCCAAAGCTGACCTGGACCAAGAATTGCAAAGGAAAAAAATAGCACTAGGCTACAGGAGAGAAACAGAGGATGACAAAAAGGAAGGAGAGGGAGCAGGACCAAGGCATATAGAAAAAAGAAAAAGGGAAAGCCTGAAGAAGACACAAGAGGGAGTGGGAGCAGGGAAGAAGGAGAACAGAGGTAAAGGGAAAAAAAAAAAAATAAAGAAAAAAAAAATCACAGCACCATGGGATAGAGATGGGGCCAGGGGAGATCCCAAAACATACAAGACGGACAACAAGGCCCTGAGGGTCCGCGACTCACCGCAGCTGTCGCTCTCAGCGCTGCCAAGAAAAATTTGCCAATTCAGACCCTTCTTTATCCTTCTCTCCTCCCTTCCTCTTCTGGAGGTGCAGTCGCTCAGCTGCCCTCCACCTCAAAGAACACGCGGGTGTCTCTCAGCTCTTACAAGACACAGCTTCCTGCACACGAAGCCTCGCTCCCTCCCTGCATGGCCGTACCACACTCCGGGTGACGCGCACGGACCCTGATCGCACGCTGGCGGTCCGGCCCGCTGCGGACTGTACAGAGGGCTCCTGCCTCGCCCAGAGAGGCAGGCTCTCTCTTCCTGCAGTGGAAGGCAGCTGCTGCCCACATGCCCTTGATTTTCTTCTTTCCCTTTCTCAGGCCTCTGCAGCTTCAGCTGTGGCAGCTCCTGTCCACAGCCAGAAAACGTCCCAGGGGCCTGTCCCTTCTCACCTCTCTGCTGCGAGGAGCACAAGGGCAGGCAGAGAACCCCACACAGTTCTGAAGTGGGTCCAGTCGACAGCATCCCCAGGGAAGGAACAGGCAAGCGCGGCCCCGGTGAGGCCTCTGGGAGAAGGTGAAGCGACTGCCGTTATTACCGTAGATCGCCCCTGGCCGGAGCCCCCCTTCCACAGGGGCTCCTGCGGAGGCGCCAAGGGCCGGCTTGCCGCCATCCCCGCGGGGCTCGGGGGTGACCCGGGGCTACGGGACGGGCTTCAGGGTAGAGGTGCGAGACCTGGGGCCAGGACACGGTGCGGGCGAAGCCAGTGCCAGCTCAAGGGGAGCTCTGGCAAGCTGGGGAGGCACCCGGCACCAACCCCCGGGGGACACCCATCTTCTTCCCCTCTGCCTCTGTCCCAGCTCTCGGGTAACTCCCTGGGGCTCCCCAGGCCCGGATCACCTCCAGCAGAGCGGAGGCCTGACACAGCAGGCGGTGTGAAGCTTCCTGCCCCACCGCTGCCGTGTGGCCAGCGGGCAGGAGGGGCCCCCACACCTGCCAAAGGGGCGGGCTGGCCTCACCGGCGGCCTCGGCCCTCGCCCACCCCCAGGAATCACGCCCAGCAAGCCTCACGCTGCGGCAGCAGGCAGGAAGGCGGCTCTGGCGGTGCCGCACACCTGTGCGGGGCCGGCGCTGCAGTCCTGCCCTTCGCGCACCGAGCGCCCGCCGGCAGCGTGACGTGGGGCGGCGGCGGCATTTCCTTACCAGGAGGGGGCACCGAGCGTGGCCGCACCCCCCCACGGGCATCGGAGCATCGCACTGACGTTGCTGGCGGGCGGCAGCGTGGGGCACGGGGCCACCTCTGTGTCGCCCACCGACAGCACCGTGTGGTGTTTGCCAGGCAGCGGCGGTGAGCGCGGGCGAGCGCCACCCCCCGCGCGAGCGGCGGCCGAGCGGCACGTCACTGCGCACACGCTCTCGAGGAACGAGCACGACGCTTGGTGGGGAGCAGCTGGAAGCCCCCGGGAACCCACGTGAAAGCGGCAACAAAACTATCCCTCGTGCTGCGCCACAGGGGCCGCGGCGGTAGCGAGGACTGCGCCGCGCTACGGGCGCCCACGAGCGGTGCGGCTGCCTGGCAGCCGAGTCTGCAGAACCTACAGCTCCTGGCACGCGCTGGCCAACGCGGCACGGCCGCCTGCACGCCAAGCGCTGTAAGACCCCGCATCCCAGCGTGACCCAGGGAACCAACGCGGCTGGCCAGAAACCCCACACGCCAGGACCACAGCTCCCGCTGGGTTGCGAGAGGCGGTTTTCTCTGCTTTCTGACCCTGCAGCAACACCGTTGCTCACCCCTCCGAACCCCCACCAGTGCACCCAGAAGCCTCACCACCGGCTCGGGGCAGCCCCTGCCACCACCTCCAACGCTGCCACCCTGCAGGCACCGCCATCCTCCCCAGGAGCTGCCAGCTGATGGCACGGCTCCACTCACCTTCTCCCTCGGTGCAGCCAGGGCCCAGCAATGCTCAGCGACTGCTCTGCTCCTCCCTTGGTTGACACCGACCCCTCCGACGGCTGCCTTGCTCTTAACAGCAGCACCCGCCCCTCCACCCGGAGCAAGCCCTTTACAGGGAGGGGCCGCTGCCATCAGCCTCACTGCCCACACCTGGGGCCCCTCCAGCCCCAGCCCACAGCTGGAGGCCATCACCCACCCCCACAGAGCATCATCACCCCTCCCAGCCCCTCACCTGGGGCAAAGGAAGCACAAAAGGCAGCCGGCAGCCAGCAAGTGTTTATTCAGTCACACACAGAACAAGTCCCAGAAGGGAGTGAGTCTGCTCCGGGGCTCAGGGCCCCTAATGCTGCCCCTGGCACACCTTGGCGCTTGTTCCCGGAGCCACGCTCCTCAGTCCAGCCGGGAACAGTCAGTCGGTTCCTGGAGCAACAAGCTGCAGGGCAGAGCTGGAAACTGCCAAACATGAGGAGAAAGATGCAGGACACAAGAAGACAGAAGAAAGGTGGCAGCTAGCTGACTAGTACAGGGGTAGAGAGAAAACAAGAGATGAGCAATGGGGCGGTGAGAGGATGGGGACAGGGAACCCAGCGTGGATATGCAGAAAAAAAAGCAGCAGGGAGAGAAGAAAACAGGCAGCAGAAAGAAGGAGGAGGAGCAGGACAGAAACCAACAAAGAAGGACGAGGAGCAGCATAGAGATGCAGAAAAAAAAAAAGCTGGGATGGGTGGCACAACAGACATGGAGGGGAAAAAAAAAAAGGGGGGGAGCAGGGAGCTAGACCAAGCAAGATGGAAGAAAGACCAAAAAGCTCCAGAGAACAGGGCACAGAGGGAGGAAAAAGCAACAGCGATGGGGAGTCAGGACAGCAAACCATGGGAAGGAACACAAAACAAATCACATCGCTACATGTGACAGGGCAGAGAAGGAAGAATTAGGAAACAGGGACAGAGACACAGAAAAAAAGAGACCTGGAGCCAAAAACTAATCCTGATGCATACAGAAAGAAGGGGGGTGGGGGTGGGGGGGTGTATTCTAAAACAGGGGAAACAGAGACAGAGAGATGGAGAAAAGACAAAAGCAACAGACTACAAGGCATCGAGAGAGGAATTACTGAATAGTAACAGAGCGCCAGCCAGAAACAGGCCACAAAGCAGCAAAGATCACAGGGGGTACGGGGCACAGAGGAAGGAATTCACAGACCCGGCACAAGGAGCCAGACAGAGAGAGAGCGAGGCAAAAATTAAATGGTGAAAAGAGACAGACCGCAGGGCAGAGGGAGGAATTGATAAACAGGGACAGGGCACCCGACAGAGCATGATGGAGAACAGGGAAAAAAAAAAATAGCAGCAAGCTACAGGGAAGAGGGAGGAATTAAAGAACAGTGACTGGAAGACAGACAGCGACACATGGAGAGAGAGAAGACAAAAGAGCGATGGGCAACAAGATGGATAGGGAGGAAATGAAAAACAGCAGAAGGGAGTCAGCCAGAGAGAAAGACACCGAGGAAAAAGGCCAGACAGTCTATGAGGGACGGAGGTAGGAATGAAAAACGGGGGACAGGGAGCAGGAAAGAGAGAGATGGAGATCGCAGGGAATAGCAGCGGGTGCAGGAAGAAGAAAGGGGCATCAATAGGAACAGGGAGCTGGACAGAGAGGGATGGAGAAAGGCAACAAGAGCGGCAGGGTACAGGGCAGAGAAAGGGAAGACCTACAAGATGGGGACAGGGAGATGCTCCAAGCAAGACGGAAGATACAGGTGAGCAAAAAAAGTTGAGCAGCACCAGAAAGAGAGGAGTCTAGGAGAAAGACAGGGAGGGACCAGGCCACACAAGAGGGATGAGAGGGGCCCAAGAGCTCGGGACTTACTGCAGTTCTCCGCGCTGCCAGGAGAATTTGACAGGTCAGACTCCTCCTTCTGTTTGCCTTCTCCCTTCCTCTTCTACAGCTCCAGGTGCCTGGCTGTCCTCCACTTATGAGAATATGTAGGTGTCTCACAGCTCTTACGAGATGAGGCCTGCTAGACACAGAACCTCATTCAATCACACACTACGTGCAGGAGTAGGACAGAGGAAAGAGAGAGAAACCGAGAAGTGAGGAGCAGAATGGAAGGATCGAGAGAGAAATGGACTGAGGAGTGATGCAAAAGGTACAGAACAAGCAGTCAGAAGTGCAGACAGAAAAAGAAAAGGGAGCAGCAAGACAAGAGAGAGAAAGTGAGAGAGAAAGGGGGAGCAAGGCAGAAGAAAAGAAAGAAAAGATATAGAGAAGAAGAAAAAAAAAATCACAGCATGGGAAAGAGAAGGGCGGGAAGGGACTGGGACATACAAGGGGGGCGACAGGGCCCCGAGGGCCCGGGACTCACCGCGGCTCTCGCTCCCGGCACTGCCGGGAGAACTGGACAGGTCAGATGCTTCTTTCTCCTTCCTTCCTCCTGCCCCTCCTCTTCTTCTGAAACTCCACTCGCCCGGCTGACCTCCCCCTAAAAGAATACGCGGGTGTCTCTCGGCTCTTACAAGACGTGGCTTCCGACACACGCAGCCTCGCTCGCTCGCTCCGCGGCCGTTCCGCGCCTGGGTCCGGCCCGCTGCGGACTGTGCAGAGGGCTCCTCGCTCACCCGGAGAGGCAGGCGCTCTCCTCCTGCAGGGCGAGGCGGCTGCTGCCCACATGCCCTTGACGTTCTCCTTCCTTCCCTTTCTCCGGCCCCTCCAGCTCCAGCCGCGGCGGCTCCCGCCCCGCTGCCCACGGCCGGGAAGGCTCGGCTCCGCCCGTCCCTTCTGGCCCCCGAGCCGTGAGAAGCGCCAGGCCGGGCAGAGACACCCCACGCCAGCCCGAGCTGGGCGCAGCCGGCGGCATCCCCGGGGCAGGAACGGACACGCGCGGCCCCAGCGCGGCCTCGGGAGGGGGCACGGAGGCGGCAGGGACCCTTATTGCCGCGGACCGGACCGGCCGCAGCCCCAACACTCACCTCCGCCGCGCACGCGGACTCCCGGGAGACGCCGCCGCCGCGCATGCGCACCCCCGGGCCGGGGGGCACACCGCGTCTCGGGGAGCCGCGGGCAGCCCGCGGGAAACCGCCACAAAACCGCGTCTCGGGCCGCGCCGCGGGGCCGCGCCGGTACCGAGGGCTGTGCCGTGCCGCGCGCGCCCGCCAGCGCCGCAGCTGCGGGGAACCGAGAGCGCTGAAACTGCAGCTCCCGGCGTGCCCCGGGGAGCCAACATGGCCGACCGGAAGCCCCCTGCACGTGACTACGGCTCCCGCCGCGCCGCCCGCGCACCCGGAAGCCCGGCCGAGCGCAGCCCCGCGCGGCTCCGGGCAGCGCCGCCGCCGCCCGGCCCCGACGCGGAGCGGCCTCCGCCCCCGGTCCCGCCGCACCTTTCCCCGCAGCCGCCCGGCCCCGCTCCTGCCTCGGCTCGCACCGGCTCCTCCTCCAGCACCGGCCCCGGACAGGGAGGGGTCGCTGCCTGCAGCCTCCCTGCCCGCCCCTGCGGCTCCTCCGGCCCGGCCCACGCTCCCCCCCCCCGGTAACTATAGCGACCAGCACCGTTAATAAACGCCGGAGATGCCCGTCGCTCCTCCGAGCTCACGCTCTATGGGCCGCCGGTCCTCCGGTCGCGGGGCCGCCGCCGCGCACGCGCACTCCGGGGGCCGCCCGGCGCAGCCGCACGCCGCAGGTCGCCTCTCCCCGCCGGGGGAACCTTCCCCGGGCAGCGGGAGCAGCCGCTGGGCGAGACCGCTCCGGTGCGCGGGCCGACGGGACCAACGCTGCCAAATCTTATAACCCCCCGGAGAGGGAGGAGCTCCGGCACGGCCGCAGCGCAGGGCAGCGCAGTCTCGCCTTGTGACCCAGAACTCAGCGGGGTGACCGAAGTGTCGGTCAGAGCAGCCTCAGGGCTCTTTGGACGGGTGGAAGGGGGAGGAAAGCCTGTGACAACGCGACACGGGAGCGCAGAGTTGTTTTAAGGACGAAACAGCGTAACTTCGGTCCCTGGGAGACCAGTACAGTAACTATTAAAAGCACACGTATTGTTAGATATTTTTCCTAAACTCACATTTATCCAATTTAGTTTTTCAAATCCTGGTGATAGCAGAAATAGTTTTTTAAAAAAACCCAGATAAATCCAGGAACATTTCTGCCCGCGTTCAGCCGCTCTTCTGGAGCGTACGCTAGGAGCTGGAGAACCCGAGCAAGCCGTCTGATTATATTTACGGCAGCTCTGGCCCCGACAGCTCCCCCGTCCGTCCCCTTGCCAGGAACTAGCGCCGCGGCGGCTACAGCTCAGCCCAAAGCCAAACCGACACCGACCTCGGCTCTGGAAAGCGCCACCTCATCTCCCCCCGTTTTGCTGATTAGGGATATCAATTCAACTCAGACACCGGAGTGAAAGGAGCAGGCGTATTTTATTAGAAATAACTAAATAACAGAAGAATATGGAAAACACGCAGTCAGGAAAGACGGAATAGTGCACTCACACAGATAGGAAAATACAGGGTAACGCATCAAATCCTGACTGCCTGAGAGAGAGGGAACAGCGATTAAAAAAGATCCCTCAGCACCTGCACCCGTTGCCATCACCCAGACCCGCAGGCAGCCCCGGTTACAGCGAGGGTTTGCAGAGCCTTTCCCGGCAAGTGGGAAACCCTACGCGGTGCGTCCACCCGTAGGTGAGGCCTCCAAAGTCGCTGTGAGCGGGTCCACCCTTCTATACCCCAAAATCGGCAAGCCAGAAGAGCTGGCACCTTGGTTTGGAGCGGAAATATCTGGTTTCAATCTCACATTAGATTCCCCCGGAGCCTGGCCAGGGCTCAGGGGAGAAGCTAAGGGAGCTCCTCTGCTTACCCAGGCAGACTAGGTGCAAGGGCTCACGTCAGGCCACAGGGCCAGACTACGGTCTCCACGACCCGGTTATTTTATCCCCACACAAAGAAAGATAAATGTACATTCAAGAGAGCTACGTCTTCCACACCTCTTTCACTAACGATGACATACTGAGTGAGCAGCTTCGGCTCAGGGCCTGTTGTTCAGGCTTCAATACTTCCACTTTTTACATCGGAATAGGTGGTTGGTTATCACTTAGTAAAATACCTGTTAGCACAATGGTTAACAGTTACAAAATACACAGGACTCGTCTACAAGTCAACTCTGGCTTGGCCCTATTGTCCAAGCCTTAGCGCTTCACCCCGAGAGTCCCCTTGCAAGCAGCCAGGACCAACACACGCCGCAAACATTCCAGCGGCTGCCAAAGGTTAAAATCCCACGCGCAGCGCCACGTGGCAGGCAGCGGTTAAAGCCGAGTTGGGCAGAAAAGGAGCTAAATGGGGAACACGCAGTTGGAGAAAGCATCTGATCGAGTACTTGCTCACGAGGCAAAGAAAACATCCCCAAAGGGGCAGGGACGCTGGAGGCGACCACAGCCCAGGTGACAGGGAGATCCCCTGCCCAGGAGGGCTTTCTCTCGCCTCTTTGCCGGACCGCTGCCGCTACTCCTCCCGCTCGCTCTTGCCTCGCAGGTCCTTCTGCACGCGGTGGATGTCTCTCCCTTCTTCTCCACGACCAACTGCTGCAAGAGCAGGAGAATGCCATCAGGTCTGAGAGCGACGACGGTCCTGGGTGAGAGCTGGCCACAGCACCACCTGAACACCGGCCGCCCTCACACAGCCCTATACCCCCGCCCCCCCGAAAAAACCTCACAGATCGGCTTTTCTTACCCAATCGGTGCTCCGGTGCTGCCACACGTGGAGTCGCGGCGGGCGCTGGAGCTGGGCTCGGAGTCGGGCACTCTGGGCAAACGGAGCTGGGCATGCAGAGCGGCGGCCACCGAGGCTGCGCCCCTGCTTACAGGGGGCTCGAGCCGCTGCCGGGACTGCAAAGTGCCCGGGACTGCAGGGCACGGGCCAGGCCCCGACTTACAGGGCAGCCCCGGTCCCAAAGGCCCACGAGGCCCCTCCTCTCCGCTACAGGGGCGCCCTGACCCGCACCCCGCTAACAGGGCCGCCACCCCACACAAGGCGCCAGCCAAGCACTATCGAGAGTGCTGGGCGCTGTCTGCCCTGAAGGCAGGTGAATCGGCAGCAGCGGCCCTTTCCCAAGAGGTTCTGGGGGCTGGGGAAGCAGAACTTCCCGAGGGGGGTTCCTCATCGCTTGGGAGAAGCTGCCGCGTCACTGCGGAGCAGCTGGTTGCAAGGGGCTGGCGGCTGAGGCCCACCCGTGCTGCCTGTCCCCCTAAATCTCCCCCTGCCCTGCCGTACCCCTGTCCCCTCTCCCTCTATGCTTTAAGCCCCCAGGCCGCCGGGCACCACCAGGTGAGAAAATGGGGTCTGAGGCGGCTCAGGCCGGGGCAGGGGGCAGGAGGGAGGGCCAGGGGCCAGAGCACGCTGAGGGAAGGTCCCTCAGGCGGCCGGCTTCCCCGTCGTCCAGGCAGAGGAGCTGGCGCCCGACCGCGCCATCCTTCCAGGCACCAGCGCCCGGAGAAGGAAGAGGCATCCGTGGCCTGCGGAAGAAACTACGAGGCGAGGGCAAGCGAGAGGAGGAGCGGCACGCTGAAACCGGGGAAAGACAAAGGGGCTGCGGGCAAAGGGCCCTCCCTGTCACAACGGCTGCTGTGGGACAAGAGCGTCCTGGGCGCTTTTGGGACGGTCTCGAGGACTCTGGGGCAGGTACTTGGCTCAGGGCCGTTCCCTGCGTTTCTAGAGGCTACCGCGGTTCTCGGTGAAGGGGACACAACTGCCGAGCCTTTGCCCTCGAAGGCCGGGGGCCGCAGACGCCCGCTCGCTACCCGCTCCTCCTGCCGAGGGCGGGGGACGGGCACAACCCTGCTTACAGGGCCGTCGGGTCAGAGGGCTCCACGGCTCGTGGCACTCGCCCCGAGTACGGGGCCGGCACGCTGGCAGGTCGCCAGCAGGACAGGCAGCCACCCAGGCCCAGAGAGCGGGCGGGTCACGCGTCGGCCGTGCTACGACCGCGCGGCTTGGCTCCGTCCTTGGAAAGGAGGGGCCAGCCGGGACTCGCCCTCCGCTCGCGGGCTCAGCGGGGACCGACCCCCTGTTGCTGCACGGAGCCCCTCTTTCCCTCCCGGGAAGTTTAAGCTAAGTACGCTGCAGCGATTTCAACAGGGGCCTAAACAAGAAGCTCCTTCACTCGCTCACTCGCACCGACGCGGACACAGGCAGGCACACGGACACGGACAGGGGGAAAGAAAACTTCCCAGGAGAGAGAGCGAGCTCTGTGCAGCCAATGTCTGGGGAGCCGTCCCCTCCCGCGAGCAAGAGAGCAGAGCCTCGGACCTGCCCCCCCGGACGCACGGAGCCCAGAGGGACTCAACGTGCCACGGGGCTTCGCGGGGGACCAAGGGACAAGTGCCGCGACGCGCCCCGACTCCAGGGGGTCACGCTGGCCAGGCCGCCAGCAGGCAGAAAGCCGCCAGGGCCGGGGAAACAGCCCTCCCCTGCCTACAGGGCGGGCTTGGGGGCCAGAGAGCCCCATTTGCCCCTCGGTGCGGGGACGGTGCCGCTCTCTCCTTACAGGGTCGCCCCTCTCTCCGGGCAGCCAAACCGTCGGGGCAAGGGGGCAAAAGGCCAGAGACCCGAGCCCTGCTTACAGGGAGGTCACCCGGCGCAGCGCCGGCCAGGACACCAAAGGTGCCGGCAACGGTGCCGTGGGGAGGCCCCTTTGCCCTGAGCTCCCGCCTCTCCCCCCAGCCCTCTCTTCAACCCGCCGCTCCTCCTCTCCCTCGCTCTGGCCTCGCAGCTCCTTCACGATGCCTTGTCTTGCTTCTCGAGGAGCTGGTGCTCGGAAGGAAGGCGCAGCCAGGCGCCAGCTCCCCCACCCGGAGGACAGAGCAGAGGCCCCGGCCCCGCTGCCAGGCCCCCCCCCGCGCCCAAGTTACAGGCCGGCCGGCCTGGCTGCGGCTCACCACCACGGCGCGCTTCAGGAGCTCTGCTTCCCGCCCCGGCCGCAGAGACGGCGCCGCTCACCCCCCTTGAAGGGTTGCCACCTGCCCGGCAGCCTGACCACGGGGTGACATGGCAAAAGGCCAGCAAAAACCTAAAGACCCGAGCCCTGCTTACAGGGGGGTCACCCGTCACACAGCTGGCCAGGGCACCAAACGTCCTGGCGACACGCTGGTGCGACCACAGCCCCGGTGACAGGGAGGTCCCTTTGCCCAGAGCGCCCTTCTCCTGCCTCCTCTTGCTGCCCAGACTTCCTCCGCTCTTGGCCTGCAGCGGTACAGGACGGAGACCTCCACGCCGCTCCGCCGCCTGCTGCAAGGGCAGGAGGATGCCGTCAGGTCCGAGAGCGATGCTGGTCCCCGGCGAGAGCTGGCCACAGCACCACCCGAACCCCGGCCGCCCTCCCACCACCCACCCCGCGAAAAAACCTCGCAGATCGGCTTTCCTCACCCAGTCGGTGCTCCAGTGCTTCGTGCAGGGACCGTGACAGGCTCTCATCTGCAATGGGCTCCTGGCAGCGTCCGGCGGCTCCTGGCAGCGTCCGTCAGGGCCTGGACCCTCCTCAGTCCCTGAGGTGATGGCGGTCCCTCCTCATGCAGCTCCAGTCCCCCCCCATGCGCCCTGACGCAGGTCTGCTGCCCCTCCTAGGCGACGGCACTGGCCCCCCACCCTGCAGCAGCTTTGATCCCCCGCCAAGGTGGCTCCAATCCCTCGGCCCCGAGTCGATCCGGTTCTTGCTGAGGCAGCGCCGACTTGCGCTCCCCTTTCCCTCAGGCAGCCGCTCCGCCCCTCACAGCGGCGCTTTGCCCAGAGCGCGCTTCTCTTTCTTCCGCTTGCTGCCCAGACTTCCTTCGCTGCTCCTCCTGCTAACCCTTGCCTTGCACGGCCTTCCGCATGCGGTGGATGTCTCTCCCTTCTCCACCACCAAGTGCTGCAAGAGCAGGAGGGTGCCGTCAGGCCTGAGAGGGACGACGGTCCCCGGCGAGAGCCTGACACGGCACCACCCGAACCCCGGCCGCCCTCCCACACCACTATTCCTCTATACCCCCCCCAAAAAAAAACCTCACAGATCGGCTTTTCTTACCCAATCGGTGCTCCGGTGCTGCCACACGTGGAGTCGCGATGGGCGCTGGAGCTGGGCTCGGAGTCGGGCACTCTGGGCAAACGGAGCTGGGCATGCAGAGCGGCGGCCACCGAGGCTGCGCCCCTGCTTACAGGGGGCTCGAGCCGCTGCCGGGACTGCAAAGTGCCCGGGACTGCAGGGCACGGGCCAGGCCCCGACTTACAGGGCAGCCCCGGTCCCAAAGGCCCACGAGGCCCCTCCTCTCCGCTACAGGGGCACCCTGACCCGCACCCCGCTAACAGGGCCGCCACCCCACGCAAGGCGCCAGCCAAGCACTATCGAGAGTGCTGGGCGCTGTCTGCCCTGAAGGCAGGTGAATCGGCAGCAGCGGCCCTTTCCCAAGAGGTTCTGGGGGCTGGGGAAGCAGAACTTCCCGAGGGGGGTTCCTCATCGCTTGGGAGAAGCTGCCGCGTCACTGCGGAGCAGCTGGTTGCAAGGGGCTGGCGGCTGAGGCCTACCCGTGCTGCCTGTCCCCCTAAATCTCCCCCTGCCCTGCCGTACCCCTGTCCCCTCTCCCTCTATGCTTTAAGCCCCCAGGCCGCCGGGCACCACCAGGTGAGAAAATGGGGTCTGAGGCGGCTCAGGCCGGGGCAGGGGGCAGGAGGGAGGATAGAGGGCCGGGGGCCAGAGCACGCTGAGGGAAGGTCCCTCAGGCGGCCGGCTTCCCCGTTGTCCAGGCAGAGGAGCTGGCGCCCGACCGCGCCGTCCTTCCAGGCACCAGCTCCCGGAGAAGGAAGAAGGAAGAGGCATCTGTGGCCTGCGGAAGAAACTACGAGGCGAGGGCAAGCGAGAGGATGAGCGGCACGCTGAAACCGGGGAAAGAGAAAGGGGCTGCGGGCAAAGGGCCCTCCCTGTCCCACGGCTGCTGTGGGACAAGAGCGTCCTGGGCAACTCTGGGAGGGTCTCGAGGACTCTGGGGCAGGTACTTGGCTCAGGGCCGTTCCCTGCGTTTCTAGAGGCTACCGCGGTTCTCGGTGAAGGGGACACAACTGCCGAGCCTTTGCCCTCGAAGGCCGGGGGCCGCAGACGCCCACTCGCTACCCGCTCCTCCTGCCGAGGGCGGGGGACGGGCACAACCCTGCTTACAGGGCCGTCGGGTCAGAGGGCTCCACGGCTCGTGGCACTCGCCCCGAGTACGGGGCCGGCACGCTGGCAGGTCGCCAGCAGGACAGGCAGCCACCCAGGCCCAGAGAGCGGGCGGGTCACGCGTCGGCCGTGCTACGACCGCGCGGCTTGGCTCCGTCCTTGGAAAGGAGGGGCCAGCCGGGACTCGCCCTCCGCTCGCGGGCTCAGCGGGGACCGACCCCCTGTTGCTGCACAGAGCCCCTCTTTCCCTCCCGGGAAGTTTAAGCTAAGTACGCTGCAGCGATTTCAACAGGGGCCTAAACAAGAAGCTCCTTCACTCGCTCACTCGCACCGACGCGGACACAGGCAGGCACACGGACACGGACAGGGGGAAAGAAAACTTCCCAGGAGAGAGAGCGAGCTCTGTGCAGCCAATGTCTGGGGAGCCGTCCCCTCCCGCGAGCAAGAGAGCAGAGCCTCGGACCTGCCCCCCCGGACGCACGGAGCCCAGAGGGACTCAACGTGCCACGGGGCTTCGCGGGGGACCAAGGGACAAGTGCCGCGACGCGCCCCGACTCCAGGGGGTCACGCTGGCCAGGCCGCCAGCAGGCAGAATGCCGCCAGGGCCGGGGAAACAGCCCTCCCCTGCCTACAGGGCGGGCTTGGGGGCCAGAGAGCCCCATTTGCCCCTCGGTGCGGGGACGGTGCCGCTCTCTCCTTACAGGGTCGCCCCTCTCTCCGGGCAGCCAAACCGTCGGGGCAAGGGGGCAAAAGGCCAGAGACCCGAGCCCTGCTTACAGGGAGGTCACCCGGCGCAGCGCCGGCCAGGACACCAAAGGTGCCGGCAACGGTGCCGTGGGGAGGCCCCTTTGCCCTGAGCTCCCGCCTCTCCCCCCAGCCCTCTCTTCAGCCCGCCGCTCCTCCTCTCCCTCGCTCTGGCCTCGCAGCTCCTTCACGATGCCTTGTCTTGCTTCTCGAGGAGCTGGTGCTCGGAAGGAAGGCGCAGCCAGGCGCCAGCTCCCCCACCCGGAGGACAGAGCAGAGGCCCCGGCCCCGCTGCCAGGCCCCCCCCCGCACCCAAGTTACAGGCCGGCCGGCCTGGCTGCGGCTCACCACCACGGACGGCGCGCTTCAGGAGCTCCGCTTCCCGCCCTGGCCGCAGAGACGGCGCCGCTCACCCCCCTTGAAGGGTTGCCACCTGCCCGGCAGCCTGACCACGGGGTGACGTGGCAAAAGGCCGGCAAAAACCCAAAGACCCGAGCCCTGCTTACAGGGGGGTCACCCGGCACAAAGCCGGTCAGGGCACCAAAGGTCCTGGCGACACGCTGGTGCGACCACAGCCCCGGTGACAGGGAGGTCCCTTTGCCCAGAGCGCCCTTCTCCTTCCTCCTCTTGCTGCCCAGACTTCCTCCGCGCCTCGTCCCGCTCCCTCTTGGCCTGCAGCGGTACAGGACGGAGACCTCCACGCCGCTCCGCCGCCTGCTGCAAGGGCAGGAGGATGCCGTCAGGTCCGAGAGCGATGCTGGTCCCCGGCGAGAGCTGGCCACAGCACCACCCGAACCCTGGCAGCCCTCCCACCACCACCACCATCCCCCCTCCTTGCGAAAAAAACTCACAGATTGGCTTTCCTCACCCAGTCCGTGCTCCAGCACTTCCTGCAGGGATGTCTACGACGGGCGCTTTTCTCCTCCGGGCTCCTGGCCGCGTTCAGCGAGGCTTGGACCCTCCACCGCCCCTGAGGCGATGGCCGTCCCTCCTCAGGCAGCTCCAGTCCCCTCTCACCGGCCCTGAGGAAGCTCCGCTCCCCCACCCCCCGCCGTTGACGACACTCCCCCCCCAGGTGATGACACCACCCCACTTCCCCCCACCAGGCGACGACACTGCTCCCCCCCCCCCCCTCCATGCCGAGGCGACGACACTGCTCCCTCCCCTCCCCCGCCGAGGCGACGACACTGCTCCCCCCCCCTCCCCCGCCGAGGCGACGACACTGCTCCCCCCCCTCCCCCGCCGAGGCGACGACACTGCTCCCCCTCCCCTCCCCCGCGAGGCGACGACACTGCTCCCCCCCCCTCCCCCGCCGAGGCGACGACACTGCTCCCCCCCCCTCCCCCGCCGAGGCGACGACACCGACCCCCTCCCCAAGGCGGCTCCCGTCCCGTCCCCCCCCCCCTGTTCCCAAGTCGATTCGGTACTTCCCCAGGCAGGTTCGACTCCTGCTCGCCCCTTCCCCGGGCAGGTTCCCCTCAGGCGACCGCTCCGCCCCTCACAGCGGTGCTTTGTTCAGAGCGCCCTTCTCTTTCCTCTTGCTGCCCAGACTTCCTCCGCTGCTCCTCCCGCTCGCTCTTGCCTCGCAGGTCCTTCCACACGCAGTGGACATCTCTCCCTTCTCCGCCACCAGCTGCTGCAAGGGCAGTAGTGTGCCGTCAGGTCTGAGAAGGACGCCTGTCCCCGGCGAGAAGTGTCCACAGCACCACCCGAACCCCGGCCGCCCTCCAACCCCCCCTTCCCCCCCGAAAAAAACCTCACAGATCGGCTTTTCTCACCAGAGCCGGTGCTCCAGCACTTCCTGCAGGGACGACTGCGCCGGGCACTCGTCTGCTCCAGGCACCTTGCCGCGCCTGGCGGGTCCAGGACTCTCCTGAGCCCCTCAGACAATGGCGCTCGCCCCCCCACAGGCGACTCGGGTCCACCCCCGCCCGCCCCGAGCCGAGCCGAGCCGATGAGGTCCCCGCCGAGGCGGCGCCGATCGCCGAGCAGCCTTTTCCGGGGGCGCCGCTCCCGCTCCTCTCAGGCGGCCGCGCGGCGCCTCACTGCTGCGCGCGCCGTTCCCGCCCTTCGCCTCAGGCGGCCGCGCGGCGCCTCACTGCTGCGCGCGCCGTTCCCGCCCTTCGCCTCAGGCGAAAGCTCCGCCCCTCACGTCGGCGCGCGCCGTTCCCGCCCGCCGAAAGCGCCGGGGGCGTGCCGAAAGCGCCGGGGGCGTGCCGAAAGCGCCGGGGGCGTGCCGAAAGCGCCGGGGGCGTGCCGAAAGCGTCGGGGGCGTGCCGAAAGCGTCGGGGGCGTGCCGAAAGCGTCGGGGGCGTGCCGAAAGCGTCGGGGGCGTGCCGAAAGCGTCGGGGGCGTGCCGAAAGCGTCGGGGGCGTGCCGAAAGCGTCGGGGGCGTGCCGAAAGCGCCGGGGGCGTGCCCAAAGCGCCGGGGGCGTGCCGAAAGCGCCGGGGGCGTGCCGAAAGCCGAGATACAGGAGCAGGGGCGGCCTGAGCTCGGGCACAGCGTAGAGGCGGGATTACCAGGAGGGAGGGAAATGGGCAGGCAGGCACATGGAGCGGCAGACAGGCTCGCCGAGGATAACAATGCCTGGGAACTGGCCAGAGAAAGCTGTGGGTAAAAAGAGACCCCAAAGCCGATCTGAAACAAGAACTGAACAAGGAAAATAACAGCGCTAGGTTACAGGAGAGAAAGGGAGGATGAAACAAAGGAAGGAGAGAGAGCAGGACCAAGCATCTGGAAGAAAGAAAAAGGGAGAGCTAGAAGAAGACACAAGAGGGAGTAGGAACGCACGAGAGCAGAGGTACAGGGAAGAAAAAACCAACAAAAATCATAGCAGCATGGGATAGAGAGGGGGCCAGGGGACAGCCAAAACGTCCAAGAGGGGCAACAGGGCCCGAGGGTCCGCGACTCACCGCAGCTGTCGCTCTCAGCGCTGCCAGGAAAAATTTGCCAATTCAGACCCTTCTTTCTCCTTCTCTCCTCCCTTCCTTTTCTGGAGGTGCAGTCGCTCAGCTGCCCTCCACCTCAAAGAACACGCGGGTGTCTCTCGGCTCTTACAAAACGCAGCTTCCTGCACGTGTGGCCTCGCTCGCACGCTGCGCGGCCGTACCGCGCTCTGGGTGACGCGCACGGACCCTGATCGCACGCTGGCGGTCCGGCCCGCTGCGGACTGTACAGAGGGCTCCTGCCTCGCCCAGAGAGGCAGGCTCTCTCTTCCTGCAGTGGAAGGCAGCTGCTGCCCACATGCCCTTGATTTTCTTCTTTCCCTTTCTCAGGCCTCTGCAGCTTCAGCTGTGGCAGCTCCTGTCCACAGCCAGAAAACGTCCCAGGGGCCTGTCCCTTCTCACCTCTCTGCTGCGAGGAGCACAAGGGCAGGCAGAGAACCCCACACAGTTCTGAAGTGGGTCCGGTCAACAGCATCCCCAGGGAAGGAACAGGCAAGCGCGGCCCCGGTGAGGCCTCTGGGAGAAGGTGAAGCGACTGCCGTTATTACCGTAGATCGCCCCTGGCTGGAGCCCCCCTTCCACAGGGGCTCCTGCGGAGGCGCCAAGGGCCGGCTTGCCGCCATCCCCGCGGGGCTCGGGGGTGACCTGGGGCTACGGGACGGGATTCAGGGTAGAGGTGCAAGACCTGGGGCCAGGACACGGTGCGGGCGAGGCCAGTGCCAGCTCAAGGGGAGCTCTGGCAAGCTGGGGAGGCACCCGGCACCAACCCCCGGGGGACACCCATCTTCTTCCCCTCTGCCTTTGTCCCAGCCCTCGGGTAACTCCCTGGGGCTCCCCCGGCCCGGATCACCTCCAGCAGAGCGGAGGCCTGACACAGCAGGCGGTGTGAAGCTTCCTGCCCCACCGCTGCCGTGTGGCCAGCGGGCAGGAGGGGCCCCCACACCTGCCAAAGGGGCGGGCTGGCCTCACCCCTCACCTGCAATGGGCGGAGGAAGCAAGCAGCTGATTCAATGTCAATGATAGAGCAAGCTTCAACTTTATTGAAAGAAATCACACCTTATATAGGCACTCTACATTAATCATGCACACTACTCAAAAATCTATTGGATACATGTAAAAGGCTACATTATAATATCCCAGCCCCTTGTGGCATTTCAGATATGTCACAACATCTTCCCTCTTCTGAACCTGTTTTTTCTCCCAGGGCCGTTCCTTTATCATATACAAGGTCATAATGTACCTCAATTTTTCTGTTTGTTAACATAACAGTCCGTTGTAAGCATAACTGTACCCTGGGTTGTTTCCTTTGTTTACCTCAGATGGCTGCAATCAGCTTCTGCAGAGACCCATGGCCTTGCTCTCTGCAAGCCGTTCTCCAACAATTCCCCCTTTTTCTTTTTATGCAGGCTGCACAAGCATAAATTTACTAATATTTGTCATTATACAACTATATGCTATTTTAATAATTACTACAATCAATAGTACTATTCCTAATCACCGCAATCCTTCTTGTAACAGACCTTGTAGCCATAGGGACAGACCAAAAACAGATTGTAACCATTTGTCTCAAGGATTGACAACCACTTGTGTTTTTTGTAAACGTTGTTTCATCCGTTGTAATGGGTTTTGAATTAATTGACTGTGGTCGGATAGATTAAAACAACACAGCCCATCAAAATCTTTACATCCATGCCCCTGGGTAAGTAAAAGAAAGTCTATGGCAGCTCGACTCTGTAACACAGCATGCCTTAAACTGTCGAAGGTACCTTATCAAGTACAAAGCATCCCACATACTATCGAAGAGCAATCACATGAAAGCAAGCAAACTATGATTGGTTCTATACTACTGTTATAAACTGACTTCTTAAATTTGGCTGAGTCAGAGTTTTATTTAGCAAGCGGCAACAAGCAAAACAGCGCTGGGCGGCCGGGGAGTCTCCTGCTCCAACAACGGCCCGCAACCCCAGGGCATTTTGTTTCAATCTTATACTATAAAGTGTTACATAGTCATTATACACTTATGCATATACATTACTTGGACCCGCCTATTCCCGCTTCGTATGGCAATTAGCTTATCAGTCTTTTACGCTTGCGCAAAAGCTGTTAAAAATACGGGTAAGGGTCTCCAAATTATGGGTGGTGGTCGTTTGGGATGAAGGCCGTAGGTCCTCCTCACAGTGTACTTTTCACCTTTCACCTGGAATGTGATGATCCACTAAGTCTGCAGCGTCCTTATCAGCCTAGGCCCAGCAGTCTCTTTGAATAAGGAGATTTATGGTGGTGACCACTCTCTTGTTTGCTTAATTGGGCAACTGCAACTCTTCACACCTTTTGAAGTGCAGATGCTTCTTCTCTTGTTGTTCCCCCCCCTTTCTTCCTGTCACAATTCACACTATCATGTTAATTCAATTAAACATTTGCTGTTAGTCTTACACAACATACAATAGTTCATATGACAGTTTGCTTTTCTATTGTCTTCTTACTGGATTTGATGAACAGACGATTTACTACCTATCACAATCCCCCCTTTTTCTTTTCACCATGTTGTTCATCAAATCTTTCGAGTGCCTGTTGGCTCAGGATGAAAGTTTCTTCCAATTTTGGTGTTCCCCCCAAAGGTTCACGCTTAGTTCCCATGATCATTGAATGAGCTGTTTCTAATCTATTCTTAATGATCGTTACTACCCTGTCAAATATACAAGGGCCAAAAGTTAAGGTTAAAATTAAGAGGATAAGTGGCCCTCCTAAGGTTGACAGTAGGGTACCTAGCCATGAGGAGTGACTAAACCAAGATTGATACCAACTCTGTTGCTCTTCCCATTCCTTTTTTCTCTTTTCCAGTCCTTCCCGTAGTTTAGTCATGGTATCTCTTACTATTCCGGTGTGGTCTGCATATACACAACATTCTTCTCGAAGTGCTGCACATAATCCTCCTTGTTGTAAAAACATTGTCTAACCCCCTTCGGTTTTGTAGTACTACTTCTGATAAGGACCTGACAGACTTTTCTAAAGCAGTAATTGATTGTTCAATTCTTACCAGGTCCTCGTCTACAGCCGTTCTCAATGTTTTAAACTCTTTGCTTTGTTGTACCAATGAAGCCACCCCCGTGCCTACACCTGTTCCTCCTAAAATCATTAGGGTGGCTATTGTTAATGCTGTGAAAGGTTCTCATTTAGACAAGTGGTGGTTTTGGGTAATTTGTGAATTAAAAACAAATTCTTCAGAGTGGTAAAAGATTTTAGGAACAATTGCTACCTGAATACAATAGTCTGAGGATTTATTGAATTGTTGCAATGACAGGCAGGGTGTCACTCCTATAGTGGAACAAACCCACTTAGTGTTCTTAGCAGGTATTAACCACTTTGCAGGTCTTTCTGGTTTCCGTGACTCCTTTCTATTATTCTTGGCACACAGTTGTTTCTTGTGCGCTGGGACTTTGCCTATACACAAACCTCTTCCTGTTATTTAGGTCAATGTAATTCCTTGCTTCTCTGTGTTCCATATACACTGTTCAGGGTTAGTGCCATTTACCCGTTTGGGTCTCTTGTTTACTCCTACAGCTTCATAGAAAGGTGGTTTGATTCCATAACACAGCCAACAATGTTCAGTAAGGTTTGGATTTGTTTTGTTTAGTAATTGGTAACTGATTTGTATCATTTTCCAAAGGGGGTTATCCCCAGTGGTTTCATCAGATATTTGGGTGGTTTGATTGCTATTGATCCTTGGAATTGTTGTTATGCTTTCCTCGGTTTCTTCAACCAGTTCATCAGTCAGTATCAGATTGGGCCCTACCAGTATTGGATCATTTGGGACTGGTTTCTTTCTTATTTGAATTAAATTGCCCCTATCCTTTCCTGACTCATAAAGCCGGATTCCCCAACTTTTTCCTACGAGCCAACTAGAATCTTAGGGTTCAGTTACATTCAACATGAGATACTTACACCAGTTCTTTGGACCCTCACGAGTTGCTGTGAAACCTGGTCTCAGGGAATCCTTGGGAGGAATGATGCATTTGTCAGGTCCCCATTGTACCTTTAAATATCTATCCGGCCCTGCTTCTGGTACCCAATCTGAGGCTATAGTTTCACATCCCCAATACTTACAATAGAATTGGTCAGGATAATTGCAGTAGCTTTTTCCTGGGTTGGAACTGGGGCAAATATAAAATCCTGAGTCCTGTGTGCAAGGCATTACAGGCACAAGTGTACACAGGGAACTTATAAATGATGGTGCCCCTGATGTTATTACAGTCTGTATTTGCTTTTGGTTACCCCTTTCAGCAGTTAGGGTCCATTCAAAAGGTTGATGGGGCTGGTGGTTCAGTCCAGCCCGTGCTTGTGGCATGTGTGTTATGAGTAGTATGCTCAGAATGTATTGAGAAGGGTGGAAACTCCATTTCTTTGTTATCCAGATAGTCCAATAGATCCAATAGAAGGTTGGTAGGATTCTGAAAGTTTTTATAACTTTTATAGAAGGAGGGCATTGCTCCTGTAGAGTCAAGGTGATTTGCACCCCTTCCTGGCCTTCGCTTTTTAGGAGCCTTTTTCTCTCAGAGTAGGGCTTGAAGTTTTTCCCCACTGGTCTCTGCCTCCTCTGCCTACTCTGTTGCATAGAGCAGCAGTGTGCTTCATCTTCTCGGCAGCAGTCGTATTCTTCAGGGGTACGTTTTACCTCTACTCTGGTCTGCATAGGCCTCCCAGTTTTAGCTTCAATCTCAGGCCCTTGACAAGGATTTTGACGTTGGTACTTTGTAGGCCAGTTAGGGTGAGTGTGTGTGTGTGTGTATGTATATATATATGTTTTTTTTTTTTTTTCCTCTGTTGTTTCTAATTTTAAGGCCCAGTTAGTTAACCACCGTTCTAGTCAGTAATCTTGATTACGACTAGATCGGAGGTTTGCCTCGAGTGTATTATGAATCCACCATCCTTCTTTACATATATTGTATTCTATATACACGAAAGGGAAACAACTATGGGTTTTAATTAACAAAATATTAACATCTCACTCATTGAGTTCTTTTGTGGTGTCTTGTACCTTGACTTTCACAGTGTTCGTTTAGGTCTTTCGAAGAGTGACTCGCAGATCTCCGGGAGAGCTGGTCACCTGCCAGGATGAATCTCGTATAGGTCCTTTCACACGGCTGGCATGTGTCCACCCCTTCTCAGCAGTTCGAATAGCAGTTTCTGTAGTGATAAGAACAACATAGGGTCCTTCCCAACGGGGGGGTTAAGGAAGATTCTTTCCACGATTTAATCAATACTTTATCTCCTGGTTGAATTCGATGCACTGTTATGTCCAAAGGAGGCCTTTGTACCACCATCCCTCGGGCTCGCAGCTGTTTTCTCCTTGCCATTAGCTGTATTAGGTAGGATATTATTCTTGCATCTTTAATTTGAGGGTGATCAGGGGGTATTTCCAAATCATAAGGCATTCCATATAACATTTCAAAGGGAGAGATCCCTACATCAGTTCGGGGCTGGGTTCTAATATTTAATAGAGCCAATGGGAGGCATTTTACCCAGAACATTTTTGTTTCTAATATTAATTTGGTAAGTTGTTTCTTTATTTCTCCATTCATGCGTTCAACCCTTCCTGAACTTTGAGGGTGCCACGGGGTGTGATACTGCCACCGTGTACCCAGGGCAGCCAAAGTTTCTTTGGCCACCTTGGATACAAAGTGTGGGCCTCGGTCTGAGTCTATTACTTCTATTCTTCCATATCGAGGTATAATTTCTTCAAGTAATATTTTTGTTACCGTATGAGCTGTGGCTCGTGCTGTGGGAAAGGCTTCTACAAAATGAGTCAGGTGATCTATTATTACTAATAGATACTTATATTTTCCTACTTTTGGTAATTCAGTAAAATCTATCTGTATTCTCGCAAAAGGCCTTTGAGCCAAATTTCTTCCTCCATGCACTTGTTTTCTTATCTGGTGTTTATTTACTTTTTGGCAAATGAGACATTCCCCCACCACTCGTTTGGCTATATCATATATCCCGATACACATATATTTACTTGCAAATTGATCTACTAACGCTTGGGTTCCCCAGTGAGTCTTTTGGTGAAATTGTTTTATTATTTTGGTAGCTACAGGTTTTGGAAGGACCTCTCGGCCATCCGGGAGTTCCCACTTCCCATTAGGTTTTTGTTCAATTCCCATTTGTTTCAATTTTCCTTCTTCTTGTATAGTAAAGCTTAGGACCTGAAAGGTTTCCCCATGTAAGAAACACCACCCAATGCCTGGCCTTTCGCATACGCATTCTATGCCATCTGCTCCAAAATCTTTCCAGCAATCGTAGCAGGGGAGGTATTCATCTCCACAATTAATGCACTGCTTTCTAGCTTCTATGGGGTCGTCTAAATGTAATGTTAACAAAGCGGCTCTTTTTGCCTCTTGATCAGCAAGGTTATTTCCTCTTATGAGAGGACTTAGCCCCCTCTGATGTCCTTTTAGGTGTACTATTGCTATTTCGGCTGGCCCACGTACAGCTTGTAAGATTTGTAATATCAAATCCTGATGTACCAGACTTTTTCCCTGGGAATTAATTAAACCTCTTTCCTCCCAGATTTTTCCAAAGGTATGTACTACCCCAAAAGCATATCTAGAATCTGTATATATTGTTCCTACTTTTCCTTTTAATAATTGTAAAGCCTTTAATACAGCATATAATTCACATGCCTGCGCTGACCAGCTAGGGCTCAAAGGTCCTGACTCTATCACTTCGAAGGTTTTTCCATCGATTATGGCATATCCTGATTTTCTTTTCCCCTCCACCACCCGAGAAGATCCATCTACAAATAATTTTTCTCCTTTTTCCAATTCTTCTTCTTCCAGATCTGGCCTTATTTTAGTTTGCTCTTCTATATTATTAAGACAATCGTGAAAGAGATTTTCATTAGGTTCTCCATATAAAAATTGGGCCGGATTTTGTAATGATGTGGTTTCAAGAGTTAGGTGGGGGGATGTAATGAGAATTGCTTCGTATTTGACTAATCTCGCGTCAGTTATCCATTTGTCTGCTTTTTGTTGTAGCACACCTCTGATATTATGAGGTGACAATATTCTCAATTCACTTCCAAAGGTTATTTTATGCGCTTCTTCAGTTAACAAAGCAGCTGCTACCACAACTTGTAGACACGTAGGCCAGCCCCGACTTACAGGATCTAACAATTTTGACATATATGCTACTGGTTTCTTTTTCCCTGCCCATTCTTGAGCTAATACTCCAAGTGCAGTTTCTTCCTCTATGTTAACAAACAGGAAGAATGGTCTTTTTAAGTCAGGCAAACTCAAAACAGGAGCATTCACTAAATCAGTTTTTAGTTCCTCTAACCGTTCATCGTCCTCCTGGGTCCATTTTAATAATCCATCTTTAGTTATATTATCGTATAAGAACTTTACTTTTCCACTGTACCCCTCGATCCATTGTCTACAATACCCAAATAATCCTAATAATTGCCAGACCTGCCTCTTAGTTTTTGGGCGTGGAAGGGAAAGTATTCCCTTAACTCTTTCTGGATCCAGCTTCTTAGTTCCTTGGCTTAATCGATGCCCTAAGTATTTAACTTCTTTTTCTACAAATTATAATTTAGATTTAGACGCTTTTAGTCCCTTCAAGCTTAGAAAATTTAGCAGCCTGATGCTTTCTTCTCTCACCATCTCTTCATCTTCCCCAGCAATTAGAAGATCATCTACATACTGGACCAGGGTGAGAGTGTCTCCTACTTGGTAATCTTTTAGGATCTGTTCTAGGGCTTGTCCAAATAAATTTGGGGATTCGGTGAACCCCTGAGGAAGGGCTGTCCACCGAAGTTGGGTTTTCCTATGAGTATCTGGGTCTTCCCACTCAAAGGCAAAATAATTTCTACATTCCCTTTTAAGGGGGCATGCCCAGAAAGCATCCTTCAAATCTATTACACTGTACCACCGGTCATTCGGGCCTAATTGACTTAAAAGTGTGTGTGGGTTACCTACTACAGGGAATCTGGTTATAGTTCTTTTGTTGATTTCCCTTAGGTCGTGGACTAATCTATAACTCCCATCTGTCTTTTTTACAGGCAATATGGGGGTGTTAAAAGGAGACATGCAGGGCTCCAATAATCCCTGCTTTATCAATCTCTGAATTTCTGGTTTTAATCCTTGCCTTCCCTCCTGAGATATATGGTATTGTTTAATTTTTACTGGTATCTCAGGGTTCCGGATAGTCACCATAAAAGGCTCAATATCTAATTTCCCTACAGTGTCAGGAGTGTACCATATTTCAGGGTTTATTTTGGTTTCATCTTCAACCCGTAAGGGGCATAGTTTAATTTTGAGGTTATGTTCGGTTGCTTCCAAACTAATTCCTAATTCAATCATTAAATCTCTTCCCAACAAATTATAGTCCGCTTCAGGTACAAGCAACAAGGATCCTATCCCCATCTTAGAATCTGTTTCAAGGAGCACATCTTTGATTACGGGTACTCCAAACAGTTCCCCTTTTGCCCCAATCACTTGTACTCTTTCTGATGAAATTTCACAACCCTGGGGCAGTGACTGAACGGTAGATCTTTCTGCCCCCGAGTCCACTAAAAATTCTATCTCTTGTTGTTGGGGACCCACCTTTAATTTTATCAAGGGCTCAGTTTGTTCTTTAGTCCCCAGTAAATAGAGCCCCTGACACCCCTAGTCTTCTTTAAACATTTTCTCATCCATCATCCTCTTTCTACAGTTCTTCTTTGTGTGGCCTCTATCCCCGCAATAAAAACAGGTAATGGCCCTCCTTTCTCTCCCCCCTTCTGATTCTTTCGATCCCGTTCTCTGGCCTTCTTGTTTTCTTCCACCCCCATCTGCTCTCTGTCCCTCTCTTATCGCAGTTACCATCATTCTAACATGCCGTTTCTGAGTTTCATTCTCCCTCCGAACATAAACCTTCTGTGCTTCCCTAAGCAATTCATCCAACCCCCGATCCTGCCAATCCTCTATCTTTTCCAATTTCTTTCTAATATCTATCCAGGCTTTTGCCACAAACTGTGTTTTTAACAATGCCTGCCCCACCGGTGTATTGGGATCTACTCCTGAGTAGAGTTGGAGGTTTTTTCTCAGCCTTTCTAACCACTCGGTAGGGGTTTCATCTTTTTTCTGGTGTTCACTAAAGGCTTTGTTTATGTTTTGTCCCCTAGGGACTGATTCTCTTATGCCTTGGACTACAATTGTCCTTAGGTCCTGCATGTGGCCTCTATCGATCTCATTCTGATTATTCCAATTAGGTCTATTCAGAGGCCATTTTACATCTGCTGCCAGACCTTGCTGGTGCTGTTGGTCCCAAATTCTCATTCCTGCCCTCCTGACCATTTCTCTCTCCTCGGCAGTGAATAATATTGCCATTACGGCTTGCATTTCATCCCAAGTGTAAGTATTCAGTCCCAAGAATTGATCTACCCGTTCTGCCACCCCCAGAGGGTCTTCCAGCAGATTTCCCATCTCTTTTTTAAATTCTCTGACATCCCCTGAGTTAAGGGGAACTGCCACATAACCTACGCCTGGCTGGGGTCCCCCCATAGCCACCTCCCTTAAGGGGTATAAGTTGGTATTTCCACCCCCCCTTCTAGTTTGACCCCGAGTTATTCTCTTTTGCTCCCTTGGAGAATCTTGTGGGGAATCCAAATCTCCTAAGTCTTCGGTGCAGTCGGGGGTGGTGAAGGTGCTGAGGGCGGAGGTGGAGGAATGTAAGGAGGGGGTGAGGTATAAGCTTCATCCTCAGTACGTTTCTTCTTTTTTCTGACCTCCCCTCCACCCTCTTTAAGAGGGTATAATTTTACTCGAGTATCTGATGCTATCCATACATGTGCGTACTCGCTCTCTTCTGAATTAAAAGGTTCCTTTGAATTAACATAAATATTTAAAGCTTGACAGACCCACTCTTCAAAAGACCCGAAAACAGGCCAATAGAGATGGTCTCCTCTAATTTGTTTGCCTCCCCAAACTTCCATACAATAATAAATCATTTTTACTTTGTCCTTACCCCGCCTAGAGGGGTAATTTTCCCAATTAGTTAATATCAATCCTAAAGGGCTAACCGGTGGTATCTGAGGGTACCTCGCCTGGGTTCCCACACCACCCATGGGATCAGAAGGCTTGCTCTTCTTCTGTCCCATCTTCTGGAGCGTCTGCACACACTCACACACTCTACTCCCCCTTTTCGTGGCCCAGTCCCTCGCGGGATATGGGAACCGCACTACCGAGGGGTCCACACTCGCTTCGCCCTACTAGGCGTCTCACACACCACGCTCCAGGCAACCCAACCCCAACCGAACGGAAAACCGGCCTATACTCACGCAACCCTGTGTGTCTTCGTCCGGGACTTCGTGCACAAAGATTATGGGGTTAACCGGTGTTCTTTTGTTTGTTGCCGAATTTTAGGGTTCGTCGGTCGGGGCTTCGGCGGAGCAGTCCTCAGGCAGGGGCCGCCGAAATTCAGCGGGGCGCCTCCCCCGTATGGGGCTCCGCCTGGAAACCGCGATCCGAGTCACGGCACCAAATTTGTTATAAACTGACTTCTTAAATTTGGCTGAGTCAGAGTTTTATTTAGCAAGCGGCAACAAGCAAAACAGCGCTGGGCAGCCGGGGAGTCTCCTGCTCCAACAACGGCCCGCAACCCCAGGGCATTTTGTTTCAATCTTATACTATAAAGTGTTACATAGTCATTATACACTTATGCATATACATTACTTGGACCCGCCTATTCCCGCTTCGTATGGCAATTAGCTTATCAGTCTTTTACGCTTGCGCAAAAGCTGTTAAAAATACGGGTAAGGGTCTCCAAATTATGGGTGGTGGTCGTTTGGGATGAAGGCCGTAGGTCCTCCTCACAGTGTACTTTTCACCTTTCACCTGGAATGTGATGATCCACTAAGTCTGCAGCGTCCTTATCAGCCTAGGCCCAGCAGTCTCTTTGAATAAGGAGATTTATGGTGGTGACCACTCTCTTGTTTGCTTAATTGGGCATCTGCAACTCTTCACACCTTTTGAAGTGCAGATGCTTCTTCTCTTGTTGTTCCCCCCCCTTTCTTCCTGTCACAATTCACACTATCATGTTAATTCAATTAAACATTTGCTGTTAGTCTTACACAACATACAATAGTTCATATGACAGTTTGCTTTTCTATTGTCTTCTTACTGGATTTGATGAACAGACGATTTACTACCTATCACACTACTGTCCACAAACCTTCACGCCCTCTATGGTTGGTCCCGTTATGGTGTTCACACGTAGTTCTTCTGTTAGGCAAACATCTTATTTCCCACAGTCCAGCTACTCACACAGTTTCTCATCCTCTCGGCCTTGCCGGTGTTCTTCCCAACAGCTACAGCCTGATTACAGTGATGCCACTCAGTCTGGATCACTCATAACATGTCCGCTGTTTCCCAGGCATTCCACAGATCCCCCTTTTTGTTTCTGAGTGATCCAGACCCCTTTTATTGTTCAGTCCATCGTTCTCATAAAACACTTCCACACACAGGTTAGTACCATTAAAAGGATTACAATGACAATTTAAACTGTTATTCCATGTAAAAACAAAAGAATTTTTAACCATCTAATAATTGGTAACCTTTTAGTCAAATCATTATTAAATCCTCTTCCTTCTTCAAGATGTAAATTCATTGTATAAACATCACTACAAAACCTAGTGCTATTCACCGGTACTGCTGAAGGAGTCACATCTTGCCATCTCAGCCAGATTGTCTGATTATACCAACCATAATGACATGGTTGATGATGACACAAATGGCATACCAAACAGGTCTGAGATGGGTCGGCAGCAGTTGCTAAGCCCAGGCAAAATGCCTACTGGCCTGACTGATCTTTCCCTGCCACCTTGGCACAACTCTGCAGTTTCTTATCTATCTTCCGAGGCCTGCTCTTCATCAAAGCTTAGCTCTTTGTCAGAGGCTGTGTGAGGCCGATGCCTTCCAGCCCTCCCCTTTCTTTGTTTTGCTGTGGCACCTGCAAGACTTGTTTGAGAGCTGTATCAATTAAGGGTTAGACAAACTTCAAAACACAGCATACTTAGAATAGTTCTAATTAAAAAGAGTAGACTAATTTCACTATCCATATTTAAGGGATATGACTAAATAGTACAAAAATAAACAGTAAGGAAAATACGGTACTAACATTCAGATCCGCAATTGCTGGGGAACCCTGGATACAGCGAGAATTCAGAGTGCCCTTCCTCACAAACTGGAAACCCTACGTGATGCGTCCATCCGTAGGTGAGGCATCCAAAGTCGCTGCAAGCAGGTCCAGCCTCTAAATCAACAGGCCAAAATAACTGGCAACTTCCTTTGAGCGGAAACATCTGATTTCATTCTCCTGTTGGGTTCCACCTGGAGCCTGGCCAGTGCTCCAGGGGGAAACCCAAGGGAGTTTCTAAATAAGGTTAAACACTTGAGCTCTTAATTCTTAATATTACTAAACAAAGAAAGTGGAATACGTACATTCTTACAGCATCTTATCCTTATTAATAACGTATTTTATCTAAACTACATTTTGCACAAGTGACCAGTAAGCCTATATATTTCATTAAGGAGTTGCAGTTACTGTTAGCATTTTCTCTTAAAAGAATTGGCAACTGTAGTGTAGTTTGTCCTGTTGCAGTAGCAAACATTACCCAGACATTCTGCTTAAAACATCAGTCGAAGAGACCGCAGACTGTCCGCACAGGGGCACTCACAGCACCCACAGCTGGATCCTGAGTGCTGGCTGCCTCTCACGCCTCAGGTGTGGTTGCACACACCTTGTCGGTGACCATTGGAGACTGAGACCTGTGGAGACACAAGCATAACCTCTTCCCCAGGTTATTAAAGAAAATGGTCCTTCCCAGTTACCCCTTTGTAGGTTTTTGTTAACACTTGAGCTTTGCTGTGGACTTCTTGTCGATCTGGTATCTGTGATGAAAGACGACACAATACTGGTGACACCTGTAACACAGGGGAGATGTTTAAAAGGTTTGAAGAGATGGAGTCTTTCTGGTATTCAGGGCAAGTTGCAGTGATGTTTTTAGCTGGATGCCTTGATAAAGAAAACTGGTTTTGTGTTGTTCTGGCATTCTGGTGGAAGAAATGCATGCGTTTTACAGCAGAGCAAACGGTTGACCTGGAGCCAAGATCTCTCCCCCCTTTTGTTTTTCAAACGCACTTTCAAGGTCTGGTGCGCTCTTTCTACCATGGTTTGCCCTGTGGGGGAATGAAGTATGCTTGCGATGGTTGTTAGCTATACGGGGAAGATCTTGTTTTGCTTTCTCTGTAAGTACTTTGGGTGATGTCAGT
The DNA here is from genome assembly GCF_965140245.1 of Athene noctua. Taxonomy (NCBI): domain Eukaryota; kingdom Metazoa; phylum Chordata; class Aves; order Strigiformes; family Strigidae; genus Athene; species Athene noctua. The sequence continues at coordinate 67,749,875 of NC_134041.1, read as the reverse complement.
GAAGGATCTTTTCGTAAAATATCAAACAAGCTATGCAGATCAACATCAGTTAGGCCCACAACGGCTGTAAGCAATTCATGGTTCCTAACAGTTTCAGTAAATCTTTTGAAGTCTTAATAACAGTTTTAAGTTGTTGCAGGACAATACACACAGGTGATTCGGTTTACAAGGTGAGTGTCAGGGTGGGTTTCAGGGTGGGTTGTGCTACAGTGGTGATTAAGACAGATTTGATCCAATCTGAGTTCCTCACTGAGTCATACAGTTATGACCCCAAAATGCAATAGGGGTTTTCCAATATAAATGGATGAATATTTGCTACCCAATTTTCTGGGCCTCTTACATGAATGAGATCCTTGCTTTAAATTGTTACAGCATGACACCAACCCTGAAAAGCATTTGAGTTACCAGAGCTAACAGCCAATCTGCTCACAGATATTATGGTTACATCTGCACTAGTATCTAAAATGCCTGTTAGCCCAACAGATTTTTCAGTTTTAGCGAGAGTACATTTTACCAGCAGTTAACCTTGTGTTACTGTTTTAGTCCAAAAATATTTAAGGGGTACCTGCTGATCCAAATCCTGAGTAATTGCAGCTTCTTTAACAACCTGAACAATTTTTTACTTTTTTGTTACTGAACATAGGGGTACAGACCATAATTTTGATTTTCTCTTCATAATCAGCATCTACAACCCCTGGTAAAACAAACAACCCCTGTGAGGTTGCAGATGATTTTTTAACAATATTTCCATTAGGCAGATGGTTCAGAGGTGCACTCTCCCCGCAGAGTATGCGCCTAAATTCAAAACAACAATCAACACAGAATGACTGCCCCCTGCTAGAGGAGGTATTTCACCTGTGACACTGAGAGCACTGAGCCCAAACCAACCGCAGCACCGATGCCCCAGCGGGCGGGCACTAGGACCCTGCAGTTCCTCGCCGGCCGCTTCCCTGGCCGGAGAACTCCGCGGCTGCAGCGGCCGCGGCACACTCACACACACAACTACACAGAGGAGCTCCTGACACTCATCACTCACAACAGAAAGTGACAGATATTACCAATACGAGGACTCCATTAAGAACATCTCCAGCCTGTGCCGCATCCCCCTGCCGCTTTTGGCGGGGGGTGCCGAGCGCGCAGTGCCGGCTCAGCCGCAGGTGGCCGCTCCGCGGTGGGGGGCTTGGGGAGGCCCCGGGCCGCCGCCACCAGCTCCGAACGTTAAGCATAGAGATCTACACACTCGGTTTTCCAGGTAGAGCGCTGTGCCGGCGTGAATGCCGTTTTTTTCTTAAAAGTGCTAGCCAATTTTTATGGGGCCAATCGATATCCCTGAGCCGTCGCCTCCAGTACAGCTGTTGCAGTCTGAGGTTTTGCAGCCCGTTCTTAGTAATGCTTAAATCTTTAATAACAGAAAAATGCCGTTCTTCCCAACGTGGCTGATGACTTGGCTCATAGCTTACAGGAGTAAGAATTTTTCTTGCCATGTCCATACTCCCTTGCGCCAAAGTTTTTTCGCCTCACTTTTATCTACAGATCATCCCCAATTAAGGGAGGATACAGACCAGACAGTTCAGATTCTTTTTCAGGATTTACAGCATCAGGGTCTAAAAGATTATCACACCATTCTGCTTCTTCAAACAATAAATTTGACTCTTTAAAGTGTCCCTTAGCCTTGCCCAGACCAATCAGCATGGCTAAGTTTTTTATTGGACTTACTCCCCACTTTTCTAAAAAGCACTGTAAAAGTTTGAGGGATACCTTTTGTTCCATTGTCCTGCCTGGGCAGACTTGTTTTGATTCCTTTCCTGTATCGTAGCTTGGTGACCTTCAGCAGTATCCGATCAGTAGCTAATGACCAGTGCTGGCTTTTCCTAGGTTTCACCAAATTCAGCCTTCATTATGGCCTTTCATGGATATACCACTTCAGCCTATTCCTCAGTAGCCCTCTTGGTTCGCAGTATCTCCTGAAGCAATATTGTGGATCCGCTGCTCCAATGTCAGACTTACAAATCCCGGCGCTTCAGGAGACGGCACACATCTCCTGCACCAGGCAGTGACCTTCTCACCTTCCTGCTCTGAAAATCCGTTCCGTCGCTTCCCGGTTTCCATTAGGTGGAAAAGCAGAGTTCGGGTAACCCTGTTCGGTGCGCCACTTGCGACGGGTGGAGGAAGCAAGCAGTCGATTCAATGTGAATGATAGAGCAAGCTTCAGCTTTATTGAAAGAAATCACCCCTTATATAAGCACTCTACAATAATCATGCACACTACTCACAAATCTATTGGATACATGTAAAAGGCTACATTATAATATCCCAGCCCCTTGTGGCATTTCAGATATGTCCCAACATCTTCCCTCTTCTGAACCTGTTTTTGTTCCCAGGGCCGTTCCTTTATCATATACAAGGTCATAATGTACCTCAGTTTCTCTCTTTGTTAACATAACATTCCGTTGTAAGCATAACTGTACCCTGGGTTGTTTCCTTTGTTTACCTCAGATGGCTGCAATCAGCTCCTGCAGAGACCCATGGCCTTGCTCTCTGCAAGCCGTTCTCCAACACTGCCCACCCCCAGGAATCACGCCCAGCAAGCCTCACGCTGCGGCAGCAGGAAGGCGGCTCTGGCGGTGCCGCACACCTGTGCGGGGCCGGCGCTGCAGTCCTGCCCTTCGCGCACCGAGCGCCCGCCGGCAGCGTGACGTGGGGCGGCGGCGGCATTTCCTTACCAGGAGGGGGCACCGAGCGTGGCCGCACCCCCCCACGGGCATCGGAGCATCGCACTGACGTTGCTGGCGGGCGGCAGCGTGGGGCACGGGGCCACCTCTGTGTCGCCCACCGACAGCACCGTGTGGCGTTTGCCAGGCAGCGGCGGTGAGCGCGGGCGAGCGCCACCCCCCGCGCGAGCGGCGGCCGAGCGGCACGTCACTGCGCACACGCTCTCGAGGAACGGGCACGACGCTTGGTGGGGAGCAGCTGGAAGCCCCCGGGAATCCACGTGAAAGCGGCAACAAAACTATCCCTCGTGCTGCGCCACAGGGGCCGCGGCGGTAGCGAGGACTGCGCCGCGCTACGGGCGCCCACGAGCGGTGCAGCTGCCTGGCAGCCGAGTCTGCAGAACCTACAGCTCCTGGCACGCGCTGGCCAACGCGGCACGGCCGCCTGCACGCCCAGCGCTGTAAGACCCCGCATCCCAGCGTGACCCAGGGAACCAACGCGGCTGGCCAGAAACCCCACACGCCAGGACCACAGCTCCCGCTGGGTTGCGAGAGGCGGTTTTCTCTGCTTTCTGACCCTGCAGCAACACCGTTGCTCACCCCTCCGAACCCCCACCAGTGCACCCAGAAGCCTCACCACCGGCTCGGGGCAGCCCCTGCCACCACCTCCAACGCTGCCACCCTGCAGGCACCGCCATCCTCCCCAGGAGCTGCCAGCTGATGGCACGGCTCCACTCACCTTCTCCCTCGGTGCAGCCAGGGCCCAGCAATGCTCAGCGACTGCTCTGCTCCTCCCTTGGTTGACACCGACCCCTCCGACGGCTGCCTTGCTCTTAACAGCAGCACCCGCCCCTCCACCCGGAGCAAGCCCTTTACAGGGAGGGGCCGCTGCCATCAGCCTCACTGCCCACACCTGGGGCCCCTCCAGCCCCAGCCCACAGCTGGAGGCCATCACCCACCCCCACAGAGCATCATCACCCCTCCCAGCCCCTCACCTGGGGCAAAGGAAGCACAAAAGGCAGCCGGCAGCCAGCAAGTGTTTATTCAGTCACACACAGAACAAGTCCCAGAAGGGAGTGAGTCTGCTCCGGGGCTCAGGACCCCCCCTGCTGCCCTGCAGGCAGCTCTGGTCCTGAGTAAGGACTAGCTATCCCTGAGTGAGAGGTAGCAGACACCAGCGTATTTCAGTATAGTGGCAGAGCACCTCATGGGGAAAGTGGGAAGATAAGTATCAAGGCCACTTCCCTGCCACTGCTGCCATCAATAACGTCCCCAGAGGAAAGGAAGATTCAGGCAGAGGGCAGGAAGGATGCAGCAGCAGTAGGATGGAGGTGTGGTTAAGGGGGACTGGAAGTGGGTTAAGAGGGACTTGAGCAGGAAGAGGTAGAGGACACACAGAGGGATGTGGGAGGTTTGGAGAGAAGGGAAGGATTAAGAACAGTGCAAGAAGGGACAGACAGAGAGCTAGGCAGCAATGAGACAGCGGGGGGGGAGGGGTGTCGCAGATGAAAGTATTGACACGGTAATGATTTAGAAAAATAATTTAGATTTATTAATAACTAACAACTATTTGTCAATACAAAATAACTCAGAAAGAAAAGCAACTTATTTAGGTTCTAAAATGACAATATTCACTCTAACTTACTTAACGGTACCTTAATTTATACACATATGTACATGCGCATACACAAACCAGACATATACGTACAGAAACAAAGGGGTTTGGATTTGGTAAAATGAACCCAAAAGGGACAAACACACAGGAACAAGGGTACGGGTACGTACCCACACACACACACCCACCAATAAACAGGTGAAATAGAAGCTAGCTCAAATAAAATTTCCCTCTCGAGTTTAGAGCAAATACTCACAATGCCTTGACATTCCTCAACGGGCGATAATTGAGACTCGAGCGGGGGGACTTCGCCCTGGCCTTCCGTCTGGAGCAGACGACACCTTAAGGGTTTTGGTACCTGAGAGGCGTCCCAGCTCAGGGGAGATGCTGGTCACAGGCTGCTGCCATCCAGGAGAGCTCAAAGGGTCTCTCTGGTGGTCGCAGTTTATAGGATCCAAGATAACTGACTTTTGTCAAATACTATCTGGTGCCTTCCGGCAGTTGCACAAGAATTTGAATAACATGCAACCCTGTTATTGTTCCATCTGACCACATCCCAGGCACAGGGGTGTCAGGCCATCAGGAGATGATGGGCCATTCTAACCTTTCCCAAGCAATTGGGAGGGGCAGGAGCCAGGCTCCTCAAGGTTATCAGTCCTTACCTCCACAGATTGGTGGATGGCTTGGGGAAATGTGGATGGAATCACACCTGGCACCAAGCAGCCCAACAAGGACGGCAGGGAGGGGTAAGAATGGCACCACCACAGGGGGCATACAGAGAAGGGCAGGGAGGGACCAGATCAGGGAAAAGAGGGACACAGACCAAAGGGCCTGCGACTCACTGCCTGTTCTCGGCCCTGCCCAGAGAATTTTACAGGTCAGATATTTCTCTCTATCACTTTCTGTTTTGTAGCTCCCATCATTTAACTAACATCCACTTAAGAAAATAACTTGGTGCTTACAGCTCCTTGTAAGACTTCACTCATGCATAAAATTGTATACATACAAATATATGTATCATACTTTTTTATATGTAAAGCTTGAATTATATGTTGGTGATCTATTATCTTGATGACTATTAATAATGATCCTTCCTCACCAATAGAAAGAGGGTTTCTCTTTTTTGGAGATAGAAACAGTTTGATCCGCTTAATTTTATTCTTCAGCTGATTTACCTTCTGAGTTCTTCAACTTCAGCTATGCCATTTACTCTAAAAAGCAAGTATTACATATAGTTCATATGCATATATGATAAAACAAACCAGAAATAACCCCAGTAAAGCTAAGCCAAATACAGTCAGTGGTATCTATGGGGTAGGAATAGATTACTTAATCCTCAATACTGCCCCAGGGAGACAGAAACAAGCAGCAGCTTTTAAAAGAAGTTATTTTGGTTCATGCTGGAACTCTTCCTTCCATAGAACTTTCTGGTGATATCAGTTTCCCGTAACTGATTCTAATGACATGCTATGTAAGAATAAAGGGTATTCAAAGGCTGGCTTGCTGCTCCCAGGAGAGCATTTGGGGCTTTTCTGAGGCAATGAGACAGGCTTTGGGAAAGGTTCTGGAGTAAAAAAACTGGGGCAGAGTATGAAGTATTTCAGTGTTGGGGCTGAGTGGGGGGGATCATTGGGGGCTTTGTACAGGATTTATGGTTTCAGAACTTTCAGCGGCTGTTTTTGTGGGTGAGGATCTGTGCAAGATGGGAGGAGGGGAGGTTGCCTCAGGGGGTCAGGGTGGGGGTCCCATCCTAGAGGGATGCTGAGCATATGCAGCTCCTGAGGGTGGCTGCCTGGGTGGGGCCGGACGCCCGGAGAGATGGCAGAGCACACGTAGGACCTAGTGCTACAGGCAGGCTTGTGTGGGGTGAGCAGGGCTGGGGAAGGCTCAGGGGAAGCTTTAGTTGGTTAGGGAGGCACCCGTGGTTCGTGCCAGTGGAGTGTGGGCACGCGGAGAGGCCTCCAGGTACCTGAGAGGGAGGGGTAACCTGTTTATTCTCCGTCTTCCTACTTCCTCAATAATACCTCTCCCAATTGCACTTATCGTGCCTGATTCAAAATATAATTATATCTGTTTAATCGGTCGGTTTTAAACTTCCTTATGACTCGCCCGCAAGCTCCGGTAGCCGTGCCCCACCAACACTGTCACCTGCACCACCGTCCTGCTCCAGGACCTGCCCGCCGTTCCCGCGTCCGAGCGTCCGCACCGGCTGGCGCCAGGACGGCACAAGGGCCCTCACGGCAGGACAAGGCTCGGCAGAGCCTGTGCCGCGCCCGCCTGGTGCTGGGCTCAGCTCCCTGGCCATGCCGCCTCCGGTGACCAGGAGACATGCACGGCTACCGAGGCGTCTCGCTCGCCTCACCGGTGTGCGTGGGCCCTCGGCGTTCGCAGGAAGAGAACACGTGTCCCGCCTCCCACCACGCTGCCCCCGCGCACCGCACATGCTCCGAGCGGCAGAGGGGCGAGCTGAGACGGGCTGTCGAGCGCCACGCTTGCGCCAGCCCCGAGGCGCGGGAGGAGCCGCAGCGGCGGTGGCTGCAGGCCGAGACGGAAACAGCGGCCTCGCCGCACGGCAGCGCGGCCGGCCCAGCGCTTCTGCGCGGCTGACTCGCACATGTGCGTGCTGGAGCCGGTGCCGCGGCGGCACGCGCGCCGTGTGGCGGCAGGGCCTGTGGCGGCAGTGCGGGACGGGGCCCGGCCGCCGGGCAGACGCATGCGCCGGGCCCGCGCCGCAGCACACCACGGGAAGCGCCGCTTTAGGCGGGAAAGGCATGGTCGACAGAGTGCTGCTTTGGGAGGAGGGGCGGTGGAGGGTTAAGTTTCACATAAAACCGAAAATAAACCTTCGGTACAAGTAAGTAACAAAATTCATGCAGTAGACAGTTGTGTTATTTATCTACAACAGTCAACAATACAAAGAAATTAGAGATCAGGTCTCTTGGGCAAGCTTACTATGCATTTAGAACATCCATCACAAGGGCGATCAAATAGAAAGAAAGCAAGCATAGAGCTTTCTGGCTTTCAAGAGCTGCCATGACTACAAGACTGAGCTAAAAAAACCCTATCAAGTTTGTTCTCCAGAAAAGGTAACTGAATAAAACCAAGACTTAAAAAAGAAAATTATGCTCCACCACCAAGCATATTCACCACAGGGAGCATTTGGATCCAAAAAGAATGCAGTAGCTATTTAAATTTTTCCAAATGTTACCTGTTTGTTTCAAAGAACTCTGTCTCAGAAAAGTGAGGTCAGTTTACAGATACCATCTAAGAAAACAGAGGCAAGGAAAAAAAATAATTCATAGATGGGATTATTTTATATTCATTGTACTGCACAGTGACCGAGAACAACATTCCTGAAGATGAATAATACCTCCCTCCCAAGAGAGGACCCCAAATCCTGAATATAATCAGGAAATATTTATACCCCTGGGTTCCCCCCCCCGATGTTTTTAGTTGGTATTTCTCTGAGGAAGAGGGAGGCTCTCATGAAGATACTTCATGCTGCCATGCTCTGAGAAGTCAGAAACAACATGATTGTCGCCCCTCAGCAACCACTTTGTAGTTAAGAGTCCTTCAATTCCCACTGGTCCACGTGCATGGATACGAGAAGTACTAATTCCCACTTCAGCACCTGCAGGGAACACAAGATAAAGGTAGTTTATCCTTTAAGGATGTTCACTTCATACTAAGTAGTTTTGCACCTTTACGTAAAGACTGCTGCCTGCCTTTCAGGGACCTGCCTTTCTCCACTCTCTCCAAATGCCAGAAGTTATGGTTACCCAATGTAAAAGACAGAGGAGCTTAACTATTACATTAGAAATAGTAATGTTTATACTTCTGGCTGCTACAGAGTTACTTTTTGAAAGAAAGATGCAAGAGAGCAAGGTATCTCTTACATGGATCTTAAGACTTGATTTTTGTGGGTTTAATCCCTTTAAAAAAATAAACAGGTCAAGTCTGTGATCTTATGTCCTTCTTTATCACATTGAGGAGATATTGCAAGACCCTAACTAGAATTTTTTAATCACACGGAACAGTGAATGTTCCAGCTGACACAGTAATAGCCTGCTACAGAGTTTCCTGAGTTTCTGCCTCAAGAAAGACTGTTTCTCTCGTCTTCTGCAATTCACAGTAGGTGCTCCTCTTCAAGCAACTGATAGTCAGTTTGTTTCTTGCCTTTCATTCCTCAACACTGCGGGGCTGGCACACTGGGCAGCAGCTCAGTCTGCCCAGCAAGAACGAAGCTTGGCATTATTTACAGTATCATTAGAAAAATAAACAAAAGAAAAACTGTTCATCCATTTCAGATTCTTTGTTGCGTCGCTCTACCACGTATGCATGCATACTTTACTGATTGAATAGAGCTTCAAGGATCCAAAACATCTTTGATCCCTACTGCTCAATTCATCTACATAGTCTGTATAGCAGTATTACCTAGTTCTGGCAGGAAAGCGATATTAAACTGTCTGCTGTTCCATGTGGATGGAATGTCTAGGCTTCAACTTGTCCTGTGGTGCCTTTCCTGAATACCTTACATTAGACAGTAAGATCGGAGACTAATACTATTTTCCAGGATTCAGACTGCCACACTTTTCACACAACAGCAAATCCTGCAGTCACAGCCATGCAGTATTTTCTCTCTTACCAAGTCCAAATCTATAGCCGTCAGAGAATCGGGTACTGGCATTCCAGAAAACACAAGCACTGTCCACATGCTGAAGGAAGAACTCTGCTGTTTTCTCTGTGAAAGAGGCAAGGAGAAAAATAAAATCCAGTACATACAGAATGATCATGCACTCCAATAAGTACAACATAATACAGTGAACAGATATAAATTAATTTTCACATGCAACCTTATCAGATAGTATTTAAACAGCCTGGGCTAAGACATCCTCATTTATACCTTCTTCCCAGGGTGCTTATCAAGTAGACACAGCTGTAAATGTTACAAGAAGCTCGCAAAGGTTAGAAGAAAGCAAAAAGATGTCTAACTCTAAATACATCCAGTCTAGAACCTGCTAACAGGGATAGTTGTATGACTGTGGAGAAAGGACAGCTGCCCCAAACAACATTTTGCAGGCTGAGACAGCTGAACTACAGAGTCGGCTTTCCATTAATCTCAAACATGGAATTGTTACAGAAAATGAAAATTCCTAAACTAAATTAAATTGCAGATAATATTTGGGAAATACAATACAAAAATACCACATGAAATCAGCTAACTAACCCAGTTTAACACAGAACATGCAAGACCTGAGCAAATTCAAGCAGTTATGCAAGTCTTAGTCCTCTGGAGGACTCCGTTCTCTGTAAGGCTGCGAGCTGCCGGTCAGTTGCCTTTAGTGACAAGATGAACATATTTCCAGTACAGTCCCTAGCAAATCACGAGTGCACCAGGTCCCATGGCAGTGGGTTATGGTATCAAATGCATGCCTTTTAGTGATACTCATTTAAGCTCGGCAGGAGGTACAGAAACAGAAGCCTGCTTGACTCACACGCTTGATGAGCCACAGATCAATATGACCTTACTGCAGCTGATCCTCAGGAGTTCCAGGCCTGGTCCCAGAGTCAGCCTTTGGCTGGGCGCAGCTCTAGCTAGGTTTCGAACTGGCACGATGTTCAAACTGCATGCAGGAGAGGTGCTAAGGATAGGAGCAGCACAGAGCTGCACAAAGCAGCACAAGTTTACAATAAAGAGGCAAGAAACTGCAAATTGAGATAAATGCGGTTTTTATACTAGGGATGCAGAAATGGTAAGTAAAGGACTGGGAGAGGTAGGGAGAAAACATTTGTGGTCCTTGTTTGCAAGATCTAAAAATGACACAGGAAGACAAAGTGGATCAAGTCTGATCTTCCCTACAATCCCTATTCCCTCCAGCAAGGTACTACAGAAGCTCGCCTCATCAGCCTTCAAAAGGCCTAAGGACACCTCCAGGTTTCAAGAGGTGTTCCAACAAAACCCTCTGATGCAGTAAGTCTGCTCAATACAGGAACACAAAGCAATCTGCCTGGAAAGAGCATGTGCTGCCTTGCCACTGGCCAGCTGGTCAAGCACATTCCTTCACATCCTGGAATAAGGGCCACACAACATGTTTTTTCTGAGCTAAACAAGGACTGTAGGCACATTTAGCTCATAGGCCTCCAGCTGATCATGCCTACTACAGACCCAAGAGAAGAACAACTACTGCAATGCAAGTAGTTACTTTAACACCAAGAATTAGCAGCCAAACCAAAACAGTAGCTTAAGCAAGCAGACTAATCACTAACCATTCTCTGTGATGATAACATCCGTGTGAGAACTTCCGTACTTGTGGATATGTTCAACAGCCTCTTGGACGCTGTCCACCACCTCAATGCAGCACTCCAGGTCCCCATATTCCGTGCGGAGAGACTTCACTTCTGAAGGGCTGAATGTCAAGTAGGATGCAAACTTTGGGCCAGCGTGAATCTTCACCTGCAATACCAGAAACATTTTGTGCTGCTGACAATAGCAATGCCTTCCAGGTGGAAGTGTGGCTTCTTGTAGTCTGTGTGGGATGAAGTTAATTTTCTTCATTTACAGTCCCTATGGTGCGATGTTTTCGACTTGCAACTAAAACAGTGTTGAAAACGCACTGTTGCTGAACAGAGCTTGCAGAGTGTCAAGGCCTTCTCTTTTTCCCCCACTCTGTTCCCCTAGAAAGAGGGTTGGGAATGTGCAGGAAGCTGGGAGGGGACAGAACCACAGTAGCTGACCTGAACTGACCAAAGGGAATTCCATTCCATATAATGTCATGTGCAGCAATACAAACCGAGGGGAGGGATTTTTTGAAGAAGGTATGCATTGCTCAGAGATGGCTGGGCTTTGATCTACTTGTAGCAGATGGGGAGTAATTAGGTTTGCCTCACTTGTGTGTTCACTGTGTGCAGTGTAAGAAAAAGAAGCCTACACTTTGGGAAACTTAGCAGATTGGTGAACTAGCAACAAGGTACAATAGCTGACATGCTACCTACCACAGCCTGCTCCTAGTTCAGGACTCATTTCAAATTATTTAAAGCAATTGCATCACTTAGTCATCAGGCAGGAGGACAGTAGAACACTAGTACTGGGAAAACAGCTAAAATATAGCAGCCAGCCCTTGTTTTAAGAAAGCAACTGCAGTGCAGAGAATAACTACAAGAATGCTTCCAAGTTTGCACCTAGAAAAGACTGAAGATCTTGAATTACTTTTACCCTTTTACTTTGTAAACTGACACCAGCCCTCTCGGAAGCGTGCGTTTCAGACACAAAGTTACTGGGTACAAAACAAGACAACTCACACAATTATTTTTCATTTGTTATAAAGACGATCTAATGCATTATCAATCTCTAAATTTAATCATAGCAGCTGAGACACCTAAACAATGAGAGATAATTTAGAACTGGTACAGCAGAGAAATCCCCAAGCAAATGAAACATGGGAAATTTTGAGGGGACAAACATAAATGGGAAATAGGCACAAGTCTGCAATATTTGAAGGCTTTTAAGAAGGTATCTGTAAAATGGCACTTTCTTGTACAACTACAATTTGTAATAATGTAATGCAAATTACATGAATTGGATAATCCTGCCTGATATTTGCATATTTCTCGTTAGGTCAGATTAGAGAGGTGACATCCTCCCCACTGTATTAGGAGCTAGGTGGGTGGTGGTGGAAAAGCACTAGTCCTCACATTACCCCCATCCAAAATCCAGAGATCTGCCCTTCACTCCACCCCTCCCAAGAAATATCCAAGCAAGACATGAAAAAAAAAAAATCCATTAAGTGAGGACTTGCTCCTGACTACCGATCAGCTTCTTTTACTATGACCCTTTCAACATCACCAGAACATATGGCCTCTCCATTTCACCTGCATTAATCACTGCCTGTACACCCAATTTGCCCAATACATACTGCTGTGTGAAAATCCTCAATTTAGGTTTAATTCACACTACTTCATGGATATTTCTCTCCCAGTGTATCTCTGCTACCTTTACTGACAAAATATTACCCATGTCAAGACAACTAACTAGTATACTGGCCTTTTGCTGTTCATTTGATGTACCAGGAGGAAAAATGGGTGGGGATGAAGATGAAAGGCATAAAAAAAAATGTTGACAAAGCAGATTCAGAAAGGAGAAATACAGAAAGGTAATTCACTTGGGTAAGAAGCCAAATGAATAGATTCAAGGAGAGGCAGCTTTATGTCTGGGAGGTTAACAGCAATTAAGTCAGAATTAAGAAGTGTGGCAAAAGGCTTGTGTATACCTTCTTTTAAGGCAGATTATTTTTGCTATACAAAAGGAAGTACTTGTATCCCAATAATGGCACGTAGATGTCCTGAAGAAGCTGCTTTCAGATCATTTCTATGGGAAAACTTGGGGTTGTGTGCAGAGAAAGTTCTTCTCAAGTTCATTTATGTGTACAAAGAGACATACGGATAATGTAAGTGTTATGGCATCATAAAACTAAACAGGGCTATACTAGCCAGACCAAATGCTTCTAAAGTGTTAGAAAAAAAAACACAAAACAGAACACAAGTATGAGTGACTAACCTGTTCTACTCTCAACATGTCTATGATCTGATCAAACAACGGGGTTCTCAGCAAGTCTCGATGAATTAAGAGAGTTTCCAGAGCATTACAGGCAGCAGGATATTCACACTTTGAGTCTCTGACTGAGGTTTAAGAGTAGATAATCGGTTACATAACATTTATGACAAAGATTTTGAACAGCATATGAATTATCAATTACCACAACCATATCGCATATTCTAAATACGAAGTTCAGTTACACACATGACATTCAAGTCACCCTCTCCCAGCTTACTTATGCGTGTGACCTTCTCAACGCTGGCATCCGTGTCCACGTACACATGACAGATCCCTTCGCTGTGTCCCATCACTGGGATTCCCTTAGCAGATTTCTGGATATTCCTGACTAGCTGTGACGAACCACGTGGAATGATTAGATCTATCAACTTATCCAAACGGCAGAGATCTTCTACTTCCTCTCTTGTGTTCACCTGTGGTAGTTGCAATATTAACAGTCTACAGTTTGAACTCTCGAGTTCTGCCCATACTTTTTATACACACCATATAAAAGGAATTGTTGATATAATTCTAGGCACTTACTAGTTGCACTGCATCTTTTACTCCATGAATGGAGAGTGCTTCTTGTGTTAGATGGTGAAGGATTTGATTGCTGTGTGCTGCCTCTTTCCCTCCTTTCAGTAGTAAGCCATTTCCACTGGCTACAGCCAAAGCAGACACCTGTCAGAATTTATTTTAAAAAAGAGAAAAATAATCTGTCTCTCCTGTTGGAATAACACCCACGAAATAGATTAAGAAGAGGATTTTTAATACTGTTGATTTACTCCATGTTAATGTACATTTTTCATTTTATGGCACTAAAAAATCATTACAAGTAACAGCACATTTAACTCCAAAAATGACATGTGTTAGTGTTTCAGGAACAAACTTGAGTTTTCAGGGTACTATTGCCAGGGGAAGACTGTAGTGGACAAGTTGGAGGAAACCTTGGGCACAGGCTCTAGTACAAATTGAGTAGCTGTGTAGGCAGTCACCCAAGCAGAGTAATTTTAGGTGCAAGAACTTTGTCCCTAACCATTCTGGCAGACAGCTAATGAGCTCTTCCTATGAGCAGGAAGAACATTTTCATCGTGCTATCTAACAAAGAAGTCATAAAGAGACAACACGTGCCGTACGTGTGGGAAAAAAGCTTTCTAGACAACAGGCCCAGCATCCCCTGTACCACCTTGCTTTCATGTTGATCACCAGAAGGAACCAATATTGTTGCCTTTCTCTTTATGGTGACAGATTTCACCTATTTGAGTCCAGCAACACAACTAGGCCATATTTTTTAAAAATGCTCCAAAGTCGTCACTGTTTTTTGAAAATTAGATAAAAAAATTACTTCTGCTGTTGAAAACGTATAGCCCATTTGTTCAGTCTCAAACCACTAATTCTTATTGGTGTTTTCCCCACTAAACTGAAAACCTCTCTAACAGAGTGGGGGGTGGTAGGTTTTTTATTGTTTCAGGTTTTGGTTCTTTTCTACTTAGGAGTATGCTGGATGTGATAAAGCTCTCTTCCCAGACTTATTTACTTTTGCATCTGTTTTTGTCTTCCTCCCATTCACAATGGCCTCACAATTTGTCCACCTATTTGGAAAAAATAGCATACACTCCCTTAGAAAACAAAATCAGATCATCCCCAGAACCTTTTAAAATGAACAAATTAATCATTTGAAGTCATTCTACTGTATTACTATATTCTGAGAAAGATCATATGTATCATCATCTGTAGGTATCACCACCAAACCTGCACTCATTAGTACATCAATTGTATGCTGTTGAGATGTGCATGCCAGAACTAGCCAGGCTCACATCTAAGAAGCAGTTACCTTAGCGGCACACTTCAGATGCTGATCTATACCAAAAAATGCTAAACCCATTAGATACATCTTCTCAGATCATGTTCTTTCCCCTTCTAATATCAAATGGATAGCAACAAACACCGTGTTTGATATTCTACTTCATCCTGCTGTCAGCAATTTGAAAAGAATGTTGAAAAATTAGAAATACTTCAGAAAAATACACTAGTCTAGGAAGCCTGCCTTACATAGATATTGTGTGTCTTTCTAACATGAAACTAGACACTAAAAAGCAGTCTGATTGTATTTTTAAAATATCTTGTAGGTGTCTGTCTCTCCAAAGGTCAGCATCACAAGGGAAAGCTAAACAAATAAGCTTGTTTAAATAAATAATTCCACTCTGAAGGCATAGGATTAAAAGAAAGGTTATGAACTGATTTGAAAAAGTAAAAGAAAAAAAATAACCAAGAATTAAGACAAAAATAAAAAACCCTTTGTGATAAAAAGGGGAACAGAAGGTAAGGGTTTTCAAAAAAGTTCAGTTCCTTCAAAGAACAGCAGACATGACTATACTTCAGAGCAACAATTGGATTTGGTATAACCTACAGGAAGCAGTCTGTGAAAGATGTTCACAGTTTGCCCTCCTAAGTGTAGAGGTAAACATGCTGTGTGCATATGCTCATTAGAAGCTTATTAAATCTTACATTTAAACAAATCTGCAATTGTTTCACCTTTACTGCAACTCAAGACTGAACTCCAAGCACTGACCTAACCCTGCACAAGCTGTCTCCAGTGAGGAAACTGAGCACGCCCTCTTCCAGGGCAAAGTCAAATTTTCCCTTAACTGCTTGCCCAAAGAAGCATGAGATGCAGTAGTGAACTAAGGAGGAACTGCTCCCCTGCACTCAGAGACTGTCCTACTATCAGTTACAGCATGGGGAAGAAACCATGCAATTCAAACGCAGAGGTATCGAAGATGATCCTCTGAAATCGCATCAGAGAACAGGAGGCAGGAAGAAAAGCAACTACCAAGACAAGCTATTCCAAGTCTGTAAAACTAAGTGGGAGAAAAAGCCAGCAAGAGTCAGTTTGGTCTAAGTGTTAAGGTAAGATAAACGTGAGGAAAAAGAGGGAAACATCATCTATCCAAGGGAAGAGACCAGGGTTGAAGTCCAGGCAGACAGACTAGAGTGTGACAAGGAAACACGCTGGTTTATCCATGAAGAACAGGGCCAGCAGCAAGGAGCTAATAATGGCAGACAAGGGAGACTGGTGCCTTTTTGTTTCATGGGAACTTTGCCTAGATGATGCTTCCTTTCAGTATGAAATGGGGACCACTCACAAAATTCAGGCATGAAGTACCAAGCTGTCCACTGGCCGAGTCTCACTTCCTTTTGAAGTGTCTGTAACCCCCACTTTCTCCTCAAACACCTGCTTATATGTTAGAGAATTCAATCGATCTTCCTAGACACCTAACGTTAATCGTAGGAAACAGTGTTGATAATGAACTATTTTTCTTTTTAAACTCTATTACAGTTGCTCAGTAGTCAGGAGTTAGAAAATGAGATCAAGGTGGCCTCTGCAACATTAGTTCAGCCCCCATATTTTCATGCATTATAAAAGCATTTATTCACAGCAATACTCCCACCCAGTACTGCAGTGAAGGTATTTGCCTTTAAGATGCCTGCCTTATTCCTGGCACAAAATAAATAACATTCACTTACAGTACACTATTTTTCACTAGCCTTTCCAGCAACTTCAGTGCTTAAGACCTTAGAACAGCATTCTTCCTCACACCCATCTCACTACCAGTGAGTAAAAGCTATCATTCCACCTCACTGCCCACAACCAGTATCAGTACAGGACAAACGACTGAAAGCCTGTAACTTCTGTCCCTTCTGCGCTCAGCCTTTTAAATTTTTTTATCATGTATTCCTCACAGTTACAGTTAATTACTAACATCTGTATTAAACAGTTTTGGCTTAACCACAGCCTGCAGTTCAGCTATAATATGCAGCATGGACAGATAAAACAAGTGCTTATGGGCAGGAGCCTCCCAAACTGTGAGTCAGGCACTGAACATACATTTGTAAGACACAGACAGGAACTGGACCATCTGAAGGTAAGATAACTCCTTCTATTCGTTGGGTTTAAAAACCAGAACAAAACCAAGCCTGAATAACTCTGAACACTGCAGCAGCAACTCCTGAGAATATCTCTGCATGAAAAATAGGGATGCCAACAAAATCATTTTCAGAAGAATCCAAGCAAGAGTTCTTTGAGACAAGACTTTTTTCAGCCTCCCAACTGCTCACCAACAGAAATACCCTTTCTTCTGTTGTCAAGGAATTCCCAGTGTAATCTGCCCTTGTTACATACCTGTGGAAGACAGTCAGGACGGGACTCAAAGATCACGAGAAGGACGCCAATAGGTACTGTCACCTGCTCCAACTCCAGGTCTTTTGCTATTCGTGTTCGTCGAATTACACGGCCGACGCTGTCCTGTGAGGATGCTGCAATCTGACGCAGACCAATAGCCAAGCTGTTCAGCTTTGACGTAGACAGACTTAGACGTTTCAACAAAGGAAGTGCCAATCTCCCTAAGAGAAAGAAAAAGTTGTGCTGGAAATAGACTGGTCTGCCTAGACTCAAGCAAAAGCAACTTAAACAAGTGGTGAACCTAAGGAAAATTCAAGTGTTTCTCATGCCCTAGGCAAGAAACCTACCAGAGATGAAAAATGCACAGCATTAAGTCCAGTAGGCACAATAAAACCATTGAATATGTGACAATGATTTCACCCACCACCACATTTTCACTTTGATGGGGTTTAAGTGATATGTACATGAAGCAACATCAACACCCAGAAGATAAGGTTTGTCCTATTACAAGTACTCCTGTATGTTTGAATTTCTTATAAATTTCTACTCTTGTAGTATTTCTGGAAGGTTCAGGTAGTAATTTCATCTTTCTATTTTACAGAAGAAAATCCCAAAGCACAGATGCATGCATAGCATTTGTGTTCAGACTGGGCATGAATTTTCTAGTCTGAACACATCTGGACAGTAGGTTAACCCAACAGCATCCCCTCTGGTCAGTAAAAAACAGTTCCCTGTTCTTGTCTTTCACAAGGTATTACAATTCATGATGTGTCATTTTCATACATTTGCTATCCATATATGCACACATCCCAGTCCCAATTTCTCAATGAATGCATCAGTCCAACACAGAAGAATGGGTTTAATCCAAGCCACCTATGGAGAACCTTCCTCCATCAGGAGGAGACACAGTTCCTTTTGGAGAGAATTGATTTTAAGTATAGAGATGAAAGCCTTCCCCTCAGGAGCCAAACATTATCTAAACCAGCCCAGAAAATACTTACTTTATCCATGAAAATAATAGAGATGATGTTTGTTATATTCCATTTCTAAAGCAAGCCTCCTTTGGCAAAATGGAGCGCCTTTTTTTTTTTTTTTTTTTTTTACAATATGCTGCCTGTTGTCTTGCAAGGCCTGATGAAGGTATCTGTTTTATGTAATTAAGGAAGCTGCAGCTGTTTACATGGTCAAGCTCTCAGGCTCCTGGGTTCACTAATCTGTGACAGCCATAGTGCCCAACCCCAGTTGACAGAAGATTCTATTATTGCTCATCTTCATTGAAGCCCAGAGAGGTTCAAGACAATAAGATTATCATGGAAAGACTTGAAATACTACCTTTATTTTCAGCCTCTTCTAAGTCCTTTTTGTTTGCCAAGAGAATTTCTTCTCTCTGGTCAGTTAGTAAGTCAGCAAGACGATAAATAATCTCTGCTCTCTGAAAGAGAAAACAGTTTCTGAACCAACTTCTTACACAAAGTCCATGGTATTTGACATCTGGTCTCCTTCAGTCCATTTCTGTTGACCACATCCTCTCAATGTCTTGACTCCTGAACACTGTGGGCCAGCTGATTTTTCCAGCCTGCATCACATTGAAAAATTAAGATGAACACTGATTCAACCTTTACTTTGCTTTTTATTATCTTGCTTTCCATACCCAGTATTCTTCACCAAACCCACAATACTCTTCCTTTAGGACCACATTGTCTTCTTCACAACAGATGTCACATTTTACCTACTCAGCTGCAGAGCTTCTCCTTTGCATACACTACACACAGGAATGAATGGAGCAAGTTATTCCTGTCAGTTCTTCAGCAGCTCTGTTCACAATTCATTTCTGTGTGATATTTGATGCTATTAAAGTTTTTATAAACCCCACATGAAAGCATATATGACTTCATGGCCCGAAGGTACATTATCTTTTGGCGTTTCTCATCTCTTTATGCATGCTACAATCAAGACGATGGATCTGGCACACAAAGAATAGATTATTAGGGACCCATTTGTGTTATATATCCATGCTGTAAAACTTGCCACACATTCACAAGCTGAATGAGTGATGCCATATTGTTCTGTCACCTGCTCAGGCTGTAGAGCCGCCAGGGTCCTGCCACCAGCTCGAGCCATTTCACCCTGTTGCTCTACTGTAGGACCTGCAAAAAAACCCAAAAATATGCTATGCAGACAAAGTGACACACATATGGAAGTGAACGCTAGGCCTTTCCTCTTCCAATTCTTTGCTCAAAGCAGGAAAGCAGGTATAGAGTCTTGAACAGACATATTCAAGAAATCTGTTGTATATTAAAACAGGAAAATCTGCACCTGACACAAAAATACTGCATTTTAGAAGGGTTTAGAATTTTAGAAGGGTTTTAGAAGGGTTTAGCATTTTAGAAGGGTTCCTATAGAAGAAAGGTGGGTTTTTTTTGATATGGAAAGGTTACTTCTGTTTCTATTTCAAGTCACCAGGTTCAGGTAGCATTTCCCTAAAGAGTTTGCAAGTAGCTCATGGATAAACTAAGTTGTGGTTTTTAAATCTTCTGAAATTGCCTGTAAAACAGATGACTTGAAGGTGATAAATATGACCCAACTGCTATTTAAGAAGGGTCTCAAAGAAAATGCCAGAGCAGGAATTCCAGTGTTATGGAAAATATCAAGAGGTACACTGGGAAGTCTGAGAAAAGAACCTGTGGACACATCATTAATTAAACTATCTTAGTTCAGCAGCACATTCTACGTCCACACTTTCACACTGAAATCTTCAATACTAGACAATAACACCTAAGACTAAAGCTGGCAGAAATACTACTCATTGCATTCTTCAAATATAAGTCTGATGCAGCAGTTTATCAGCTGGAGGGAACCACAGCAGATGGTTCAACATTTTCTATTCCTACTTTAGAAAATACCTTTCAAAAACCATTTTTCAAGTGTGGTTTCCCAGTTATTGTAACGGTCTAGACAAGTTTTAAATCTGACCTTTCAGGAAATCTCTGCAAGTCTGCATGTACTCACCTGCAGGTTTTACCTCTGAAAAAAAAGTTCCAACTTTTTTGCCTTCCACAATATCTGTGATGACATGACCTGAAATCTTGGGGTGGGTTCCATTTGCAATCACCACAGAGGTGCCTCCCTGGAGGGCCCACAGAGCTGCTTTCACCTACAGTGAAGGACAGAGCCAGTTCTAGGAAATTGATTTGTTATTTGAATCACCACTCTTAACAAAAGTTCTTCCTTTACTTTGATCTCCAGATTGATCACTTCCGTTTTCAAAGAGCATTCAACACACTTTAGAAAATGAAGCACTGAATGAGATCACGTATTTATGCTTTACCTTCCTTTCCTTAACTAGCTGTCACTTCATGAATGTACTGTAAATTTTCCCAACAGCCTGCTTTTTTCAAGATTTCTGCAAGGGCACTTAGGTCATATGCTCTTTTTCACCATTACCTTATGTTCCAAATTCTTCTTACTGTTTGAAGAAAAACAATTTTCTTTTTTGAAAAGATTCTGTTGCCAATTTCCCTGACATTGATTACCTATCAATAATTAATCCACTTTAAGTGACCACATGATATTGCTTGTACTGCAGAGCACTTTCCTAGCCATTACCATATAACATTAAAATATTATTCAATATCTTTATCAGTCTGAATTACTCCCTTGAAGTTTGATCAGCCTAAGCACTCCTTGGGGGTCTGGTTAAGATGTAGAGGTATTCTCACTATTTAAAACCCTTTGGTCAAACTATGGAGCTTGCTGAAGAGTTACTCTGGTTTCCACACGAAGTTTTTACCTACTTTGTTCACATTGCCTGTTTATGTTCTCATTGGATTTTTTATTTATTTGCTTCTACTTTTTGCCTGGAAGGACACCTATTGTCTTAATAGTTGTTTCTTTCAGTAGCCTCTATTCAAAGACTTCACACGTTTTCAGTTTTGAATTATATGCTTTTTTATTTGGCATTTCCCCCCTTTTTGTTGTTACTTTGGAAGAGGATTCTATACATATAGCATTTAGGAGTCATCTTCAAAGGTTGGGACTGCAGCACACTAAGCAATGTATAAAAGCAAGACACATAAGATCTAAGGCAAGAAGCAAGTCTGAAACATGAAAAATCTGATGTCCGCAGACAGATGGGAACTGAAATCAATGATGCTACCAGCTCACCTGTGTGCTAAAGGATGTCATGGAGGGTGGGTGGGGAGGCAGGCATCGCAACCAACAAGAGCTCTATGAAATTTAGGGGCAGTACCTTTGTAGGCATTGCCTTAACATGAAGGGCAACATGAGTTCCCTTTGTGAACTTCAGTGCTGGCATACTGGAGTTTGCTTAGTCCTTCTGTAGAATGTTACATTTACAGCAGGATTAGCTTATTAGTAAAGGTCCTTTGAAATCCCCATGTACTGATTAGTCCTAAGATTAGCCTCTTTCCACACACCTGAGCCATTGTTTAAGGCATCACAAAATGACTTCTCTAAAATTTCCCCCCTCCAACGTTTCACTGGTTCAAGCCAAAAGACAAAAACACAAACCCAAATCCCAGATGTTACCTGCTGAAGAGGTACTGCCTGTAGTCTCCTTCATTTCTTTTCCCGATCAAGGTATGAGAAGCATTATCTGACCACTGTATTTAATTACATGTCATTTATTTGACTGCAAAAGCTTCTCTGCTTCCTCACTTCTACACTTTCCTAATATGGTTCTACAATTAGGTATTACAGCCCATGTTCACTAGGGGACACCATCTGTCAGAGACGTCTATCGCATCAAACTCGACTACCACAAGAACATCAACTGCTCCATTTTCCCCTCAAATTTCATGATGATAATAAAGATTTGTAATTTGAGCTACCATCTGTTTATTCTATTATTGATGTTACAGTTTTCAAAAAATATCATCCAATTTTCAACTGTAACAATTTCCTGTTACAACAGCAGCATTGAGATTTGCCCCTACATGACTCAGACAATGATACCAAATACCTCTAACAGGTTATTATTTTTACAATGCAAGTACTCTCTGACCTTGGCAGCTTTCTCCTCAATACCTGGATTTGTTTAAACTATTCTAGAAGCCAGATCAAGGGAAAGTTGTTTCTAAATAAGCTCTGTACATCCCATAGTTAGAAATAGAACACAAATGCCTCCTCCTTTTGCCACCTTCCAGTCCATGCTCTGAAATATGCCTTACCCAATTCTTCAGGAAAGGACAAAAAACATGGTAACTGGTGAAGAATTTCAGTTTGGTCTTCCCCTGCTTAGTCAGTATCTACTTCAGTTTTTACAGACAACCTTCCAAGAAGGGCCCTTAGGAAGCCCACACCAATTAATACTACTATAGTGCATATCCCAGCATCATGAGACACATATGCTGAAGTCTTACACCAACACCCATGTTTATACATTCACAGCAATGAATACCAAGGGCATCCAACTGTACACAGCACCAAGAACCATCTACCCTCCTACCTCTACTTATCTTGTACTCAAGAACTGAAGTATCTTCATCTCCACCACTATATCCTTCAGAAGCAAAGAGCACACTTACAAACTCAGAAAAGAGACAGACACCACACCAGATTCAAATGACAGGGATTGCCAAAATCTTTGGATTATCACACAAGAAAGAAGCGAGGACTGACCTTATTTTAATTTAAAACACCAACTTAATCCAGTTCCAAATGTCACATTTTACAAACTACTGGGATGCAATTCATTAGTTGCTCTTTTCAATTCTCACAGATCTAAAAGAGACGCTAAAGGAACCCATGCACTCCTCCAGGATACTCACAGAACAGCTGAGGCTGGAAAGGATCTCTGGAGATCATACAGTTCAACCACCTGCTCAAAGCAGGGTCAAATAGAGCAAGTTACTCAGGACACCATCCAGTCAGGTTTTGAACATCTCCAAACACTGAAATTCCACAAGTTCCCTTGGGCACCTGCTCCAGCACTTCAGCAACCTCATCGTAAAATTCTTACATTTCAGTTTAATTTCTTGTATTTCAATCTGTGCCCATTGTCTCTTATCTGTTCCCTGGATACCACTGAAGAGAGTCTGGCTCTGTCTTATCTACATCTCCCTTCAGATATTTATACACAAACCTTCTCTTCTCTGGGGTAAGCAGTCCTAGCTCTCGGCCTCTCCTGGTGTGACAGATGCTCTGACTCTTTAATCATATTCACAGCTCTCCTCTGAATTCACTGTAGTATGCCATGTCCTTCTTCTACTGTGGTGTCCAGAACCAGACACGACTCTACAGATTGTCTCACTAATGCTGAGTAGAGGGAAATAATAATTTCCCTCAACCTGCTGGCTATGTTCTTTCTCGTGCAACCCAGGATGCTGTTGGCCTGGTTTACCTGAAGGGCACATCGCTGGCTCACATTCCACTTTGCTGTCTACCAGGATCCTTATGTCCTTTTCAGTGAACTGCTTTTAGCCGGTGAACTCCTGTCCTGGTTCAGCTAGGATAGGGTTAAGTTTCCCCCTGCAGAGAAGGGGGAAGGGATCTCCAGCCGGGTTATTCATACCATGCTGACCTCAGGTCCGGGTGCGGAGAGCGCGGGAACTTTTTCCTTTGTAGCTTTGGTCGCGGGAAGCACACGGCGGGTTTGTTCTGTGACCATTTGCGGTATTTCCCTGTATATCTTTCGTCTTGTTCACTGTTATTGCTGTTTATTGTTGTCATCATTGCTACTGTTGTTGTTCAGATTGTTTATCACACTGTTGTATTAAATTTCTTCTTATTTTAACCCGGGGTTTGTGCCTCACTTCCAGCCTGACCGGCTGAGGGCGGGGGGGGGACAACGGCAACGTGGTCTCTGGTCCCGGCAGGGCCTAAACCAACACAACTCTCCAGCCCATACCAGTCAATAGAGTTATGCCTCCCTAGGGGTAAGACATGGCATTTCCCATTATTGAACTCCACAAGGTTCCTGTCTGCCCATTTCTCAGCCTGTCCAAATCCATCTGAACAGCAGCACAATCATCTCATCTACCTCCCTTTCCCACGTCTTCCTTTCCTTCTCAATAATAAAACAAATGTTCTGTATTTCTACCTTGGCTTCCATGCCTCCCATTCCCACACGGGATTTGGTTCCAAATGTTACAGACTGCTGGTCTCCTGGGTAGAATATGTCAATGAGCTTTGCATCATCAGATCCTGGAGGGCTGTCAAAGAGTCCTGAAATAAATAATAAAAATCTGTTAGTATTACATACCCTCATCTCCAAAGCTCACCCATGAAAAAGAAAAAAAGAATAAAATCCATGAGACTGAAAAGCTGTATTCCACTTTACAGGATTGAAAACTTAAACTGAACCCTGGTTTTGTGGGACCGAAAGCATGAGACACTCAACAGGCAGACTCAAGAAGTATATCTTTACTGAAAACATAACAAGTAAGAAACAAAAACCCACAGGCTGAATAGCTGCATGCAAGCTGGGAGGTAGTGATATTTGGTTGAGGTTACAGAGATGGTTTATGGCTTTTATACATTCAAAATCAGGACTTACATATACAATTGAACAAGCAAAGGATAGTCCTCCTCACAAAAATCTCAGATTATATTCTTGAATGCTGGGTTCTACAGTGATAAACGGGGCAATTCAGAAATATGTAAAAACGGTAACTACTGAATTCTGCTAACAAGGAACACAACACTACAGACACATACTCATTAATTTTTTAAAAGATCTAGTAATTTTATGTAACTATGTTTGGAGTTGAATGATGCTTTGGTTTACCTAACACATTAAATCTAAACTCTACAACCATACTTCCCAGAAATTCTGTGTGAACAAATACTGGCATTACAAATTAGAAAGCACAAGTGCGGACCACCTGTGTCCTTCCTGGATATCTTGGGAAGAAGAAGACACACATCTTTCCATAAACAAGATGTCACATTGTATGAATAAGCTTGTAGGATGGGGGTGTTGACTTAAGTTTTTTTAGAAGGTGTTTTGACTATTGCTTTTATGAGTCATTCTCAGTCATTTCAACTAGAATGAACCATGAAATCCAGCTGAATCTGCGAAAAGAAACTGTTCATGGGAAGGTACCCCCTTCCTCCTCAGGGCCTACAATATGTGCCAATGTCCATGATCCACCGAAAGAAAAAAACATCTGGAGAAGAGAAAAAGACTATGTGACTTGGGTGATGTGGGCTGCACTGATTTGAAACCGCACCCACTACCGTCCTCTCTCTTGAAAACGAACTTCAACATCCATAGGTGACAGACTCATGTCACAGCAGCACAGCTCAGAAGACTAGAGCAGTGTAAGCCAAATGTCTGGGAGACAGAAAAAGCTAGTGAGTTCCAGGTATCTGGAAGACAATGACCAGGACTTGTAACGTACCTGTAATTCACTGAAAGACAGAACTTGCTGCCAGAAGAAACAAGGTACTGTAGAAGAGTATTTGGCTTATACTCCTGATTCTAAACACACAGCCTTTATCCTGCATGTTACTCATGACTGTATCGTACATTTCTGAGAAGCCAGCAGATGTACCATAGTACCTATGGTATTCTGCGTTCTGGAACAAGTCTCAAGTTCACATGTGTTCTCCCCCATCCCGACTCAACAGTGTGGCAGACAAGTCTTTGGCTTATACAACAGCATCGGCGTTGGCTATATGCCTTAAGGAGTTACGTGGTACATTGTAATTGTCCCTTTAAAAAATATGAACTCAAGAGGCCAGTAAAACGCAAAAACCAGTTGGTTTGACTATCCGATGTACTTCAATAAAGCAAGAAAGTAATGACTCACAAACCTTCTACATCTGAGAGGACAATCAGAAGATCAGTTTTCATTTCCACAGCCAGCCGTGCTGCCAGACTGTCGTTATCCTTCACACTAATCACCTGCAATGCACATGCATATCAGCAGCACTGAATAGCAGGAGGAACTAAGACATTATTTGGCCACAACATACAGAAGCAAACTACCTCAGCACTACCAAGTCATTCTGAGCTACTTTGTTCACACCCACTGGAAACTTAGAAGGTGATCTTTGTGTCAAAGTACATATGCTTTTGGAATGCAGTAAAGCGGTATCAAAATAATAATCAGTGTGATCAGCACCTGCATTCTTCACCTTGGTGCCCAGCGGCAGGAGCAGAGGTACTAACTGAGCCTGCTTTAAGTGGAGGTGCTGGAATAGATGACCTGCAGAAGTCCCTTCCAGCTTCAACTACTCAGTGAAAACTAAACTGGGCATGCTTACTTTTAGCAGAGCAGACATCATCTGCCATGCTTTCACCCCAGCGTACTGTATCATGCCAGAAACAAACAGGTCAGCATAGTGTTCCAGTGCCCTCTGTCCATATTACTGATTTTTGTATGTTTGTTTCCCTGCTGCGGGCTTCAGAGGTCCCCAGTTATGGCATTAGTGAAGTACACATTAGTGCTGTACCATCTACAAGCAGAATCCAGCCCCTTGCAATACTTTACCCACATTTACCCCCTGTAGATCACTGTTCGGCTCTGGAGGTGGAACAACTGCATCATTAGTGTTAATTATAGGGACTATATTCATTCTTAAAAGCTCATGCAATGTTCCATTTAAGTTCCGACGCTTCTGCTCATCATGGAAATCCAGGTTGGTGACTAAAATCTAAAAGGAGGGAAAAAAATTAATATGTACTTAGCCTACCACTTTTCCTGAGAAGAACATCATAAGCGTATGTATTAACATCTCATAACAGATCAGGCATGCCTTCAGGTCACTAAAGAAACATAAGCCACATTTAAAGGATAAAGAATATCTGAGACATGTTCTTTCCACAACATTTTCAGGTTTATATGCCTTAAATTCCACTGGAACTTATAATGGCCTTTCTCAAGCTGACAAATCACAGGCTTCGGGAATCAGCTTGGAAAAAAAAACCCATAAGCAGAACATAAGTGCTGATGATAACTACTAAATCCCTAAACAATCTGATAGATTGCTCAAGACACTGCCTTTCATGTTTTTCTTTGCAGTGTAATGTTTCTACTGTTGCAAGCAGAAGGGATGCTTTGTCTCAAGACTTCTCTTCAGCTCTAGAACTCACTTCCTTTTCTGAAAGAATCTTGGTCTTAAAGCCTCCTGCATGCAGACACCACCCCTTTCTTCCTGGCATTTTAAGCTAAAAAAACCTCAATGCCTGCTCTGAAGAGACATTTTTTAAACTTTTACTCTGCCATTGGATATTTGAGAGCTAAGCAAACAACTCCACCACACAAACATTACAACAGCACTTTCAATCAATGTGTACACTGACTTTTTTGGCATGGGCAATTAGTTCTTTTAAATCCAAGGAAAGATAGCTGTCTACAGAGGACAAGATTATAATCCAGCACAATTTATAGTGATTGCTAGCTATACCATAAACATTTTAATATCAGCTATACTGTATTATAGGAAGAAGTTCCTCCAAGTGAGGCTCCTAATTTAATTAAAAGTGTCTAAACAAATAAGGCCTTACAGTTGATGCAATTCTGTATTCTCAGAGTATTTAAGATAAGCAAAGCCTGTTTAAGAGTAGTTCAATTAATACAGTTGCAGCATGCAGTATAGGTAGAAGACCCATGCTAGGGACACCATCACCCACAAGTTAGAAAGGTTTAAGGAGCAGATGGACAGCAAGTTCTGAAGTGGATATGCACTTCTGTCAGCTTTACAGAACATGTGGCAGTTCAGCCTCTTGTGATTTTTAAACCCTCACTTCAGATCACCACCTTCGGCTTTTGTGAAAAAGACTTTAACAGACACACCCCCCCCACTCCACCCCATACATAAGAGCAGGACACATACAAACTCAAAAAAAAAAAAAAAAAAAAAAAAAAAAAGCCTGTTTGCTTCACCTTGACGACAGGTAACTCCATCTCAGAAATACTTAGCAAGTCACTCCTGTATAAGCTACCATTTACACTACAATAAGAAGGCCCAAAAGTAGGATGGCAATGGAAATACAAGACTACAATAAAGACAGCAGCACATAAAACATGGATAAAATCCAACAATTCTATCATTGACCGAAGTAGCCAGTCAGTAAGAAGGGATCCCTTACTTGAGCTGCACAGATGCTGTACTGCGTAAACATGGCCTCGTACAGAGCCATTAGTCCACTCTGGCCAGCTGCTGCACAGGCTCGGGCCTCCAAGACCGGGATAGCCTACAAAGATCAAGAACATCTGTCAGGCAGAGACTTGAGCAGGTAGTGCCCCAGGTTCAAGAAGAAGCAGGAGTGCTGCCAGCCACTCACCATATCTTTTAGCTGATTCTGGCCTGAATGAAGCGCTTGCCTCACACTCTGAGAAAGCAAGATCTCATGGCGTAGGCGCTGCTTTCCGAAAGCTACAGCACCACTGGTGACAATCATCATTTCCCGGCCCTGATTTTGAAGCATTGACACCTGTAAATACAGAACCTAAGAAATAGGGCCTGGACTATGACCACTGCTAGCATGACAACTCTGGCTGTTACTGGCAACCGTATGATCACCAGTTCTTGCTGACGGTGCAAAGCAAGGCAACCACCTTCTAAGACATTCCTGCATGCCTTCCTAGCCACTCAGCAGCTATGCAAAGGACCGCATGCAATCTTCAGCTTCTGCTAAACTTTCTTTTCACAATACTAATTTTTACAACAGTCATGCTGAATTTTCACAATACTTATTACACAGTAACACTTCTACACCCCTTGCCCCTCCACCTCCATTGCTACAGATAAGGAAAGATAAGATATGAAAAAGCTGTCAAGTAGCAGCTGTATCTTCCGCCAACCTTCTTATTCACCACCCATTCTCAAGACCGCCATTATACAGTAACTTTGTATTCTAATAGTGAAGAGACTAACTCTGATAGTACAGCTTTTAATTACTTCTTCCTTACATGCATCTGTCCAGATTCCTTTCAAAGCTCTAAAGCTAAATGTCTTAGATTAATTAAATGTATTATGTTGACTTTACTTCCCAGAGAAGACATGTCCATCTCCCTCAAGGTCATAATTTCATTTTGGAGAACCAATCTATGAGCTGATCCCATCAGTTTTTCCTACAAGTAACAAGGTTTCAAGCTTTCTCCTGGAGGAAATCGGCAAATGCTCAGGTAGTCAAGAAGACTCTACTCTTTCTGCTGATTTCACAAACTTCAGTGCCACTAGATCCAGCTAATGCCCTAGTCATGTCTTAACTATTGCATAAAAATCTCTCTGTGCAAATCTCTCTATATATACTGGGTCTGGCCAAGATAGAGTGAACTTTCTCCATAAGGGCCCATATAGTGCTGTGTTTTGGAATTCAGGACTAAAACACTGTTGATAACATTCTGCTGTTTTGCCTATTGCTAAACAGTACTTGTAGAGCATCAAGGCTTTCTTTTTCCCACTATGTCCCATCACAGCAGGTAAGGTAAGGGTGGGGAAAGAAGTTCAGGGAGGACACATCAGGGACGGTTGACACAAACTGGCCAAAGGGACGTTCCATACCATATAACATCATGCTCAGTAATAAAACTGGGGTAGCAGAGTAGCCAAGTGCAGGGGTTGTCTTCCAAGGTAGCTATGACTTGGGGACAAGCTGGGCATCGGTCTGCTTGCACAAGGTAGTGAGTGATGGTCTTAGCATCAGTTGTTTCTTTTCCCCTTTCCTTCACTAACTGTCTTTATTTCAATACATGAGTTTTCTAACTTTTGCTCTTCCTATTTTCTACCTAATCTAACTGGTGGTGGGGTAGGGGTGTGGGGAGCAAACAAGTATCTGTGTGTGTGCTTAGCTGCTGGCTGGGGTCACACCTTCTAACAAGGACTTACTGAGTTACATGGTTTATGCTACTACAGCACAGGGGGATGAAGAGGGGAAAGGCCAACATAACATATTGCTTTAAAAAGCCATCACTGCTTTATGAGTTTTTTCTACAATCTTCCACGCCATCCAACAATTCCCAAGTATCTGAAATTAAAACAAACATTCCACTTCAGTCACAGAATTACCTGCTCTACAATAGACGCCAGCCTCCCAAGGGCCAAGCCGCACTCGTCCCCTCGAGTCACAACAGCACTACCCAGCTTCACTACGATCCGCTTCGCGTGCTTCAGCTCGCTGCGGTGCGCAAACGATTTTCCATGTGCGCGGCTGAGTGGCATGGTGATAAATGGGATGTTGCTCCAACAGCGGATGGATTCATTCCTTAATCTTTGGTTATGGCAAGGGAGATCTGTGGGGAGGAGGGGAGGGGAGAAAAATGCAGTCTTAAGTGTTTCATTTAGACTTTAAGCCCTTGAAGTCATGTAACATTTCCTCCCTTTCCAAGGCTAAAGTTCACAATATGCTTCTCAGTGACTGGGAATGAAAGGCTGGCTTTCAAGTCATCAAAATAAAGTGAGAACCAATGATATCCGAGTAGCAGTAACCATCCCTAAAGTATATAAGGCAATATTGCATGGTCACAGAGCTTTGACTCTAGGCATCTAGAAGACCAAACTGAAGGACACTGTAAAAGAGCCCATACAGCCCACATCAGAAGTACTAGTTTTAAAAACAGTCTCCTTTGCCTTGCTTCATTAGATACAGCTAGAGAGCTTTCCTGTCTGCCGTAGCACAGAAAGCTTGACTGTTAGGAAAGAAAACAAACACAGGTTTTACAACATCCCTGAGTTGGGTACTTCTGCATATTGCTCAACCAGGGGCAGTAGAAGGGGGATGATAGACATATGAACTGGAGGTCTCCTTCCTACAGTTGTTGAAGGGACAAGAGACAGTCACAGCACTACACAGGTAAGATACAAGATACATAAAGCTGACACTTTGTCCAAATCAATGAGCTAGGGAACATTTCTCAGCAAAATCTGTTTTCAAAATGCCTGCAAAGGACAGTAAGACCACTATCAGTACAGCAGATTAAAGAGCATAGTGACTATTAAGGTACAATCACAAGGAACAGCCTGGATCCTTTCTAACTGACAAAGAAGCGGACCCAAACAGATACAGTCCCACAGTTAAGCTGAAGGAATGAAGGCAGATGGAAAGCACTTCCACACACTTCATATGAAGTTTTGCAGAGCCACAGTGAATTGTGCCTGAAAAAGGAGTCGTGTAGATACCTGTAGTCCAAGTGTGTCAACTGGATAATACAACATGGATAAGCCATTTACATGAAAAAAATTTGAAGCTACATTTCCTTATCTTCCATTTAGTTCTTATTCTATTACTATTCAGAAACTGCATTAAAACTGCATTAAACCAGCTCAACTTTTAGACAGTCTCAAAAATACCAGCCTAGCAAAAAAGAGGAAGAACCCCTCTGACATAATTACAGAAAAAACGGCTACTGAGGCTACACTGTGGCACCAAAAGTGCAACTTAGTCAAAAGATGGCATACATTCATGGAAAAAATATGGAGATCATCATACTGGATGCTACTGAAAGGCATTTAAAGTACAATGCAATCATCAGGCACAATCAACATGGGTTCACAAAGGGAAAGTTCTGTTTAACTAATTTGATATCCTTCTATGATAAGGTCACCCGCCCAGTGGATGAAGGGAAGGTGGTGGATGCAGTTTTCAGGATTTTAGTGAGGCTTGTCATACTTTTCCTAACAGCATCCTTCCAAACAAGTTGTCCAACTGTGAGATGAGCAGATTCATGGTGCACTGGATGAAGGACTGGCTGGATAGCAGAGCTCAAGGGGCTGCAGTGAATGGGGCTACATCTGGCTGATGACCACTCCCCAGTGGTGTTCCTCAAGGCTCAGTCCTAGGACCAGCACTACTCAGTATTTTTACCGATAATCTGGATGCAGGAGTCAATTGCACTGTTAGCACATATACTGATGATACTAAACTGGGACGTGCTGCTGACTCTCTCGAGGGACAAGAGGCCTTGCAGAAGGACACAGATAGATTGGAGCACTGGGCGATCCTCAAGGGCATGAAACGTAACAAGAACAAACGCCGGATTCTGCCCGGGGACAGAGGAACACTGGGCACAAATATCCACTGGGAGAGGAGTGGCTGGGGAGAGCCCTGCAGAGAGGGCTCTGGGGGTGCTGGGGGGCAGCAGCGCAGCAGGAGCCAGCAGCCTGCCCCGGCCCCAAGAGGGCCACCCGCATCCTGGGGGCATCCACGCCGGCACGGCCAGCGGCCCGAGCGGGGACTGTCCCGCCGTGTCCAGCGCTGGTGCGGCCTCGCCTGGAACGCTGGTGGCGGGGCTGGGCCCCGCCGCTGGAGAAGGACGTGAAGGGCCTCAACTGTGCCCCGAGGAGGGGAACCCAGCTGGGGAGGGGCTGGGAGGTGGGTGCTGCCAGGGGCGGCTGAGGGCTCCGGGCTGGTCCCGTCTGGAGAGAAGGGGCTGAGGGGCCGCCTCGGGGCTCTCTGCAGCTGCCTGAGGAGGGGACGAGGAAAGGGAGGTGCTGAGCTCTGCTCCCCAGCACCCACGGACAGGACGCCTGGGAATGACTCAGAATGCACCCGGGGAGGTTCAGACCAGACATCAGGGAGCATTTCTTATCGAGAGGGTGTTCAAACCCTGGAACAGGCTTCCTGGAGAGAGGCTCGAGGCCCCCAGCCTGTCAGGGTTGAAGAGACATTTGGACAATGCCCTTAAGAATATGCTCTAACTTCTGGTCAGCCCTGAAGTGGCCAGGGAAATGGACTAGACGATCATTGTAGATCCCCTCCAACTGAAAATATTCTATTCTAGTCAATCCTAACCAGTATCTCCTCTGAAGATGTAGAGGCTTATTTAAAAATCAGTAAACTGAATCTTATGCCATGGTCAGAGTTATCTGATTTTATTTAATCTGTTCAGTCTCTCTAATTTTGATACTTTATAATACAGAATAGATTAATTTATAACCTGAAGTGACTATTCTGGGTGTTTCTTCTGCTGGAGAAAGACTTGGATGAACACAGTGCTACAGAAAATAGAAACTTGTCATTTAACAATGTTTTAAGTAAACAAATCTTTTGTTCATTATACATGCAGAAGAAGCTTAAATGATTAATCTTAACTGAGGTCTGCACTAACACGTCATGCATATAAAAGTAGAAGATAAAATCTGGAGAGGAGTTTCATTAGCCTGTCATTTTCATGAGGGGGCATTCATGGGAATGTAAATAAGGCCTACAATACATATGAAAAATAGTTGAAAGAGTCCAATTTAACTGTTCTTTCCAGCATTATACAGTACTATACAGTATTCACTTATCCCACACAGTATGACCAGAAAGGAGTTAAACCAATTTGTTTCCCATTTTGTTGGTTAGAGCTTCAGGGTTTAGAAGGTTCCAAGGTGGCAGTTGTTGAGGAATAACCAGTATCTGAAAAAAAACCCACTTAGTTTTTCAGAAAAATGGGAAAAAGGCAACGGTTCCAGAACAAGAAGAAAATTTCATTCATCTCCACTTAAGTCCTAATTACTAACCTTGCTCTGTGACTGCATAAACCTACCATTTTTAGTTATTTTAGACTCAACTGAGATATCAGCTCCCATGTTACGTAAACAAAACATTTCTGGTGATACAAGCCCATTAACTTGCCTTATATGCAGTTAGGGAGAAACTGATAGAGCCATCCAGCCAACTTTTTGGACAAATAGGTTTCTAGGCATTCCAGTGTTTATATCCAGTACCTTATCAACAGTTTCACTTCCTTATTAATGAAGGGGAAATATGAAAAAGATTTAAGTATGTGGCACTGCAGATCATTTTAGGTAATGTGCATGAAGCTTGCTTCTGAGTAAGGAAGCAGAATTTCAAAACACACAAGCTGAACACAATCACAACAGCAACAGTACAGAACAAAAGAAAACTGTGATAAATGCCAGTCTAGCTTTAGAATGCAACTGATGAAGTAACCAGAATTGTTCCAATACTGTATACTGACTACTGTTAATACTAAGGAATAATTTTCACAGCGTTAACCATGAGTAGTTTACTGACTTTAGAGAATGCAGAATATGTAGAAATACTGCAAATGCAGAAGTCAACAGAGCTATAGAAAAAACCAAGTGTAGCATTTTTAAGATTTCAACATTCATTAATTCATATAAACATCAACAAAAGAGAACTGTTAACACACAGACCAATGGGAAATTAATTTTGCATGCAACAGTAAACAGTTAAATCTCTTGATCTAATACAGTTGATCTATCCTTGCCTTCTCTATTTCAGAGCACTAACCAAATAGATAGTGAATGGTTCTCTCAAGTTAGATTTTCAGGGAACAACTGTTTACAGGGCACCTATGTATTTCCACTCAGGTTTCCTGCAGGCATCTTTCCACTTTTATCTAATCCAAACAAATTTGAGCTTCACACCTTGCTTTACTCAAGACATCTGTAGGCTGAAAATGCAGATGGGGGTACAGGCACAATCAGATCTTGTTTTCCAGGAATGTATGAGGTTGAAATAAAGAACTTTTACAGTAGCAGTACTTTCACAACGCATTTTTTTTTTCTTGAAATGCACATCAGAATGAAAAACACACCCTCCCAGACAACCAGCTGACTATTATTGAATTAAGGGAGGAAGTAGCATTAAGAAAGCAGAGCTTCAACTGCAGCTCACTGTAGAGATTATAGGTTTTGAATGATGTTAATGAGGTGATTTTACTTTCAACACAGGAAGAATAGGTGTGCCCAGACACATACTGATTAACATTATTACAAACATGTGCTTTCTCATACATACATAAACGGGAAACGGCTGCGATGGCATGTGGCGATAACACAAAGCACCATCCAGGGGAACGGACAAGAGGGCTCAGAGCAGCTCGACACAACATTTTGGGATGCCTTCTGTAAATCAAGGATATCTGTAAGTTAAAAGGAAGGGAGGAAGGGAAAAAACTGGTTAAATATTAGTGAATTTCCATATATATTTCTCTCCTCTCCTGCCACCCCCTAGTCCTCTTTGTCCTGCACAGTCTTAACACAATTTCCTTGTGCAAGAGACAGGCAGCCCACTCTCTCCATTTTGCAGAATTCTGACCGTGACTTAGAAGAACTGAAGGCCCCTGTTCCCTACCTGCTGACAGAGGATCACTATTAAAGATCCAGAACAAAACATGGTTCCCCAAGAGGGAAAAGCCTATTACTGAGTGTGCCTACAATGGAGAAAAGTCATAACTGTCTGCAGAGAAGCCTAGAAGAAAAAAAAAAAAACAACGTGTAGAGAAGTTGTATCATCCAGACTTCTCTGTACATGTTACAACAGAGCATCTATCTACTATACTTCCATGTATCTCAGCCCTATTTAGTATAGAAGATATGCTGCTTCACTTTTCCCGGAGCACTACCAAATGACAAGACACTAACCATGATTACAAGGACACCAATTTCCAAGATATTTGGCATTCGTTTCCCTTGACTGAACTTGTAAATACTCAGGATTCTTGAACTCAAAATCCACTAGAGCAAGTACCCAGCAGACAAGGGACACAAAATCTGATTTCCTATGACAAGTCTAGCTGAAGTAATGCATCTAGTATCACAAAGGAAACAAATGAGATAAACAAGAATCCAGTTCTCCCAGGCAGTGCTTAAGCCACAAAATCTCTCCTTCTCCTTTTACAAAATTTTGCTTTTAATCCACCCCTCTGCATCATTGGAACAGAGCTAACAACATTGCACAAGCTGTGGTAGAGAGAAGGTATTGAAGAGAGGACAAGGAGAGCTCAAACTAGCTGCACTGGAAGGCTGCCATTAGAAGTACTGCGACAATTAGAGTGCCTGGCAGTTCTGGCACACATGTACAGGAATGCTTGAAGTTGCTTCATTACTCTTCATCGGTGTATTGTTATTATACCTCATTATAATCCTTACCAAAACATACACATCTACATAAGACAAGGCAGCTACCAGCAGATAATGGTTCTGCTGTTTTGGCTAGTGAAGATTACATAGGATGGCATTTTAGCAATATTAATCTGCAGCGTCCCTGAAATGGCAATCTTGACCACTGTTGTGATGAGGCAGACAATGGACTCAGAGCAGATGAGACAACTGAGCAAGTAGTGCAAGTTTTCTTCTCATAACAGGGCAAGCTTAAAGGAGCTGGTGAACAGTACCAACTAGACATTCCATCTTTGAACCCTTAGCAGGCACTTCATGCATGCGCCCCTGGGGGGGCACAACAGTTCCCACTGTTCGTATGTCTGGCTGTTTGACTCCTCCACCTTGAAGTTCACCCTGGCACCTACTGTCAGCCATCATCTTCCCAGTAGGATCTTATTCATGTCTCCAAAGTCCAGCAGCTCCTGACAAGCTGAACTGGCAAATGGCAGGTCCTTTACCCAGAACCCCTTCCACCACAGTCATCCTGAGTGGAACTGCCTGTTCCTCTTCAGCTCCTTTCACAGACCAGGAGATCCCTTAAGGAACAGAATCAAAAGTTTCACCCCCAGACTTCTGTTACAATCTCTCCTGTCAGGCCTTTAACTCCCACTACAGTAATAATCTACACCTGGTGTTGCACTGTCACTACAATACAGACCCATACTAGCTGGATCAAGCTGTGTTGCCTCTGTGGTTGCTCCTCCTGATCTGCCAGAATCGCTTCACATTCTCACTGCAAGCTGCTTGCAACTAAGAGCAACCTCGTCCTGGAAGACTGCCTCCTGTTTCCCTTTCCCAGAGACAACTCTGCTAAGAGTGAGCAGACAACAAGGAGTGAGAAGTGGCAGACAGCATGGATCTTTTGAAGGAAAAAAGATCAGAAAGAAATAGCACCTTTTTGAAACTAGCTTGTGGGAAAAGGCAAGGAGACTGAGTTAACAGGAAGATAGAAACAAAGTTTTAAAGCAGCAGCAGACATCAAGAAAAGAAATAGATACATGAACTAGGAATGATGCTACCAGAAAGCACAGAGCACGCTGTAAATGACAAGCTTTCTTTCAGGGTAGTCTGAGGATGCACAAGAACTCCTTTCTCTCTTCTCACTCAATCAATGATTTAAAGTTAATTTCAATCCTCACTTTACATACCTGGAATGGTTCTGATCTTCAGTAACAAATCAAGAAAAGGTACACAATTAAAAAAAATGTAAAAACTTCTGCCTTACTTGGAGGGAAGGGAGCAATAAAAAGAAATGCAAAATGCATTATTCCAGTATTTCTCCAAGACTCTAGCATCAGCTTAGACAAAAAATTTGTTTTTTTCATCACCAGGAAGACCTACTCCTTCCAAACTAGTCTCCAAACCTGACTTTTAAAAATATCATTCTCCCATCATCTCTTTAAACAATAGAAGTTATATTATTGCTCCTATAAAGCAATGCCATTGGACAATTTTCAGGAATTTATTATCTTCATAACTGCTGTTAAGTAGCACATTGCATTTAGATTCTGTTCCAGATCAGTGGAAAGAGTCACCTTCTCAAATAATCAGAGATATCGAATCATAAAACTGGTGCCTTGAACAACAATCTTTAACACTCATTTTTCAGTCTGTTGGCTGCAGCTCCATGGGATGTCCACAACTATTTGCAGTGAGTTGACAAAAATAAAACTAAATAAACTTTTTTCACAGTTTTATATATAAAAGGCCAATATCTCAACTGCATGTTAGGACATTCCACAAGTGAAAAAAATCTGGAAACCAAACTCCTATAGAAAGAGCTATACTGTACTACACTTAAGCAGAGATAAGTCAAGTTCCCAGGAAATGCACAGTTTTAATGAATTAAGTCTTTATCATAACACATGTAAGTCCTCTGTAACATACAGTGGGCTTTGTTATTTAAATAGCTTTGTTACCTTACCAACTAAAACTTTTGTAATTAAAAAAAATAAATCTGCAGTTCTTAGTGCAAACTCAAAACCAAGAAACCTTCCCAGAGGGAAGCCAGTTCAGAACTACAATAAATAAAATCTTCAAATAAATTGTCTTTAGCACAGTTTGCACATGGCTTTGCCCGGGTTCTACAGAAGTTTTACATACAGAGCACAGGCAATTCAAAGCAGCATGTACCGCGCGATTCTCTCCTACCAGGAATCCATCCCAGCAGGACAGCGGGACACGGCAGTCCGCGTCTACTGGCACTGCCCTGTGCAGCGGAGTCAAGCCCTGTCACTGGCCTGGTAGAAGCGTTCGGCTAGTCGCAATCGGAATGTCTCAGAAGACAGCCTCTACGAAGTTCCATCTGTCACACCCTGCCTAGAAGCAAGTTCGGCAGCACTAGCGGGGCTGTGTGGGAGCAGGACCAGGGCCGGGACCAGAGCTCCCGCTGCCTGCCCTGGCCAGGGCGAGCCGAGGAACCAGCAACTCGCCCACGGGCGGCAGCAGAACCCACTGCAGCACAACGGGAAGTTTAACAAAGACAGCGGCAGACAAGTTGCTTGTTGCACGTTTATCAGTGACTCCTGCAGGCGTCACTTCTCGCCGGAGAACTTCGACCGACCGGAATTTCTGTACCTGAGCCCTCCTGCTGAGACCGAGACCCAGATTTCCGAGCAGCAGAGCG
Source organism: Athene noctua (assembly GCF_965140245.1). Lineage (NCBI taxonomy): Eukaryota > Metazoa > Chordata > Aves > Strigiformes > Strigidae > Athene > Athene noctua. The sequence goes on along the minus strand of NC_134041.1, from coordinate 67,711,322 downwards.
GCGGGCGGCAGAGAGGCTCAGCAGCTCGGCAGCGGGAGCCACATCAGCGCTGCGAGCGCGGGCTGAAAACCAACCGCTGGCTGACGCAACCCCAGCGACTGCAGCCTCATCCCTCCCACCAGCACGCACACCTTCCCATCCTGCTGTCCCAGCAGATGATGTAATTCTACTCCACGTTGCAGCACAAAATCCAGGGCTTTACAAGTTACAGCATTAACAACTGTTTTCTGTCTAGTCCCAGACTAGTCCAGACAGCCCTACCCACCGCACAGCCTGCCTGGCCATCTCCCACATCCAGCTCCCTTGACCCTGATTCTCTCTGTTCTCAGATGTTTGTAGTCTGACGCAGACAGCAGATGAAAGCGATCGGTAGCCAAACTTCTGAGAGCGGCTTTACCTCCTCAGGCACTTTACCTCCTTCAGGTGCTTTGTTCTCTCTACTGCAGCCCAAACGCCTCCACAAGGGCAAGAGTGCTTCGCTCTTCACTATCTCCCATAGCCCATCTGCATTCACTTCTAAATTAAGAGAATCCTAGAATCACTTAGGTTGGAAAAGACCTTTAAGATCATTGAATCCAACTGTAAGCCTAAGGCCACTAACAGCACACGTAACTTCTTTGAACCGTGCTTCCAAACAGAAAGCAACAGCTTCCCCTCAACCCTTGCAGATACTGAGGAGCTGCTTTTCTTTTCCAGATACTGAAATAGAGGAAGAATTGGTAAGAGAAAATGAACAGAAACTAAATTGGTACTTTCATTTGCCACACAAAACCAGTAGTTTTTATGGAAGGATGCTTGTTAGTGGCAAGGAATCCTAGATTTGCTACCTGGTCAGCAGTTATTTACTTCAGTGTACAGCAAGTATAGTAGGAAGTGAGCAATGGAAAACTGTGGTTTCACATCGTTAAGGGCAGTGAACATCTTGAGTGATCTTAAAAAGAGTTTAATCTTCGAGAAAAAGCATGGAACTATCCTGATGGTATTAACAATCTGTAGGCAGGCATGATACAGTCCACCTTCAGTCCTAGACACAACTGCACAGAGATACACCTGTGTTTGTGGCAAAGACTTTTTCCCCCCCACCTAATTAAAAAAAAAAATTAAAAAATCACAGAGTATCTGCTTTAATCAACGTTACTCAGTGAGGAATATAAGGACACAGTTACATTTAACCAAGGACTAGTCCTTACTAAGAAACCTCAAGAGAGGGTTAGTTAGCATCTTTCAAGTATTTCCCACCTCCTGACACCATCTCTCTACTCTTGCCTGGATCAAATCTGGCTACTTTCTTCTACCACCTGTTTTCAGCACTGAACAGCAAAACATCAGGTTCCACCAGCTGTTAAGGACAAAGATGACAGAACTAGCATTCCAGTTCTGTTCCAGCTTCCCTATAGCCATCAAATGAAGGCTGTACAAATTTCAAAGATCATTCAGGAAAAGCAATGGAGGCTGATTAAAAATTTTGTAATAGCTATGGTTAGTAGAGTGACAATAGTGACACTAAATGACAAGATATAAATCAAGTAACCAGGCCACATGCTCATAACCAGGAGAAACTGTAGCCAGGGAAATGCAAGGACAGAATGAAAACAAATCAAAAATGTAGACTGAAGCCAGGACTCTTGTTTAGTATTTCAGGAGAAAGACCGATTTCTACGTTTAGTACCCTGGGCATCTGCCTCTCTTCCATAACCTCTTACAGAAACTTTCATTGCACTTTTTTGCCCTACAATATTTTTTTTAATTCATACCCTCCATATCCAAAGCACAACTGTGGAACCTATTCAACAACTGCCTTCTGGCAACAGCTAAGCCAGCCAGCCAGCCAGAACTTCCGAAGAAAAAACAGGGAACGATCACCAACCGTGGGATTTATTTCTAAGCTCCTATCCTATTCCAAGAGCAGTACCACTCAAAACAGCATTCATCAGCACTCCAGCCTGATGGAACGGTGCATGCTCAGCTCAGCATCCCCTCCAGTTCCTTATTTTTAAGCCATTTTCCTTTACCTACCTTTACTTTTTTATTCTCTGCCCTCACAACATCTTCCCCTCTTCTTTTGGGGTGGGGGAGAAACAAGATGACATTCAGTTTCTATAGAGGTTAAGCTGACACCCAAATCCTAACGGGGAAAATAAGAAAAATAAAACACATCAGTAGAACAGCAGTCCGTCAGATGCCCAGATAAAGTACATGGGCAGGGCAAGAAAGGAATTAAAACTACCTGAGTATTCTTCCCGGTCTCCAGCTTTGCATGGCTCTGGGGCTAATCAACTCCTCCATGCCACTCATGACTGTACAGACTTGTAGTGCACCTACCCTCTCATTCCTCCCTCTGCTATGATGCTCAAGTTATCCCTAAACAATTCTAGCACCCGAAGTGCACCAGTTTTGCCACCCCTCCTGCTCAAAGTTGCAGTTCCCACCCCCCTCTGAAAATCAGCTTGGTCATGGTAATATTTTGGTCAAAGGCCAACTGACCCACCTATCTGTACAATCATGTGAGTACTAGCACAAGCAAGAGAGAATCACAGCAACTCCTTCAGCTATGCTGCCACTAATAAGTCAGTACAGGATGCTGTTACTCTCCTTATATCAAGGCTATTTCAGATCTACAATCATCTCCATTGCTTTTCCTCCACCTCCCCAATTATCCTAAACTGAGTATAGCACATTACCCAAGGGAAAGTCCAGAACTGCACAGAGGACTCAAGTCTGGACAAGGCAAGGATTTATACTGTGGCCTGACATGGTCTGTTATTCTGCACTGCATTCTTTACCTGGTAATTTCTATCAGTCTGTTTGCTTTTTGAATTTCACTGCACCTCAAACTGACTTTTCAGAATACCATCCACACTGACTCTCCAATGTTTTCTTCCCTAGATGCTGCAAAAAACAAAAATACCATTGCTTTTGTATTCCTACTAATACAACGTGCAACAAGAACAACTGAAAAATTACTGAAGCTAGGCCTGAAAGATGTTCCCTGAATACACTCCTGATGACAGCCCTGGCAAAGAGTAGCTTAGAAGAACAAGGTAGTACAGCAAACCACCAAACAAATCAGTAGAGCAATTAACACAAGTATTATTCACTGACACATATACAGAAAAGTTCATGTACTTTCTAAAGTGATTAAATATAAATACTATAAACAGGAAAAAAGAAAACTTTAACTCTTTCTAAATTGCTTCTCAGTGTCACCAAGAGCAAATCTGACAACAGAAAGAAGATAAACACTTCCAAGTAACCATCATTTTTTAGGGTACAGAGTTAGCACAGATATAAGCATTTATGGAAGCATTTTAGCTATTTTTCATTTAAAAAACCCAAAACTGTTCTTGACTTCGTAGTACAGAGACACCTGCTAAAGACTTTTGGAAAACTGTAAGCTTTGCTCATTAAGCCTCCTTTATCTACAGTTTTATCACTTCTTTCAGAGAGCTATCAGGTTTCTTAAAAAAACCCTCTGATCTGATCCTGGTTTATCTCCTGTGAAGAAACATGAAGTGAACAACACGGGCTTATCACCAAGAATCAGGTCAACACCTAGGTAATAACTTTTACGTGTCATGCAAGTGTCAGAAGGGTTTAAATATTTTCTATGGGCATGCAAAAATCTTGTGAGTAGACTCAATTGACGAGGGAGGAAAAAGGAATCTCAAGAGGAGCAACAGCTCTGCTCTCATAGAGCTCCGGAAGAATGAGGCCAATGGAGCTCGTATCACATAGTGCTTGCAGGGTGCGAACTGTAATTTCGCTTCGCCAACAACTCCACGAGGTAACAACGCTCTGCAGCCGTCGAGGCGTGACCCGAAGGCTGCGGGGCTCTGGAAGCTTGCGAGAACCACAACAGGGAGCACGCAGACGCGACGCAGCGCTGCCGCGACGTCCTCACCTCTACTCTTTCAAGGATTAGCTCGTGGGGTTTTTTTGTTGGTTTTTTTTTCCCTCCCCAGAGTCCTCATCCCGCCGCTGCCAGCCCTACCGACACCGGACCTGACCCTCCCGTCCCAGGAGGGGAACCGGCAGCGACGGCTCCGACGCACGCGGAGGGGGACCGGGCGGCCCGATCCGGCCCAGCGCCGGCCGCGCCTCGTCCCGCCGCGCTCAGCCGCAGCAGCACGGGCCCGCCTCGACGGCGCCTCCCGGGCAGCGCGACCGGGCCTCGCCGCGGCCTCCCAGCCCCGGACACAGCTCGCCGCCGCGGGCCGAGGCCGCTCGCCAGCGCCGGGCGCGGAGCGCGGCCCGGCCCTCGCTCGCTCGCTCACTCACCCGCCCGCCGCCGCCGCCGCCTCACGCCGCTTCCGGCCCGGCCCCGCCCCCGGCGGGCAGCGCGCGCGGGTGCGGAGGAGGCGGGGGCTGTGCGCGGGCGCGCGCTCTGGTGCGACCGGGCGCGGGACGGCGGCGGCTGCGGCCGAGTCTCGGCCCTGGGCGGAGCCGGGCCGGGGTCGGTTCATTCCGCAGCCGTAGCGGGGGCGGCTGCTCCGTGCTCCCCGGCGCACCCCCCCGCGGGGCTTCGGGGGCAGCGCCAGCTCGGCCCGCGGTGGCCGCCCGCAGCCGGTGTCGGCGGGGCTCGGCGCGCAGCACGGGTGGACGTGAAGCGGCGCGAGAGGGAAACGCGCCGTGCAGGAGCGGCCGCCGGCGCGGGGCCGTCGGTGGCGCCGGTGACACAGTGCGCGGTGCCGCGCGCTCCCGCGGGATCTTGCCCGGAAGCGGCGGACGCGCGGCAGCGGCGCGTTCCGCCAGAGCTGCTTTGTTCCCCAAGGCCTGGGGAGTGCAGCGACACCGGGGAAGTGAGCTGAGCCCGGGGAGGGCGGCGGGGGCACGGTCCGACACCGCTCCTTTGGCTACCGCGCCCGGAGCTCGGCCAACACCTCGACCGTGGCTCGTTATTCGATGGATCCACGCTGAGGAGCTCACAGAAATCTTTAAGATGTCTTCTTTAGCTTTTCCTTCGCATTTTATGTGTATTCTTACTTTACAGAAGGGAGAATGATCTCAGAATATTTCAGACATTCACATTCTCACTGTTTGCTGGATGGCAGGAGGAATCTACAATGAAAATAAGCAGTACTCGTTCAGACAGCAAGAATGAAAACACTCTCTGCTATTCGCTTACAGCGTGACAACCCCACAGAGAGATCTGAACTAAGAGCAGGGTGGGCAGCCTAATTCACATCGCTGCTAACAATGCACTTAATTCACTTTTTGTATCTCTGCTCCTACTCTGCAATCCGAAACTGCAGTTTTCACTTAGTGTAAAAACAACTTACTGCCTCAAAACAGACAGGATACATGGGAAAGGTGGTCTAGACAGAATGCTGGCAGCAGAGAAATCAGGCAGCGTTGTCTAAGCCCTTTGACACGGAGTATTAAATACCCCGTTCTGTATATCTGACATACATCTCGGCTTTGTGTGTGGCATTGTTGCCTGATACTCAGTTGCAACAGAGGCCATTTAAGTTCAAAAAGTGGGGAAAAATATAACATGACAAAGCAGACAGTGAAATAACCTGCCATACAGAACTGCAGACTCTAACCCCACACCCATGTGGTATAGCAGGGCTAGAACTGAACATGCCCGAGGTCAGCTGAGACCAGGTTACAGACAAGGGTCTTCTCAGCCCCATTTCCCGCAGCAAGGAAATGTCAGAGGAGCCAAACGTGTGCTAGAAAACATGACATGCTGGGGGTTAGGGACATGACAGGGAATTACAATAGTAAGGCAATGCATTCTTACAGCACTACCATGTATTTGCAGCTCTTACAATAAAAAGAATCTCTGCAGTCACTTAATTGAATTACCTCAATAATGCAGAAAACTGAGATGCCAGACCCTTTTCATTCAAGTCATATCCTGACACACTTGGCAATGTGACATCTGGCAAGTTTCTCCCTCTAACCCTTTGTTCCATTCAGTTACTGTCACCTCTAAATTAATTTCCGGAATTGCACAAATTAGGAGCACGAGAGTACATGTGACATACACTAGAAATGTGTTTTGCTGAAAGCTTTGCAAAGATACTATGGGCACAGCTGAGAAGCCATGTCTATCTAAAATCAAAGCTTGTTGCTGTACTGATACCACCAGCCACATATAAAAGCAGAATTCACGTGTTCCCACTGGCTTTCATGGGCTGCCCCGGAATCAGAAGCAATGGAAGCAGCAGACTCTAGCACAGAATTCTTTCCAAGCTAATAAACCATGCAAACAATGGAAAGTTAAATATGTGAAGCTATCCCATAAGCTACATGTTTTAGATGGGCTGTGATTTTGTTTTATTCAGGTTATCATCTTTGATATCCTGACTAATTACAAGTTTTCCAGCGGGTTTTTTGCACTCTTCTGTTTTAAGTTTGTAATGAGGAAGAGCAACAAAGTTGCTATACACAAACAAGAAACATTTTGTTTAAAGGTAGGGCAAGGTTGTCCATTATTGATTCCACTGGAGTCCTTGACATTAGATGGGGCAGATTTTTCCACCTGAAGAATTTAAGATAAATAATAAATCCTTTGCTAAAAAACATACTGTTGTCCACCAACTTCATGGAATGATTGCGCAGATTTCCTTACCCTGTGTGATGCAGTAGAGCAGACTAGATAATCAGAAGATCACCTTCAACTTCAAAACCAATAAACTTACATTTTGGTTCTAGAGACTGAGCCAGAGGAAAGGTATTGCAGTAAGCTTCAGTCTCATAATACATCTACAAATTCTTCCAAGCAAAAAGTTGATTTTTTTCTTTAGGACTGTTTACAACTGTCTCTGATGTGTCACCTAGAATTTCAGTGGCTATCATTATCAGTCCAGTTCATATCTAGAGCCACAAGAGAACGTTCCTTATCTAGGCAAAGCCATATTTGGGCCTGTTTCTTCAAGAAAAAAAAAGATCAGGAAGGAAGCTGCCTTGACAAACAACTAAAATTCAGTTAAATTTCAGAGGATGGAACATTTGCAATTACTTTGCTTTGTGTAACACTATTGCTAATGTAAACAGTGATTAGGACACAAAACTTTCAATGTAATATCTGTATTTGAAAAGATATGAAAAATAAGAGTCAAAAACTGTACAGAGATGGTTGTCACGTAACACTGACAGGTTAAAGGTGACTGGCAGACATGTAATTCAGGCTGCCTGGGATGGCTCCTATATTTTAAGTGGTCAGTTCCAGGTAGAAAAAATCAGGTGCTTCTCCAGCAGCAAGATGACCGGATGAACCTTGCTCGTCTCTCCATACTCCTTGGTTTAGAAAAAACTTTCAGTTTCTGGAAACATGTAATGTTCCTTTTAACATCCTTGTTCCTCATTAACGCACCATCTCTTGATCCCTCCATCCCTCAAGTGTTTCACTGCAGTGAGGTTTGCAGACAGTGCATATGGAGAACAGAGGCATGACAGGACACAGGACAAAAGCTGGTCACATGGCTTTGTCTCTATGTGTCTAAGTCTATGATCTGTAAGTAAGATCTATCAACTTACCGAACTTTAAGTACAGGCCCCCGTCTATTTAACTTTTCAAAAGCAGAGAATACTAGATATTATTAGAATCAACAAAAAACAGGCAGCCAGATCATCTCTGTAACTTCTTTCCAAATTCATTGCCACTTTGAGTGGGAAAAAGATGTCAAATGGGAGTTTCCAGTGCACTTGGGGCTGGCCTCGTGGAGGTTCTGGCCATTCTGTCATGTCAGTGAAAGTGACAACAGTTGTCAAAGGTAACACGCTTGTGTTTAGGAACTGTAACAAGAAAGAAAGCACAAAGAGCTTAGCAAACTAAATACAAGAGACACATCTCCTTGATTTTCTAATAGAAACCCACTGTAGGCAACTGGCAAGCAAGGTGTCTTCAGAATGGTAGGAATTAAGTGCTTCAGATACATATTTTTAGTGGAGTAACCCTGCTTCCCTAGGATTGATACTCATTATGTAAATCGAGGGCACAGGTCTGGGGAAAGATTGGTAGCTACTGTGCATCATGTGTTACAGATCTCCAGAATGGAAGCAGTGACTCAAGCTCTGCTAGAGTAAGTCTTCTATTCAGAGGAAAGATGTATCAGCTAGTGGGTAACAAGAACATAAGCAAAGATAACTTCATTTTTTATAATTATATTTTATAATGATAAAATTATAATTATAATTTTATAATATATTATTATATATTTTATGTAAGATAAGATCATCTGGCCCTTTGAACAGGAGATTTCTGCCAGAAACAGAGAGGACTGCCACAAGATTTGATCCTTTCAATAAAATATCAATAAAATAAAGCAAGGACCCAATACAACAACTAATTTCTCACATTTTAGGATATTGTTTCAGAAAGGAGACAGATGGGTAGGTCAGTTAGTAAAGATGGAACTGAGGACTTAACTTCTAAGGCCTCAGTTCCTTTCTGTTTCAACAGAATGCTATAAGACAATACACTGGCTCCTTGAGCTGTGTGGAGTTTCATTGCTAGCTTGGGCTGACTTAAGACCATGCCACTGCCAAAAGAGCAGCCTCACTCCCTGCCCCAGCCTCCCAGCTCTGCACGCTAACCTCGAGAGAGGGATCTACTGGCAGCATACCTCCTGCACTTGCAGTGGTTTAAGCCAATCTGAGAAATCACCATTGCATTCACTTCCCTGCAAACAATCTGGGACACTGCTTGCCTTTAGAGCAAAGCTGTGCAGGAAACATTCAAAAAAGTTCCAAGACAGAATTCATGACTCTTAAAGAGAAAAATACAAGATTCCTGTTAGGGAATTTTTATGGTACCTCTTGAGGCAAATTAAAAACACTTTTGTGCTTAAACGTAAAGAAAAATGTAATAAACAATGCATTGGGCAGACTCCAATCATCATACATGGTTCTACATGGAGTCCGCAAAGACGCATCATGAGCAGATTCCTTATAATCACTTGCACCAGCCCCAGTCCCGAGAGCATCAGCATGGGACACCTCAGCCCAGCTGTGGGTCCATCCCCAACCCAGCTCTGCTGCCCAAAGGTGGCCCCTGAGCTTGTGACGCAGGGTGTTCCCATTCCAGGATGGCTACAAGATAATGCTGAGGCTGTTTCTTATCTCATGGCCAAGGGAAACTTTACTCCCTTGCAAGGAATCTGTCTCTGGCATCCCTGGTTCCAGTCATTTTAACCTCTTGTTGCAGTGGGGCCTTCTTGCCCTCCGTCCCAGATCACAAATTACTACTGCTGAGTAGTTACAATCAGAATCTCCACTTCACCCTTGGTGGATATAAATTCTCCTATCAAGGAGTAAACAAACACATGGTAGGCACAATTGCCTGAGTCAACAAGAAGCCTCAAAATGATTCTGGACTTTCAAAATCTGCCTTAAAATCAGAGATTAGTGGGGAAGAAACCCCATAGACGACCCCTCCTCAACAGCTGGCAGAAGGCAGCCACAAGCAACACCCTGTATAGCTCAACATCACTGAAGACCATCTTGTATTTTCAGGAAGTCCAAATACAACTGTGACCAGATACTGTGGGTGGGTGTAGGAAATGGGATGTCTTTCCTGGATTCTGTGTTTTCTGGTCAGTCACTAAAGCAACTCTCCAGTGAAACAGCATGGTCTAAAGGAAAAGGTTTTCTCTAAAAATGAACAGTTCTTGGATAGAGAATCTGTAGGCTAGAACTAGGAAGTGACATAATTTAGAAGTAAAGCAATATACAGCACACATTGGTGATCTCACTGACATGCTTGCAAATGGCTGTAATTCTTAACTGCTGGGTACAGTACTGATTGGTACCTTTGCTGAAATGTCTTTACTAACAACCCTAATTTGTGGATTGTCACTGATGAGGTCGGTTCTGATTTTAACTGTCTTCTTTTCTTGCTGGAAACTTGCTTTATCATTGGATTTGCAATATACCTTACATCTCTAAAGTAACTGGCATCCATTGCTCAGACTGATGAAATCTGAATCTCACAGTTCTAGACTGGCTAATGCTTACCTGCACTTTTACTAGCCTAATCCTGTACCCTGCACTTTTACTAGGAATGCAAGTCTCCCTCCTCAGACAGAAGTGTTGTTAATGGAGCCATGTAACAGCTCAGATTTAGAAAATATTTTTGTGGGGCAAGGGTGTCCGTTTGCCTCAGGGCAACATGTTTTACACAGTGAACATTTTCCTATCATGTTCTTTTCATGTATGTTGCAAGAAGAGAGGACTAAGAGGTACCATGAGACACAACTAAGCAAGTGATGTAAAATCTCACTTAGACCGAGTCTCAAAGAAGAAACTGGGTCTCAAAATTCAAAGAGTAGTAACAGATCAGACAGACACTTGCCATGTTGTACGTCACTGCCATGAGAACGCCATGGGCAGGTGTCAGCTGCTCCCCCTAAAGCCCTGGAAGAGCAGTATAAGCCTTGAAATACATGTGCTGCCCAAAAGACTTTCTGAAGTCAGGAATCCAGTCTTGCACCAAAATGGGATCCACTGACACATGCCTGAAAAAGACTATTCATTCTCTTTTGAGGACCTGTTAGCTCCACCTTCCTGCTGACATCACAGAATAGTTTGGGTTGGAAGGGACCTTCAAAGGTCATTTAGCCAAACCCCCCTGCAATGAGCAGGGACATCTTTGGCTAGATCATGTTGCTCAGAGCCCCATCCAACACAGTCTTGAATGTTTCAGTCATGTACTCTTCTCTTAGAAATCTGCTTTCTGGCTTACACCCTTTCCCCCTAATTCTTCAAATCAGCTATCATCAGCACTAGCCTCTTCCCCAGCTACCTGTTGGTGATTTCAGAACCCCTAGAGGAATAGAAATATTTTCTTGCACATATTATCAGCATACTGTGGAGTCTGTCAAATACATATCAACTCAAATTCCCTATCAAGGCTTTAAGAGACAACTAGATAAACATATAGTTATTTAATGCTTCTAACTACTACTTTATACTGAGCATAATTAAAAGTTTAAAGTTTGAGTCCTTAAGTGGCAGAAGGCGGTTTGGGGCTAGAAATAAGGTACCTTTTCCAGTTGTACAACTGATTAAGGACAGTACTGGTAAGACCATAAAACCATCTTCCTCTATGGAGCTGTTAAATACAAACTCTTGCCATTGCATCCAGACCACTGCTAAAAGTCAGTAAATCCCAACTTAGTAATGTCAGGACCATTTCATTCCTTGGTTCTTAAATAACCTGTGAATCCCATTTAATTACCTCTGTGTATGAGGGAGGGGTTTTAAATTCCATACCTTCAGGGGCTGACACTGATAAAGGTACCGTGCACCCAGTATTTGAGCTTGTGGGTTGGACAGAAGGCCCACCTTAGACCACAATATCTGTATCTCCAGGGTCACAGGAACCATGCAACAAGAAGTGCAATTCACAACCTGAAAAATAAAACATACCCCAAACATCTTAACACAGTATTTTGAAGGTGAAAAAGGGCCATTATGGTCAAAGTCTAGTATTCTGGATAGCATAAGTCACAGAACCGGAATCAGTTGCTTCTGCACCAACCCTATAAATTCTGATCAGGTCAGCCACCCATTTTAGAGCTACACCCATCTCACTGTCATCTCATTTCAAAACAGAATTTGCCTCAGCTCTACCACTTGAATATTGCATTCTATTAGGCCATCTCCTGACAGATTAATACGTATTAAAATAGAACTTCCCTTCTCCATTAGTACTTGGATTGCAAACTTTTAACCTTATTAGGTAACATATAAATATCCCTAGAAACTGGAAAATCAGAAAGGAAGCTAATAGTAAAACCATTAAATTGATAGGAATTAACCAGGCAATATTAGTATGAGAAGGCTGTTAGAAAAACAGGTAATACAACACTGGATTCAGTATTAAACTCTTTTTGCCCATTTAAGTAGCAAAAACAGGATTCAAGAGGTATTAAATGACAGTGGGTTGTTTTTTTTGTTTACTAAGTATCCTAATAGATATGAACCAAAATAAGAATGACTGCTTACAGGCACTAAGACCCCTGAAAGTCTGTAGATTGTCATACAAAGACAGTAAGGCCAGACGAACAAGCTCGTTCTTTTTTTCACATGCCTATGCTTCCCAAGGCAATACAAAGACATGAAAGGAAAAATATTCACAGCTGGTCTTTTTGCATTCGTATTACCTGCACGCTGCAGTTCTGAATCAGAATGGTTGTCCACTCTTCTGCCCGGGTTGAGTGAGCACTGCCAGTTATAGCAAGGTCCTCCGCTTTTTTCATTCCCTGAAGAGCATTGTATAACTTCTGCTGGATGTAATTACAGTTATTTTCTTCCAGTATTGGTGATAGGCTGGAAATGAGAAAATAACAGCTTTAATAAAGTGATTTCCTGGACAAAAAAACCCCACATTATTAACATCCTTCTTCTGTAATGAGTATTTCTTCCACTCTTGTAATGAGTCGATAGAATCATTACTAAAGTACTGGTATTAAATGGATGCTGTCTCAATCCCCTCTGCAATGAAAAGGAAGAACATGGCAGGGTAGCGCTTGATAAGGAAAACTTAGCCATCTTGTCACATCAGCTCCTTAGCCATCTTGTCACATCAGCGGTCATATACCTGCCCTGTCACCAACAAAAGAATGATCCAAATCATCAATCATTTTTACGGTTCCATTATAATTCACTCCTCAAATACAAACTCTACTCTTGCCCAAGACATGCTGGCAGCCTACAGCCTCAAAACGTCCCAGAAGACTTTCAGTGTTCAGAATGTTCTCCAGGTCCACCACCCGTGACATTCAAGTCCTCTTAAGAGTATATGAGAGACCCACTGGGAAGGACCTAGGCTCCACAGCACTGTCTTGAGAGACTAAGGAAAAACATGCTATGTGGGTCCACACCTTCCAAATGTGTCAGGAAGGGTGACCGCAGAGGGTGTTGTTACCTGAGCTTGCAGCCTGTCCTCGTATTTCTTCCAAACTGTACTGTGTGTCTGTGGAACTGTGAGCAACTTCCATCACCTTCGCTCCACAAAATGCTCATCTAACTGCATGTCAAGAAGCCAGACAAAAGCATAAACAGACAATACAGGACACCCAACTTGTATTTAATAATCCTTTCACCCCACATTTCTCCTTATCCCTATCACAGGACTACAATTCAGTCATGACTGGAAAGGCCCTCTCATGGCTGCAATGTAATACTGAGGTGTATCCTCACAGGTCAAGGTAGAATCTCTGAAGTCCAGGCAGTAGAGCATCAGATGTCAGTAAACCCAGTGAGAAATAAAACTTGATAGCAGAGAAAGGATACATGCTGCATGGCACCACTGTCTGCAATCAACAGTGGTGCTCCAGTGATGTAGCCAGGGTTTCCACTTCTAGGCAACATATGAGAAAGAGTCCTGGTCTACAAGGGGAAGAAAGAAAGGAGGAGAAAAACGTTATCACCAACGAGATCCATTCATCTCAGAAAATCAAACTCACATTCTCAAAAACGTAAATGTAACCCAATTTTTGAATGACTGAATATTATGCACTACTAAAACCTCCATTATTTGTTTCCAAACCCTCTTTCTTACCTGGCCATCTGCAGTCCACAAAGTGCAAAAACTAAACATCAGTCCCCTGAAATGTGGATGCTACCTGGACAGTTCTTGGGATGATGAATTCATATTGCTCAGCATTTGTCTCTAAGGAAGTGAGCACATCAGTCTGGGCAATTCTACAGATGATCTGCAGAACAAACCCTGCCCTGATCCTGATTCTGAGCAGCAGATTCCATTTCTAAATTGTTTTATGGGGAGAGCCTCTGGGGATGACTTCAGCAAGGTTGTGCTGTACACTTACCAACCCGAGGTCACCACTTACTCCACTTTACACTGCCTCTGTGGGACAACGCTTATATGAACTTCAACACACATTAGTATTTCCCAGATTTCCACCCCCTCGAAAGTAACTTTGTTCACAAATACTGAACACCTCAGATACAGCACCAGCTCCAACCCTTTCCTTCACAAGACTATGCTGGTGACCCTGATGTCATCCTATCCCCTTCTCTCCTCCACCAAAAAAACCCCCAAAACCAAATCAAAACACCACCAAAAAATAATCAGATAAAAATAATCAGCTCCTTCAAACATGTACAGTGCAAGACTGCATGCTTGCACCGAGCCTGAATTTTTCTACTAACATGATTTACCTGAGAGCAGAGCAGACCCCCCTCCTTCCTTCAACCGCCAGCTGTGTCCCAGGGTTCTGGTACTACCATACCACAGTGACACTGCTCTAACCTTTTCCCACCTCATCTGTACAAAACTGGGTCACAAACTACAGCCTGCAAACTTGGTAACTGCCCGGGGAGGATGGGGGCACTGACCCAGAAACGCAAAGTGAAGTGCTGCTGTAGAGATGATCCTGAATTCCCAGAGATGTTGCTCACTTTGAACTGGACAGAAACACTCTGAATCCCATGTGTGCCGCTGAATTCTATCTCGTAGATCACCTGAACGTCCAATTCAGAAAAGAATCGGAGTCAGAGTCAGGTAACAGGGCAATGACTTTAAGCTAGTGTTGAGCTGCCCATAGGAAGGAAGATTCAGATACCTCAGAAACAACATTGTTACATGTGTTGTCTTTCATGTGGGGAGCTCCGGGTGGTGCAACTGCTGCGACCTTTACCTAGAGAGAGTAAGCATACTAACAATTAGCAGATGTTTAAAAGAAGTGTGCCTTTCTTACTCTTTTTCCACTGCTTTTTCCTCCAAGTCAGGTTCCTGAGGAAGCTGTGATCTGTGGACATATCACTCATCTCCAGATGCCAAATTTTTTCTAAGAAAATAAGCTACCTCTGTGACTCTAGCCCTATCCACGCCCATTCATTTTAAAGTACATCTTTCCTTTTATCCCCATTTTTTTCTCTATAATGTCACATTTATGCCCAAAAAATCTTGTCTCAGACACAACATTCCCATTCTTCCAAGTTCCCAAACCATGGGCATTACTATGGATGCCCAAGATTCCCGATGAGTTTTATTTCAGAAGCAAAAATTATTTTTATGGGCAATAGAGACTGACCTTCATGGACTGCACTATGGTGTCATTAATTGGGACCTGGAGAAAACAAAGAAAACAACATGCAGCACCAAAAAGCCAACTGATTTTCTGGGTTTGCACGTGCCTAAAGTCATGAAACCATCCCTAAATAGAGCCTACATATTATATTGACAAAAATTACTTTGTTTATTCCAGACGTGTAAAACTTGTCATCAATCTGTGATCTAGAAATCACAGACATAATCCACAGAAAGCATTTTTAGAGCATCAGAAGACAAGTTTTATTCTTGTCACTGATCTGCAGAATGCAAATAATTTAAAGTATCAGCATCTTTGATCCATTCCTGGAGCTTCCCCTTCTGAAATCAGACAGGTTTGGGTCGGAAGGAACTCTAAAGATCATCTAGTTCCAAACCCCCTGCCATGGGCAGGGACACCTTCCACTAGACCAGGTTGCTCAAAGCGCCATCCAACCTGTCCATCCAATCAAGTAATCACTTCAGCTTCCATTTAAGGAATAATTAAATTTTGGTCACAGTGGAGAAAAAAGAAAAAAAGAAAAAAAGAAAAAAAAAAAAGCGCCCTGAAAACATGAGTTAAATTTGATCAGTAGAAGACTCTCTACTAGTTATGTAGATTTAGATTTCCAGTGTAAGGGTAAACTGAGTCATTAGCCTTAATGAGGTGTTAATATTTACACTGCCATTTTATCTTGGAACAGCAGAGAAGCTCTAGAAGGCAAGAGGAGATATTCTCATGTTCACATACAGTAAAACCAACACGATGAAGCCAGAACAATAAATCGATTATTATGAAATTATTGTCAAGATAAATAATGGGGAAATTGATGTGGAATTCAATCTACGAATGCATATAGAGCTAACATTGATAACTGGCCTTCAGTATGATTTTGGAGATAACGTGTAAAACAAATCCCCATTCTTTACTAAGAACATGCATTGCTTGTTTGATCAAGTTGATGGAACAGATAGAAATACTTTGATAAACAGTCTGTTTAAAGTGTGAGAGAGTCCTAGTTAAGCCATTAAAACTATCAAGTATCAATGAAGTACCTGTTAAATGCATTAAGAGTTCGCTAATAACTGAAATTTACGGGAAAGTAGTTTGGATTGAGGTATTATCACTAATCATGACATTTTTAACAGGATTTACAGCAAGTAGTCCTTAACAATCCGGAGATCAGGGATGACATACCAGATGACCTTTAGTTTTCCAGTTAACTGAAGTTGCAATAGAAGCAATGAATAGTCAAGCAAATAAGATGTTGAGCAAAAGGAAGAAATACAACACGCACCTTTAGCACAGTGAAGTCACGGTAGTAGGAGGCAGCATCCAGGACAGGGTCAGTAATGCAGCTCTTGCTCAAGTTGGCAAAAATCCGAGTACAGCTTGTGCTTTTACTGTCCAGGAAGCCTGAGTTAAGACATGACAACAGATAAAACAGAAGCAAACCACCCTAGGAAATCCTTCCCCTTTACTAACCAGCAGGATTTCCATCGGCACAAAGTCCACTGGCTCCCATTTTTACTGGCTGTCTAAGCGTGCTCAGTACAGACAATGAATCAAAGTAGATTAGGATTGGATCTCCAGCCTGAAAAGACAATTTGGAGAAATCACAAAGTGACTCTGAAATACTAAGGCCAAGCACAAGGTGAGGACATCATCAGGGCATAGAGGCAAATTTATACTTCTCCTTAGAGTACTCCCAGTTTTGTATAAAGGGTTGTCCAAACTTTTAAATAGTTAGGAAAACTAATCAGAAACTTTTTACATAATAAAGGACAAAACAACCTGAGGGATAATATGGATTATAGGTAGAAAAATAAGAATCTTCCGACCTGTTCTCATTAGTTCTCATTACAGATAGCTTTAATAAAAGTGTATCTGCAAACTAATTGCTATTTTCTTTCAACTCACCCGGTAAAAGGCAGAGAATGATGGCTGGACTTCTGATGGTGCTAAGAAAGAGTGTTTGCCATACTTCTCTATGAACCTTGAAAAATCAGATCCTTTGATACCCTGTGGCTGTTGGAAATAGTTCAGCTTTGCTAAAGGTTGAAAAGAGGAAAAAAAAATCCACCAATATAAAATTACCAGAAAAGATAAATCTAAGAAAAAATATTGTGCCAATATTTTTAAAAGGAACAACTTGAGTAATTATAAGGTAGATAGTACCTTATATTAATTAATCCATAGTAACACTGCTAACAGGCTAATATGAGCTGTGAACAGGATTGTATCATGAGCACTATTTTGTAGTTTCATGAGAAACGGGTGCTAATACATAAATGTGACTTTCCAGAAAGCATGAAAACTGCTTAAGACAACTATCTTAATATGTGCTCCCATTTCTGTAAGATGCCCAAATTAGGCACACATGACATTTTAATGACAAAACATTACCAATAGGTGAGTTCACTAAAAGCGACGTTTAACAGATTCAAAATAATTAAGGCTGGTAAAAATCAAAGTAAGTATGAATAGAGTAAGCATCCGAAAAACCCAGACTTTCTATTGGTATCCTGCAGTGACACCCTCCTGACCCAGTGGTATTCAGTATGGTTACAGTGTGTTAAATTATTACTGCTAGAACACTTAGTCATAAAATGGCAAATTATTAAGGACATACTATGTAGACTCATCCTAATAGACCGGTTCAGACAACAAACTTTTTAACACAGCCAAATAAAACATCTTACAAAGTTTGAGGACTACAGATCATACCAACAACAGGAATGAGTGGCAGTATCCTCGATTACAGCAGTACCAAAAAGAATTTAGGTAGTCTAGTAGGTTTGGGGGGGGGGGGGGGGGGAGGAACCAAACTTGTAATTCTGCTGTTCGAGACCAGAGCTGATCCTCAGATGTACAGAGCAGCAAGCAGAAATAAAAGCTTTTTTATATCTGAAGACAGCATTAGTCAGTCAGTCAATTAAATCTTTTAAGGAGATAAAGGCCATTAGCGTGGAGTATTAAGCTCCTGCAAGGTGGAGTATTAAGCTCCTGCAAGGTGGAGTATTAAGCTCCTGCAAGGTGGAGTATTAAGCTCCTGCAAGGTGGAGTATTAAGCTCCTGCAAGGTGGAGTATTAAGCTCCTGCAAGGTGGAGTATTAAGCTCCTGCAAGGTGGAGTATTAAGCTCCTGCAAGGTGGAGTATTAAGCTCCTGCAAGGTGGAGTATTAAGCTCCTGCAAGGTGGAGTATTAAGCTCCTGCAAGGTGGAGTATTAAGCTCCTGCAAGGTGGAGTATTAAGCTCCTGCAAGGTGGAGTATTAAGCTCCTGCAAGGTGGAGTATTAAGCTCCTGCAAGGTGGAGTATTAAGCTCCTGCAAGGTGGAGTATTAAGCTCCTGCAAGGTGGAGTATTAAGCTCCTGCAAGGTGGAGTATTAAGCTCCTGCAAGGTGGAGTATTAAGCTCCTGCAAGGTGGAGTATTAAGCTCCTGCAAGGTGGAGTATTAAGCTCCTGCAAGGTGGAGTATTAAGCTCCTGCAAGGTGGAGTATTAAGCTCCTGCAAGGTGGAGTATTAAGCTCCTGCAAGGTGGAGTATTAAGCTCCTGCAAGGTGGAGTATTAAGCTCCTGCAAGGTGGAGTATTAAGCTCCTGCAAGGTGGAGTATTAAGCTCCTGCAAGGTGGAGTATTAAGCTCCTGCAAGGTGGAGTATTAAGCTCCTGCAAGGTGGAGTATTAAGCTCCTGCAAGGTGGAGTATTAAGCTCCTGCAAGGTGGAGTATTAAGCTCCTGCAAGGTGGAGTATTAAGCTCCTGCAAGGTGGAGTATTAAGCTCCTGCAAGGTGGAGTATTAAGCTCCTGCAAGGTGGAGTATTAAGCTCCTGCAAGGTGGAGTATTAAGCTCCTGCAAGGTGGAGTATTAAGCTCCTGCAAGGTGGAGTATTAAGCTCCTGCAAGGTGGAGTATTAAGCTCCTGCAAGGTGGAGTATTAAGCTCCTGCAAGGTGGAGTATTAAGCTCCTGCAAGGTGGAGTATTAAGCTCCTGCAAGGTGGAGTATTAAGCTCCTGCAAGGTGGAGTATTAAGCTCCTGCAAGGTGGAGTATTAAGCTCCTGCAAGGTGGAGTATTAAGCTCCTGCAAGGTGGAGTATTAAGCTCCTGCAAGGTGGAGTATTAAGCTCCTGCAAGGTGGAGTATTAAGCTCCTGCAAGGTGGAGTATTAAGCTCCTGCAAGGTGGAGTATTAAGCTCCTGCAAGGTGGAGTATTAAGCTCCTGCAAGGTGGAGTATTAAGCTCCTGCAAGGTGGAGTATTAAGCTCCTGCAAGGTGGAGTATTAAGCTCCTGCAAGGTGGAGTATTAAGCTCCTGCAAGGTGGAGTATTAAGCTCCTGCAAGGTGGAGTATTAAGCTCCTGCAAGGTGGAGTATTAAGCTCCTGCAAGGTGGAGTATTAAGCTCCTGCAAGGTGGAGTATTAAGCTCCTGCAAGGTGGAGTATTAAGCTCCTGCAAGGTGGAGTATTAAGCTCCTGCAAGGTGGAGTATTAAGCTCCTGCAAGGTGGAGTATTAAGCTCCTGCAAGGTGGAGTATTAAGCTCCTGCAAGGTGGAGTATTAAGCTCCTGCAAGGTGGAGTATTAAGCTCCTGCAAGGTGGAGTATTAAGCTCCTGCAAGGTGGAGTATTAAGCTCCTGCAAGGTGGAGTATTAAGCTCCTGCAAGGTGGAGTATTAAGCTCCTGCAAGGTGGAGTATTAAGCTCCTGCAAGGTGGAGTATTAAGCTCCTGCAAGGTGGAGTATTAAGCTCCTGCAAGGTGGAGTATTAAGCTCCTGCAAGGTGGAGTATTAAGCTCCTGCAAGGTGGAGTATTAAGCTCCTGCAAGGTGGAGTATTAAGCTCCTGCAAGGTGGAGTATTAAGCTCCTGCAAGGTGGAGTATTAAGCTCCTGCAAGGTGGAGTATTAAGCTCCTGCAAGGTGGAGTATTAAGCTCCTGCAAGGTGGAGTATTAAGCTCCTGCAAGGTGGAGTATTAAGCTCCTGCAAGGTGGAGTATTAAGCTCCTGCAAGGTGGAGTATTAAGCTCCTGCAAGGTGGAGTATTAAGCTCCTGCAAGGTGGAGTATTAAGCTCCTGCAAGGTGGAGTATTAAGCTCCTGCAAGGTGGAGTATTAAGCTCCTGCAAGGTGGAGTATTAAGCTCCTGCAAGGTGGAGTATTAAGCTCCTGCAAGGTGGAGTATTAAGCTCCTGCAAGGTGGAGTATTAAGCTCCTGCAAGGTGGAGTATTAAGCTCCTGCAAGGTGGAGTATTAAGCTCCTGCAAGGTGGAGTATTAAGCTCCTGCAAGGTGGAGTATTAAGCTCCTGCAAGGTGGAGTATTAAGCTCCTGCAAGGTGGAGTATTAAGCTCCTGCAAGGTGGAGTATTAAGCTCCTGCAAGGTGGAGTATTAAGCTCCTGCAAGGTGGAGTATTAAGCTCCTGCAAGGTGGAGTATTAAGCTCCTGCAAGGTGGAGTATTAAGCTCCTGCAAGGTGGAGTATTAAGCTCCTGCAAGGTGGAGTATTAAGCTCCTGCAAGGTGGAGTATTAAGCTCCTGCAAGGTGGAGTATTAAGCTCCTGCAAGGTGGAGTATTAAGCTCCTGCAAGGTGGAGTATTAAGCTCCTGCAAGGTGGAGTATTAAGCTCCTGCAAGGTGGAGTATTAAGCTCCTGCAAGGTGGAGTATTAAGCTCCTGCAAGGTGGAGTATTAAGCTCCTGCAAGGTGGAGTATTAAGCTCCTGCAAGGTGGAGTATTAAGCTCCTGCAAGGTGGAGTATTAAGCTCCTGCAAGGTGGAGTATTAAGCTCCTGCAAGGTGGAGTATTAAGCTCCTGCAAGGTGGAGTATTAAGCTCCTGCAAGGTGGAGTATTAAGCTCCTGCAAGGTGGAGTATTAAGCTCCTGCAAGGTGGAGTATTAAGCTCCTGCAAGGTTCACAAAAACAGGTATACAGAGCAGCTTAACATTATTCACTTGAGGATATAATGATTAGACTGAAAAAGAAAACACCCAGAGTTGTGCTACTCAGGACCATTTATTTTCTTTGGAATGCTGTTCTTTATGTGCAAAATACACCTGAAAACTGGAAGGCCTCCTGCAGCAAAACTTAAAATATTCAAACTGCTTAAGTTTTCAGAGATAAATGTATATAGAAGTTGTTCACAGTGTAGTTTCCTCAAGAAAGCATGTTTGCTATAAAGACTATTTAATCTCGTAGAAAAAGGCAAAAAAGAACACTAGGGTCTCTCTGGAACTATAACAGCCCAAATAATCAGTAACAATTATAACACGTAAGTTTAAAAGAAGATTCCCTAAGCAGAGGCAAGCTATGAATTAAACGTGTGGAAAGAAAGGTTACTTACAGCCATCCAGCTGCACGCAGAACAGATCACGTCCATCAGGCACAGCAATGGTGTCAGTAGGATAAGGAGTGTTACTTCTGAACATCAGCGATTTTTCCACACACATTTGACTCACGGCCCTGGAAAGACAAGCCCTCCCCGCCCCAAAAACTGGTAAAGAGGCTATTTTTGTGTAATTTCATATTTTACATCACTAAATGTCAGCAACAGAACACAGTATTACTTTTCATCAGCTTACATGAGTTATTGTATAATTTGCACTGATAATCAACTACAGAGAGCCTATCTTGTCACTGTAGTAACTTTGTGGATACTCTGTATATTTAGAAATCACTCTGGAATTCCCTGGAACAAAAAGCAGTAAAGAAATTCGGTGTCCACATAGTACAGCTTCTCTCAGTCCTCCTTACAACTGCAGTCTGCAAAGACAGGGTTCACCCACGGATTTTGCTCTCCAAATAGCTGAAGCTATCTCCCTCACTGACAGCATCTAGCAGTCTGTAATTGTTTTGCTGTCTCCCAACTCTATATTAAAGTTCTTTTTTCCTTTGATAAGGCTTTCTAGCTCCCACTGCAAACACCACAGAGTAACCAAGCCCTGCTTTATCGCAGCCATTAAAACGCTGGCCTCGGTAAGGTTTTTCAAGCCCAGACTCGGAATCAAGCTGTGCCACGTGCCCGAGAGGCGCGGAAAACGAGTCGGCGAGACTAACGCGGCTAAACCGCGATTCGTGCTGGGCGGCCGGTGCTGGGCGCGGAGGGAGCGCGGCCCCCGCCCACCTGCTGCCGCCGGCGAGGCGGGACGAGCCGGCAGCCCCGGAGTCGCGCAGGCCGCAGGCGCCGAGAGGGAAGCGGCGGCCAGGGAAGCCGCCGGCAGCGGCGCGGCGGCGGCGGGGCGGAGGAGCAGGACCGGCGCGACGGGGCCCGGCGGCGGAGACCCGGGCGCCAGCCCAGGCAGCGGGGCTTCGGCGAGAGGCCGCCTCGTCGCTCCGGGAAGCCGCCCGGTGCGCGGCCCCGGCGGGGCGCTGGGCGGCGGCTGCGGGGGGGGCGGGCAGCGGCCACAGCGGCCACAGCAGCCACAGCAGCGCCCCGCGCGCCCCCAGCATGGTCTCACCGCGTCGCTAAAGAACGCGGCCACCGCCCCTCCGCGCGCGCGGGGCGCATGCGCGGCCGCCCTCTGCGCGCGCCTCCGGGCCCAGCAGGGCCCCGCCCTCCTCGGCTCCGCTCCTCCCGTGCGGCCGGGCCCGGCGGGGCCGTTCGGGGGCCGGGGCCCTTCCCGCCGGGCCGAGGCGGACGCGGCCCCGGGCACTAGTCACCATCACCATCAGGAAGCGGAGACTCGATCTCCGTTTCCCCTTTTTTCCGTGATGGGGAGGTTGACAAGCGACCTCGCGCTATGCCAGTCGGTTCCGCCGGGGCGGGGATTTGCCCCGCCACCCCCCGTGGGTTGTTGCGGCGCTCGGGGCCGAGCACGAGCCCTTGGCCGCAGCTGCGGCGGAGCCCCGGCGGAGCGGCAGCCGCCTCTGCCACCGGCCGCCCGCTGCCGTCACCGGGGGCGGGGCGGGGCGCGGCTCCCCTCAGGCGAGGGCGGGAGGGTGCGCGCGCGGGTGTTGTGGAGCGGTGCCGGGATAGGCGCGGCGGCGGGAGCGCCGGGCGGTAACGGCAGCGCTGGGTGGCGGCGGAGGACGCGGGGAGAGAGGGGCGGGGCGGGAGCGGGGCCGCTGGCGCCTGCCCTCCCCTGCTCCGCGCGGACTCTCCCGCGGCCGGCTCTCCCGGCTGTCCGGGGGCGCTTTCGGGAGGCCCCATCGGAAAACTCCCCCCCCGAGCCTTGGACTCGTTTCGTAGAGCGTCCCCCGGAGTGAAGCCTCGTCCGCGGGCGGCATGGACCTGGCCGTCGGGGAGCGGCTCCGCGCCGCGAGCAGCCGCCGAGGTGAGAGGGCCTCAGCCGGCTGCGAAATTTCGCCCCTCTTTAAAAATAAGTAAGATAAAAATCGCACTTTAAACACGAAAACTGCGTGATCTTAATCTGGTTTGCTTCTAAATATTCAGAAAACGCATTCTTTCTCTGAATGCTTTAAGCGTGTTTCTTACCTATCAAAAGAAGTAACTGCTATAGCGTTCGTAATTTAATCTCGTTTTCTTCCAGTCAGATCTACTTCATATAACAATTTAAGGACATAATCTCGAATTTCAGTGTCAACAGGAAGAGTGCTGTTCAGGCACCTTGAATCAGGCCTTCAAAGTCGTTCACTTTCTTGTGTGTTAACACTGGTGATTTTAAATGCTTCATCTTATAACTGTGACTCACTTTGAACAACATTTGTTTCACATTATTTTCCTTAAACATTTGTAATTTGTTTCTGTAAAGGAGAAACAAGATGCCATATAGTTCTTCTGAAATAATGCAATTGTGTTTGTCAGTCCACGTTGAAGCATAAATTACCTGTTACGTTCTTTATTCCTTTTTTGTTTCAGATGTTCAGGCTTTGAAGAGTGCTTATGAGTTGATCAAGTCAGCCAGTCAAGGAAAATCTCCACTTGACTCATCAGATAACTTCAGCACTGATTTATATGTTTTATGTGCTGAACAAGCATTTGAGGTTTGTAATTTAGGCATTTTATCTGTATTGAATAAAAACATTTATATGATATATTGTATTTACATGTGTTGAAGTTACTACTTAAAAGTACTCCCAGAAGTACCTATGAAAAATAATACTTTCTTGTGGTTTTGGAGAACAATTGTTTAAACATGCATTTCCAATTAAAACTCATCCTCTAAGTTGTCACTTCTTTATAATCAGTCAGCAAACTGTGGTTTGTGAAGCTTGTAATTAGACCAAAATATGGAAGGTATACCATAGTAATATAAAACAGTTTGCCATGCCTGTTTTTTCTTGTGCTAAACTAACGTTAGCAGTTTGGTTATGACTGAAGAAAATGTGTTTGTGAACAGCCCCTGCTGGGCAAAAGAGAAAAGGTGACATTGTGAAATTACTGCTAATCAAGCTTTAATAGTTTACTACTGTGGTCTTATTTATGAAACTGATGGAAATAACTTAATCTACCAAAGTGTTTTTCTCCAAAAATATTCCCATTTGTGTTTGATACTTCAGCCCTAACTACATTGCAACAACCTCTGTCAGAAAGATGAATGAGCATGACCAAAAATTTCTTTGCCGTCTGACAGCACTACTTTATCAGGAAACGTTGATAAGGAATAATGGCCTTATCCAGGAAACTTCAGACCTGTAAGCTTAACTTGTTCACAGTAGGATATTGGAAATACTAATCATAGAAACTATGGCAGAATACCTACAAATGGGCAATGTATGCTGGGTAAGTACAGTAAAAGTGGATGGATGGCATGCATAATTACATATGTCTGATGGGCATTTCTGAGGCATTAAAGAATAACTGACTTTGGGCCATGACGTGTAGTCATAACCAAGTTGCCTGGGGTAGTAGAATAATATTCTCTGTATTACTGTGCTAAATACCACTCAGTAAAATCATTAATAGTAGTAGGACTACGTGAGTAGAAGATAAACTATGCTTTAAGTGACAGTGGACATGCATTCAGTGACATAAGAAGACACCTCGTTCATTCCTTCAGGAATTAGTACCCTTCTTTTCCATGTTTGTAGCAATGTGCAGTGACATGATTGTGCAAAAGTACAGAGTCACTTCAGGAAAAGATATATTGTAGAATTTAGAATGATTTCAGAGAAGGAGAGCATAGGCAAATTAACATCTTTTCTATTTCTTTTAAATTTACAACGGCAATTTAATGAAGGAGAAGAACCTGTTTCTTTCTTATAGAGAGGAAGGATTCAGCAGCTCAGCTGATACAGTTTTAGAGTTCAGAACACTTCTCTCTTAAAGACAGTAAATATGAATGGAACTGAGCGAAGCTAGGTTGAGAAGGAGCACTCTAGAAAATTTCTGTTTCAGAACCTGATTTGAATAAGCAACTAATAGCTTAAAATTTTCAGGTATTCTTCAGATTGTGATTGAAAGTTTAGCAGGAGTCCACTGTGAGAACAAACAGTTTTAATTAGGAAACATAAAAAGACCCCACTTACTTAATGACAAATGCACTGTAATACGCCTAATGAGTCTCTGCATTTAAGAAGCTAAGCCTAAGTCCTAAATTTACATCTTAGTCACAGACACATTTTCTGCAGTTTAGAAGCTTTTGCAGAAATGCAACAGTTCTCACTTAAGAATTTTAGGGTCAGCCAACTGTTCCAAGAAATGAGACACAACAGACAGTTTAGGGCATATGCACCAGAGCAAATTGAAATGTTTCTATTTATTGTTGAGTCATTTGGCCATCATCTGAGAATTGTGAGGCAGCGCCTACTCCGGTGGAGTCTAGAATTAGGGGACAGAGTGGAAGTGAAAAAATGAAAAACAGGTTCTCAGATGTCTTCTGTACTTCTCATGGAATGAAAAGCCTGTCAGGTTTCAAACAGACTGTGCAAAGGTCTGGGTAAAGTTATCTCTGTTAAAGTGAAGGTTCAAAATAAATTTAAAAAAAAAAAAAAAAAAAAAAAGGACGATCCAAAAAAGTGAGCTGCTCTCATAGTAAATTATCTGGACTAAAAAGAAATCTGCGTACAGCACAGAAGCAGCGAAGAGGGGTATGTTTATCTTGTAGTAGCCAAGTATGTGAGACCCTTAAGAGGATCCCCGGCTTCACGTTATTTGGAGAATTAAATAGTAACGTCGTCACACAAGGTACTGTACTAAAGGTCTTCATTCTTAAACACTGAATATGAAATAAGTGGACCGAAATTTCTAGCGGCAGATAGAAAAATGGAATTAAGACACTTGGTTTCATACAAGATTTTGTATAGAAGGAGTACTCCTTAAAAACTGCAATGGAAACAGTCATGATGAAATGCTGATGTGATTATTTTAAACCATTCATTAAGTATATACAAGTAGCAAACTCAAAAAGGCAGATGTTAGTATTAATTCCGTATAAACAGAATCATAGAATCACAGAATGGTTTGGGTTGGAAGGGACCTTTAAAGATAAGCTTGTCTGACCCCTGCCACAGGCACCCACCTGGTCCAGTGTCTTACCACCCTCATCACAGAAAGTCCCCTCCTTATTTCCATATAAACCTTTCAGTTTAAAACTGTTGCTCCTTGTCCTGTCACTCCAGGCCTTGGTAAAAGTGTCTCCTTTCTTGTAAGCCCCCTTCTGTACCGCAAGGTCAGAGCTGGGTCTCCCCAGAGCCTTCCCTTCTGCAGCTGAGCACCCCAGGTCTCAGCCTGGCCTGACAGACCTGTGTCTGTCTTGTTCAGGGGCACTTGGTGTGTTACTCCAGATGGAGTCTCACAAGAGCCAGAAATTATTGTTAAAGTGAAACATAATTAACTAAAAAATACAAATAATTTAAAAATATTTTTATTAAATAAAAAATGCTTTTCTACTTTTTAGAGGAGTATTCTAGAGATGCTCTCAATTTATTTGGCTGTGAGCTCTTAATTTTTAAAATATTATATATTGTTCAGCAACTTGGAGCAAAAAAATCCTACTAATGACCAAGGAATAAATTGCAATAGACACAGCTTAGGACATATGAGCTCTCTACTAGAAAGACATTGGCACAATCCCAAACAACAAGAATAAAAGCTTCTGAAAATATTTCATCTACATGGCACCACATCGTTCCCTTGCGCTGTATCCATTCATACAAGAAATATTAAACAGTTAGTGCTATTCCATGGATCAACGGCTTTAAAATAACTTTCTGAATTATGTCTCAGCAACATAACAAATCACATTATCAATTAGCTTTTATAACAGAAATGACATTCCATAATATATTTGAGCATGAAAAGAATTGGTCAGCTAAAATTTATGTAATCTGAAAAATGTGAGGAGGAAAAAAAAAAAATCATGGCAAATTTATTGATAATATTCTAGGACAGGGACATAATTTGAGTAATAGGTAGCTGTCCAAGAAAAGTGTGTGGTTCTAAATGGTCTGCAGGGAAGAACTGCAGTAAGTTTGCTACAGAATGATAAAAAAAAAAAAAAGAGAGAGAGAAGCTCTGTCATTAGTCCCTGGTGTAACTGCACTGAAATTAAACTGCCGTAAGCAGTCGTTCTGGGATCTCTGATGGCACACGCTGCTCCCCAAAGCCAGGCCTCAGCACGTCTGTGCCCCCGCTTTGCAAGGGGCGTGGTAGAGCAAATGCCAGCTGATGGCTGCGGGTATTTGTAGGCAGGGCAATCAGAGCAGATTTGAGATGGTAGTGAAGATACATCCCCATGACTAGTTAAGCCCATTCAGCTGAGTTTGAACACTAGTTTAATGACTTTACCACCTGCTAAGCCTTCTGACCCCTGCTTTGGCACCCCGTCTGACCTGAAAGCTACCCAGGAATAGGATGTCAGAGGGGACCCAACTGTTCGATACGAACACAGGTCCCTTCCTCTATGTTGTGTGTGAAAGACCAGCTCGATGGCTGTAAAGCCCCAAGGAAGAGCTTAGTAAAGTACCTCGCAGGTATTAGGTAATTCATGCCTTCAACTGAAGCGTCTGTGTGGATGCAATAACAGTTAGTAGCATGAACTTTAAGACCATGTCAAATTAAAACTAAAGTCACGTTTATGTGTCCTGAAATATTTACCAGTCTGTGAAAGACCTGAGTTACTACTCAGGTAATGAGGAGATAGAATTGTTTCTCTGCCAGTGAGAGCAGAACATGGGTGGTCTTTCATGAACCTAGTAGGTACCAATTTCAAAAGCAGAAGTCACAAAAATCTTCATTTAAGCATAAGAAGAGAGGAAACAATTTTAATAAATGGTGGCTTCCTAGAGGATTGCTCAAGACTTATGACATGAGGAATAATTTTAGATCACTTAAACCCATTTTTACAAAAATGCAGTATGAAATGTTAACAGTGTTGCTGGTATGTAAAATATAAATTGTAACATTCCTTGAAAACTGAATCTTGCTTTCAGTTTGGTGGCAGTGTCCATTACTATAGGAAATATTTAGGCAGATATTTATCACCGAACCACTACTGTGATTTATTTTTCCTTTCTTTCATATAATGCTTCAGCCTGACACATGATGGCAGAAGAGGGTGAAAACTGGCAAGGCGAAGCCAGAAGCGAGACCAGCACTGAGCTCTAGTGCTTACATTCTGTCGTGTAGCTGAATGTTCGTGACCTACCTCTCTTCTTGATGGTCTCATACTTGACATTTACCATTTGAAATTAAGAGAAGCCAGATGTCCACAACGATGAGCAGCTTTTCCAGAAACCTCCAACAGGGCTGCACTAATGAGGACTTTGTGTTTGTTTTCTGAACGTACATCTGAAAATATTTTTTGTAACGTTCTCTATTTCCCTCTAGCCTTTTCCATGACAGTTTTTTTAAAGGAAGTTACTGTCCCAAGACAAGGTGCTTACCAGAATGGACAATTCAGACTTCTGTTTTTTATGAGCCCTCTATACCCATATTCAACAACTCAGGGGTTGACATAACAATTCCTCCACGCCACAGGTGCACTGAGATAAGGTGCAGGTAAGAACACTGAAGTAAACTGAATTACGTCCATTATTGTCTAAAATTCTTTTTGTGGGTGGTTTTTCTTAATTTTGCACAGGTATGTCAATTGTGAAAGAAGCTGATAGTAGCTACACTGCAGGGAGAGCTGCAGCAAAAAGAACCTCAAAACTAGGTTTTTCAATAGTGCAGCTAATAATTTTCCTAGATGATCGTAAGCTGTACTGACTTCCTTATGAAAATATTCTATATTATGGGTGTTTTATTATCTGACTGGGTACTAGATCATACTTACTAATCATACCACAGTGACAGTGTCCACACTGCTGCTGTGGTCTTCTTCTGTTTAATGCCAAGATTTGAAGAGAGCGATCACTGCTCACAAGTTGTTTTGATTAGCACAATGCAGGCATGATCACAATCAGTCAGTAAGGGAAAATGGTTTCATACTGAAGGCCAGAAGTGTTCATTTGGCAGACTGCTGTGGATGGCATGGAGAACAAGCTCCCACGGACAAAGGGAACTTGATGCCAGGAAGAGTGACAGTGGCATTACAGGTAGAGCTGTAATGTGCACTATCCTGGAAGAGAAGAGGAATGTGGAGGAAAAAAGTTTGTGATGAAAACATTTAGTCTGCTCAGAGCAGACATCTTGACCCTCATTCTAGTATTAATGAGCTTGTCTGCTGAAGTTCTCAGCATTCTTGGAGCAGCCAGAAGAGTCTGTTCATCTACTGATGTGACAGGTACTTATTAATTACCTGTCAATACACTGTCAGAGAATTAACTTAAGAATTACTGTTGGAAGAAAAGAATGGGTTTCCAAAAATACTTGCAGTTCTGTCATGTCCTCAGAATTTATCTGGACTTGTAACTCTTGAAGTAGCTTAGAGAATATAAAATAAATGAGTATGAAGTATGTTACAGCTGAGGCATGTAGATCACTGTCTGTAATCACTTGGTTAATCCAGATAGTGAGGGAGCAGATGGATAGACTGGAGCCATGGGCTGAGCCCAACTGCATAAGCTTCACTGAGGGCAAATGCCAGGGGCCGCCCTTGGGCCACAACAACCCCCAGCAGGGCTACAGGCCTGGGAGGAGTGGCTGGAGAGCTGCCGGTCAGAGAGGGACTGGGGGGGTGATTGACAGCCGGCTGAATATGAGCCAGCAGTGTGCCCAGGTGGCCAAGGTGGCCAACGGCATCCTGGCTTGTGTCAGCACTGGCGTGGCCAGCAGGGACAGGGAAGGGATCTGAGCCCTGGGCTCGGCACTGGGGAGGCCGCCCCTCGATTCCTGGGTTCAGTTTTGGGCCCCTCACTACAAAAAGGACACAGAGTTACTCGAACGTGTCCAGAGAAGGGCTACAAAGCTGGTGCAGGGTCTGGAACACATGTCCTACGAGGAGCGGCTGAGGGAACTGGGATTGTTTAGTCTGGAGAAGAGGAGGCTGAGGGGAGACCTTAGCACCCTCTACAACTACCTGAAATGAGGCTGCAGAGAGCTGGGTTTGAGCCTCTTTAGCCTACTAGAAAGGGACAGGACAAGAGGAACGGCCTCAAGTTGCGCCAGAGAAAGTTCAGACTAGATATTAGGAAGCATTTCTTTCTGGAAGGGGTTGTTAGGTGTTGGAATGGGCTGCCCAGGGAGGTGGTGGAGTCCCCATCCCTGCAGGTGTTCAAGAGTAGGGTCGATTCAGAGCTTAAGGACATGCTGTAGGTGGTAACTGTGCTAGGAGAACGGTTGGGCTAGATGATCTCCAGGGTCCTTTCCAACCTAGATGATTCTGTGTGATTCTGTGTGAATAACATAGAACAATAAGCATGATATTGGTGTAGCAGTTAATACAGGAAAAACTATTCCTAGACATGGTCACTGAATCAGGACCCCAATGTCACTTAGAAATCATAGGACATACCTGAACATACTGTCTTCATCATTAACTAATAATTACTAAAAGGCTAGAACAACATGCCTTGGCTCTTGTAGGAGCTCTTACCTACCAAATCAGTGATATCTGCATTAAAAAAAAAAGTGATTACTCACTTCAGAAAGGGTTTGGAGGGAACAGTGCCATCTTTTCCATTCAGACAGTTATCCATGTCCAGCACAGTAATACATCCCAAATTCCCAGCCCTGGACAGCCTTCATCATCACCTGCGGTAGAGTGCTGCGAAGTAATTTTTCAAGAAAGCAAGTGGATTTAGTTTTTCCTGCCCACGTTAGTGTCCTGGGAGAGCATCAGTCACAATGTCTAAGAAATGGGAGCTGGTACTCTCAGTGTCATATACAGCAGCCACTACTTTTATGACTTGCCAAAGGAAATGGAAGTGTTTTCTCCTGTCATTTTACTTTAGCCAAGCCATTTTGAGTCTTGCTAGTGTATTCCATTACACATTCTTGCCTGATCTGTGTCTCCTAGCTATTCCTGCTGGGGAGCTTCTCCCTGGAACCCCGAAATGGGAGTTGCCTTACGGCTCAGGTACTCTTTCACAGTCTGTGCAGGATGTAATCTCCCCAGTTGCCAGCACCCACATGTACAAGCCTTAGATGCTCATGGCACTACTCCAGTTGCAGTTATTCAGACTTCTTAGCCTACTCACTGGCTACTCACTGGCTTATTTTAGCAAATGGAAGTTTACTCACGTTCCCAGATGCCTGCTTAGAACAAAGAGTACAGCTCCGCCGTTAGCAGTAAGGTTAATGAGGAGAAGGCTGGCTGTGGTGATCGAGTGCAGGTTTCAGTCAGGCACGGACCAGCAGCCTGTTTGCCTGCAGCTGATCGACCCCCTCTAGCCCTTTTCTCCTCTGTTTCCCTGCACCTGGTACATCCTGAGCCCTCCTTTTCCCCACCTTTGGCCCTTCCTCTAAACATCCCCTCAGTCTTACCAATTCCCATGAACACCTTAAAACATCTCATACTGGATTTTAAACCTCTAAAAGTGTTTTTCCCCTGCAGTCTGTATTCTGCTGTAGGTAATGACCCCCTTGGAAGGGGTATTTTTTTGTAGGTATTTTTTTTTCCTCCTCCAGTAGAGTTCATTAGTATTTGTCCTGAATGACATTGACTTTTATTCCATCTGAAAATACCTATTTAGCATTTTTGGGTTATTAGTATTGCAAGTACTGACATTAGAAACCTAAACGGTACGTATATAAAATAAATTTGCACCGGAGTTCTACAAGCCTTTCTGCTTCTTCATCAGTATGATTCAAGGGACATGGCCTACATCTGTACTCAATCAAACAGGGCTATGTTGGCCAATATAATCTAATTGTTTGACATTTTTATAGCAATTCATTGAGACTAAAGAGAGATGACTACATTAATATCTTGATGCAGCTAGATAATAGCTGAGCTAAAACTGATGTGCCAAATTACTGAAAGGCTCTTAAACTCTTACAGATTTTAACTCTTTGTGACAAAGAAAATGAAAGAGGCTTCAATATAAATATAATAAAGAGAAAGAATAGTACAATTTATAATATGAAGTATTATAATAAAGAACATTATAATAAATTTTCTAAGAATCTTCTCACTAATAATTTACAAATTATATCTCTCAGTAATTGAGATGAGAATTATTGTTAATGCTCATGACTCTGTTTTCTTGGACAATCATTTTCACCGAGGTTAAAATTAAACAGAAAAGGTTTTAGCTGATGAATAAGTATTTTATTCCTCCAGGTAGTCTGTGAACAAACTTGTCTGCCCTGCCTATATCTGTGGGAACGGCCAGGCTGGACAAGTCACCTTAGACAGGTCACCTTAGGTGACTCAGGTCACCTTATCTCACCCAAGCACCTATCAAAACCCTCTCTCCTTTATAAGTGTGTTTGTTGTGAGAGAAGGTGAGTGGGGTCACAGATCTGCAGGTAAGAGCAAGCTGAAGGAGAACGTTTTGGGGCGGTTTTGGTCTGAGCCTAGAGAAGTGGCAAATGGAAGAGAGAGCAGGAAACAGAGAAAAAGCAGGAACTGGTATTGCAGCTAAAGCCAGGAACATGGATAAAGGTGTTTCCTGGTTTGATTGCTAGTTGCCTTTCTGCTTTCAGAGCCCTTGGCAATAGAGTCAGCGTGGGCAAGGAAAGGTCTCAAAAGTCGACATGCTGACATGTGATTGAGTGAATTTTTACCAAAACACAAGGTAAAAATATTTGCAAGAGGAGCAACCTGACTATCAGGAGATGCAAATAGCTGAATTAGAGGTAATCTCCACCTTCCCTGTGATGAACTTATGATGAGCTTTTGGTAGAGTTGGTCCTTAGTAAGGATCTCCGCCCTTCTCCATGCCCTTTCACTTTGAGCGGGTAGTATCTCCTCTATCGGTGTTGGGCAGTTACATGTGATTTTAGGAGAAACAAAATCTGCCTATCAAGGTACTTGTATCTTCAAAAAGCGGTAGTGAATCCCTAGAGAAGCTGTGTTTGTTGCTAGAGCAAGAACATGAAAACTTTTTAAAGTGCACCAAGACATCATTCAGTAACTAAGCCCTCACCTTCTTCCCTGCTAGTGGTGGTGAGGTGAGTTGATCTTATGACATTTAAAAATGTATTCTTTCTGTAGATTTGAGGATATGGAAAACTGCCTGGATAGTCTACTTCTAAATCTTAGCTTTTTTATCTCTTACTGAAATAATTGATTTTGAAAGCTATTTTGAATTTTATTTTTTTTCCCCATGCCAAAATTCAACCAGAATCTTGTTTGTATTTCTCAAGAACATACAGTCTTGAGAACAGATTTTTTTTTTTTTATCACAAGAAAGTGCTGGCACAGCAATAAATGCAGAGCACCTGTGATGGGCCACTGCAGAAGATACTGTAACTAGGAGACAGTGATTTCAGGCAGAATCTAGACAGAGTTTAAGCGTAGGCCTTGGCTGTAGAGACCCGTATGTTGGCATGAGTGACCCGCTGTCTAACCTGAGCCTGCCCAGCATATGCTGCCCTTAACGCCACCACTTGTACGTGCTGCTGGAAGAGCTCCTTCCAACCCAGCTGTGTAAGCCTGGCGCTCGCAGTGACCCATGTTGTGCCAGACAGAAAGTTCAGCACTGTAAAGGTTGGTAACTTAGTTCGCTTGGAAGAACACCTAAAGAGTCGGAACGCCTCCCCATGGATGGGATCTGGGCACTGTGCCATGAGCCACAAGGAGGGTCCTGTTCCATACTGAAACAGCGGGGGTTCCAGCATCAGAAGGGTCCTAAATTGCTATTACCTTTTCTGTAATTCCATTTTTTTTACTCAGTACACCATTTAGCTAGCCTCGAGGGTCAGTGCCTTTCTTACTGTTATCCCACAGGAAACAGCATGACCTCATAACACAACAGTAGCTCTTATAGCAATGATAAATTATATTCCAAAAAAATAAAAATGCTATTTCCATTACAAACAAGTAAATTGATGGATTATTGCTGCAGGTTTTAAGCAAAACCACAAAGTAATTATCCCCCAGTGTCATGAAAGATTTATAGGAAGGGCAGTTTTTTTGTCTAGGTTGCATCATTAAAATGTAATAAATGATCACAAAGCAGAAGAATGGTGTAGTGTTACATTGCTAATTTTGCAAACTGTAGATAATGCTGTAAAACATTTTTTAGAAAAGGGATGTGATTTCTAAGCATACTTTTGGTGGCAAAACAAAAATTCAAGGACACAAGAGGCTGTGAGGCTGTCCACAATCAAGTGTGAGCACATTGGCTTTGGCAGCATTCACACCTTTTAGTCACGAAATCTTAAGATCTTTAACACCACTGATCGCGTAACTAACTTCTTGTATATGGTAAAATGTTCACGCTGTGCTCTTACCACATCATGCCAGAGGCGTCTCTTCAATCACTGTGTAAAACCCTTAAAAAAAGAGCCCGTCCCCTGCCCCTTTTTTTGCTTGTAGTTCTAAAATTTTTTTTTATTGTCTTATGCTGAAAGACTTAACAATTAACCTCTGGGAACTCTGTAACACTTTGTGTCACGGCTAGTGTTGTTTGGTTGGGCTACTACCAGTGCGTCAAGGTGTTCATGCATTTAAAAAGTACTCTCTGACAGGCAGGAAAAAAAAGGTCTCCTCCTCCTGAAAAGCATTACTGAAGGTATTTTAACATGAAAACTCCACTGATTCTATTATTCTTTGTTTGTATCAAAGATGGGAGCCTGTCATAAATCCATCACCTCACTAGAGACAGGGAATGTTAATGCTGGAGAACTGGTAAACATTTACAAACCCCACCTTGTTTGTATGTGCAGAACGTAAAAACCAATGCCTTGTTCAAGAAAATGGCTTTTCCCACAGTTAAGGGATACTCCTATTAATAAACCAAACAAAATCTGTCCTTTACCAGAAAATACTTGTGAGGACCTGAAAAATAACAGTGTTATGGACAGTGAGAAATGTTGCTGACACCCTTTCTTTTATGAGAATGATTGATTAATTCTTGTTCAATGTAGGCTTTGCTTGATGGAAAGAAAACATTTGTGATGCCTCTGTGGTCCTATTAAGACTAATTAATTCCTTCTCCAAATGAAATGAAGACTAATTATACTCTAATATTAATTTCCTATTTGTCCAGAACCACTAATTTTCATATCACCCTGTTGCAGCCTACATTTTTATGTCTGTGCTTGCTGCATGTTCATGTTTGTCTAACAGGGTGGCAAAATGATATAAGACAACCATAAATGTAATCTATTAAAGTGTGCTAGAGGGGCTCGTGCGAACGGAGAACATTTAAACTCTTAACAGCAATAGTTAGGCCATGAGCTAGATGTGGAATTAGACATGAACTGTTTCTTCATCAACTCTCAAGACAGAGCTTCACACTAGGAACACAGGTTTAGACCATGAACCCTTTTGTGTTACTTAGATCCTGCTCAAGTGTTTCTCAGTATATTTAATTAAATTATGACCTCTGTTCAAAACAAACTACTGATACCTTCATGCTAGTCCCACCGCTCCTAACAGACTATGAACAAATGCCCAGTTATCTCCGTTTCTCTCATACACTTTCTATACCGCTTCTATTTCTCCTTCATTGCTGCTTTCTTCACTTGACAGTGAAGAAGCGGTTCTCCTCAGAAAGTTGCTGGGCACACTGCACCATCCCCAGCCACCACCTCATGTCTTGGACACTCCTGAAAGTCAGTGGCACCTCATCTACCATCTTCTACTTCTATGCCTCAGCTTTCACCTGTTTCACCCTGACAAACTGCTTCTCAACAAATGTCTGTTAACATCTATAAATCTGGCTCTCCAGATTACATTTCCCACTTGTTTTTGTGGTACTGATTACATTCTTCATCCTAACAACCTGCACTGCATCTCACACTACCAAACATTGTTTTCCTTATGACTCCTTGACCAGTCATGCAGGTCATGAGACCTTCTCCTTATGTCACCATCTCTAAATTCAATCCACTTTTTCCTGCATAACCTAAGCAATTCCCTCCACTCCTGTGGATTCCTTACTAACAGCATGCAAATCTAGCTTCTTATTTCTAATGTGTCTCCATCCTTCCTGGTC
This sequence comes from Athene noctua, assembly GCF_965140245.1. Classification (NCBI taxonomy): domain Eukaryota; kingdom Metazoa; phylum Chordata; class Aves; order Strigiformes; family Strigidae; genus Athene; species Athene noctua. Next base: position 67,674,922 of record NC_134041.1, on the reverse strand, counting down.
CTGTGTTTTAGCCAGCCTCTGTTCCTGAATGTTTCACAATTGTTTTCAAAGTTGTATGTCCAAAACTGTGTGTCTGATCATCTTCTGAGATTCACATGACTCCTACTTTTTGTTTCTCCCACAGTCCTGTTAGTCAGTGACAAAACTGTCTCCTCTGACCTGGGGAGCCATCTTCATTCCACTTTGGCACAAATACTCTGTCCATGTATGAAATTATTATTTCTAATCTTGTTTTTTCCTCTGGCCACTACTACTATGTTGCCATATCTCATGTAACTATAACCTCTATTTTATTTTAGCCACACCTCTATAAGATCCACAATACCTATTGCACTGCATTGTGGCAGGTGCATCCGCCCCATGAGAGCAGAGCTTCTTGGCTGCTGAGGTTTAGCAGCTTTGGGCTGCCTTTGTTCTCAGGGCCTCGTGGCAATTAGGGCTTTTGGCCAATGAGAGCCACTATTGACCCCAGGTCAGATTGGGTCTGGGTATAAATGGAGTCCTCCGGGGGGGCTATTTGGAGCTCATCCCCTGGAGCAGCACACTGGTGTTGAGGACTCTCCCCTTGGGTCAGGACGCTGCTCAAGGAAACTCCTCGAGGGCCCTTGGGTCGGGACGGGGCCCTGAGCAGGTGCTCGAGGTTGAGAGCCCTCACTTGTCAGGTGAGTGAGAGAGCGTTTTGTGTTGTCATTACACCCTAGGTAGCAGGGCTTTGTAAGGCATTTGGGGATGTCGTTAAGCCCCAGGGAGCTGGGCTTTGTCTGCGTTTTGGGTTGCCGTTAAACCCTAGAAAGCTGTTCTGTTCTCCTCTCACAGACATTTGAACCTGTAATTTACGGAGAGCTAGTTATCTGTGTTAATAATATTTTTTGATTATTTTTGATGGGTGGCTGTTTAATTAGGAGCATCCGTAACATTCATGTAGAAGTTTCCTGTCTTCACAAGCAAGAGGCTCCATAATTCTGTACAAACTACTCCTCATTTGTTGTTAATTATTGTCATTGAGAGCAAGTGTTAGCGTTTTTAACATATATCCAATATGCTTTTTCATACTTACCTATTATCTTCTTTAGTGCTATTCTGGATCTGTACAATGCTTCTCTAAATTTGAGTTGGCTGTGAAATCTGTAAACACTTTTTATCTTCTTTACGTCTAAATACAACTGTCACACCTGTAATGATCTGAATAAGAGCAGACAGTTGAGTGCAAACAGTAAAAAAGTGGTTACAATTCCCCTTCATTTTAAAAACTAATACCTTGACAAAGACTTCTCTGTGAAAAGACTACTGCCAGAGCTTTGTCATCCAGAGAACAGCAACAATTTGAAGCCTCTAACAGGAAAATAGGGGGTTTTTTTCCCATGTTTTCTTACCATGTTACAACTTTAACAAACAAAAAGTACAGAAAATGCTACAGTTTCTAAAGAAATTTACATAAATGTAAAACTCAGTCCCTTAAAGTTATCTCAAAACTGTTTCCCATGAAAAAAAATTTATATGACAATAGTTTTTGCACAGGAAAAAAAAAAAAAACAAAACCCCAAACCAACATGTTAGAGCTTTTGACTGTGAAGGTGTTCAGGTGGCTGTCACAGTAGCGCGGCAGGTGGGTAGGCTGTGTGGACTCCTGAACTCGACCTGGGGAGAAAATCCTGCCTTCTCTTTCTAGCACTTGTGACTAAGCAAAAGGAAGCAGGGCCTGATGTTGTGACCTTTCAGTGTATTCCTACATGTTCTCTCATTCTGAGGATTCCTGTTTTGTTCCTACTGTGCTGTACTTCTCCCTTTTCCCATAAAAAAGCCCAGGTTATTTGTCTGCTCTGTGGCTGAAATGTGAGCCCTGCCCTAAAGCTCTCTATGAATGCCTGCCTTACCACCTTTGGAGCCTGACGTGAGAGGATCCACACAGCGGAAAGTGACCTGCCCCTGCCCCCGACCTGGCTGTTGGCCTGTTGGGTGGCTGCGTCTTCATTTCTGTAACAGGGAGACACTCTCCTTGACCATCTTTACAAACTCGTGTCCTCAGCTCATTTATAGATGCAAACCAAGTTTTCCTTGGTGAAACAGTCTAAAAGGCTCACCGGTACTTCACTGTGAGTGACTTGCATTGAGGATGATACAGCCAGTTATCAGATGGCGAATCTCATTTTAACTGGCTATTTTCTGAAGTTTTCCATGCATTTTTACATTGTGTTTTTCTTTGCCATTACTGAAGTTTTTATGCTTTATTCTGTACTACAGAGCTATACTGTATGTATCCTCACCTTCTCAGGAGATAATTCTGTTGCTTTTAATTAAATACTAACACTTCTGCCAGTGCTTCATGATTTAATACATCCAATACCATTAACATGTGATTAACCTAGGTCAACATATCCTTGAAAGAGAAAATCCAAGTCTTAAATGCAAAAATGCAAAAATTTTCAAATCACACCTCACTGTTTTAACAGATTAATGAGCACAAAATATGCATACAAATAATAATTGACTACCCTACCCTTTCTGTCTAACAGTATTTCCAAAACATGTAAAAGAGGCATATACATCTCTTCACTTTTCTCCTCCAGATCCCACAGGATTAATGGTAAAGAACATGAATCATGAAAGGATGTGGCTGTCTGAATGAGGTTCACAGTTTGGGTTTAAGATTGAGCACTGCAAAAGTTCAAGCCCACTGAGGCCAAAATTATACTATAAAAGACACTCACCTCATGAAATTTTGTGAGATGAATACGAAGACCATAGATATCTTGCAGTAAATTCTCACAGGTGCAGCTCATTGTGTTATTTGTAGAGTAACTCCCCTCTTTGGATGTTACCATTTTAAAATGAAATTGGGGCATTTGAATATGAACAATCCTTCTACTCAGAAAATATAAAAAGAATAAAATTGAGATTAATTTTGAGTCTAAAATGAGTTAGGAGGAAGATTGCAGTGTATAAAAATTGCTTATTAAAAATTAGGTTTTTAAGATATTACAAATTCCTTCTCTGTGTCTTGCAACTAAGTGTCTCTAGCAAGGGGGGGGGGGGGGGGGGGGGGGGGCAAGGCCCAGATGGCAGAGTCATGGCTCTGTGACCTTTGTGACAAATGGTAAATGGTATTCCAACACCATGAGGTTCACACAGCACCAACTGGCTTGCACCATTATAGGCAGGATAGTGGAGTTAACCAGGTGCCCAAAGGGAGCCCTGGCTGCTCCCAGGTAGTACCCGTTGAGCCTGCCCCTTGCTGGAGACCACGTCCATGCCTTGTGGTGCCTAGTGTGGCAGCAGTACCCCGGGGCAAGGAAAATTCACCGTGCAGCAGGTCTCCTTTGGAGCAGTGGCACAGGACTCCTGCCCTCCCCGCACTGCTCGCTCCCTCCAGCACTCCGGTGCCTCGGCTTCCTTCAGTCCTGCCCTGCAGCCGGCCGCTCGCTGTCCACCCGCAGCAGCTTGCCAGCACTTCTGGGCACTTCAGCCCTCGCCTGGCTAACCCCCATCGCTTCCTAACTGCTCCTTGCCCTCTGCGAGGGACGGATCTTGTGGAAAGGTCCGAAGAGCTGGCTCATGCTTTTGTAAGATGCAAAACAAAGCACATGACTGGGTCCTTTGGACTCACAGCTGTCCTGTGAGAACAGTGGGAAGTTGGGTAAAGGGGAAAAAGAGCAGGGCCAAAGAAGCTGGTCACTTAGTGTTAAAGGAAAGCTTTAGAGAAATACACTTGCTGAAGGGCTCACGTTTAACCTATGCACTTATACAGGATCTTTTAACAGAAAGATCTTATTGAGTAATTCTTACATATTTGATGAAAAAATATCCGCAGTTACCTAAAGCAGGTATGCATAGCTACCTATTATGACGTGTTTGTCTCAAATGTCAGACACACTACTACCTGAAGCAGCCTGCCCTTCCTCCCCCCCGACACTTCAGAAGTGAGGGCTGCAGATGGTGGGACCTCCCCCAACACACCCCCACAAGAAGGCTGGTGATAGAGGAGTGAAGAGCTCATGCTTTCTCCCATATGACTTTAATTGCTGCTTCAGTGCTTAGATTGCCTTCACAGAGCAGAAGCAAAACACATCAGAGAGGCAGGGCTGTGAAGAAGTGGGGGGGCTGGATTATCCTTTACACCCACCAGCAGGAAGGGGTATCCAAGCAGCCCATGTGAGCGTGCCAGGGCCAGAGTGGCAGCAGGGCCACGCTGCCTGTGCCTGTCCCTCCACCCCGGTGGGGAGCTCCAGTTTTTGTCTCCTCTTGAGCATGAGAATTGTGAAGAAATCAGCTTTGCAAGATACCAGGGTTTCAGAGTATGTTTCATACTGTTTCCATGTTACCTCTCCCTGATCCCCATCTGCTGCAGGAATGGTTCTTAACTTCCAACGCAGCAAGGTACTGCTCTGGGCTAGGTCTGACCACAGAGATCTCGGGTAGCCTGTCATTCCTTTTCAGAGCAATACAGTTTTTCATACTGTAACATAACAAAATAAAAAGAGAAAAAAAAGTTGGCAGAAACAAAACATCTTTATTCTGTGTGAGAAAACTGTAATTTTTTTTAAGTAAAACTGGACACTGGATGATTCATTCCGTATCACATTTCTATTGCTAAGGCCTGTACAGCACATAGCTAGTGTGGCTTCGCTATGCCACTATGGAGCAACATTTGGTTCAACTGGTGCTGTATTAATGTCTGTAACTAATACAGACTTTAATCTGTAATATTAATGTAACAATGAAATAATGGTTGTCCATACTAAAGCATTTAAATATATCCAGCCATTGCCTTCTAAAATGCATTCAATTAAGTATATATTTATATAGGATTCAAAATCTGACACACCAGCTCTAAGAAGCATTTCACACAATGTTAACCAAATGCTGTTTAAAACAGGTCTGTCTTTATTACACTTGTGGCCTTGTTTGGTTTTGCATGTAAGTGACATTCCAGTAAAGCTAAGTATATTGCTGCATGCCATTGTGTGAATTAAACATATGAGATGGAATTCAGCCATGGAAAGCTGGCAATTTCTATTCTTTTTCATTGTTTACAGGAAGTGTATTACTGTTACACTCCTTGCTTTCGATATCAAAGGTGTCATAACAAGTTAATGACCTACGCCAGGATCAGTAGATCAATTAAAAGTAGTGAGGACATGAACGCAGACACAGGAATTTAAGGAGTGAAGGGACAGAGACCCTACTGCTCCTCAAAGAACAGCAGTGCGGTGCCAGTGGCCACTCCAAGTTGCCTGCTGGTGGGCTAGGACGTTGCTCATGCTTTGTGGAGAGGCACGCCCTGGCTCAGAGTGAGAGGGGTAAAACTGCACAAATGGAAATAGAGACAGTCAATGAGCTCCAGTGTCATGTGGCCCAGCACACATAATACCTGTATTCCCTAACCACTGATTTCTGAATATTGGAATTGTTAAGCAACAGAAAAAATAGTTGTCACCTGGAGATACATGCTCTCAAGAACATGATAGAGCTTGGCTCTGCATAGTGCGGGCACATAGGGAGAAAAACTTGTGTCCCACAAAGCTCAGCTTCACAACTCTTAAGCTGAGCTACTGCCCTTCCTCCAGCATCCCTGCACAGCTGTACTTTCCTATACCCTGCTAACTCTAAAGTTGAGTTCAGTTGGAAGGGACCTACGACAATCATCTAGTCCAAATTAATTTTCTTCAAAAGTTGCCACAAGCACAGATTTTCTTGACAAAGAGGGAATGCAGAGAGAAGATACAAACAGCTCTTGACAGGGTTTGTTTTAACGAAATAGTGCTTGAGAGTCCAAGCTGCTGGAGATTTTAGTGGCCCAGATGAGGTTCTCATCAAGAACAGAAATAAATCCAGAAGCCTCTGGCTTTCTCTGCTTTTTTAGTAAAAATACCCAAACTAACCAAAAAAGCACTCAGACCCGTTCCTCCCTGAACCTCCATTGGTTGAAACTGAGTCAGCTCTGTGCTATTATTTATTCGTCTATTAGCATATTGAAGCCATGTGCCACTTCATGGTTTTGTCCAGCTGACCAAGGAGCTGTTATCAGCATAGAAGTCTCCTGCCCTTCCTGTGTTACCTGACAGCACTGCAACACAGGCTTCCTCTGATGTTATTTTCAGGACCAAGCAGGCTGTGGATTGGGAAGAGGAACACAGTGGAGGAAGGGACACACCTTAGGGCTGGGTGTTTGACTGACACGTGCTCAGGAGCCTGGAATCTCAAACCCCTGTGTCCACAGGTGCATAACATCCACACTGACAACATTTTTTGTATTAATTGATGAAAACCAGGAAATACGCTGTAGCACTGCATTAATGATCATACCTCCCACCCTACATGGGACAGGTTTTGTTTTCTGAAGCTGCCAACTGAGCAGAGGACTGGCAATTTCTGTGTTCATCTCCGGTTCTCCTCTTAGAAACGGTGCTACGTACTGCCATGGTGGCCATCTCACTGCCTCTTTTGTCCTGGGTTAGCATTGCTCTCTCTGAAGTCGGGTTCATGTTGGACTCTGCAGTTGTTATGGCACTGCAGCTGAACATTTGAATCAGACACTTCCTGAACTAGAAAGTTAAAAAAAAAAAGATCAGTCAAAACACATAAGGAATTTTTTAAAAAAGCAATCTGTGTCTTAGTTAAAAAAACTCTTGAAAATTCTCTGAGTCAGTTGGAAATATAAAGAAATAGCTCCATAAAATATATTTGCCTGTGCCACCGTGAAGAACTCTAAAATTGAGAACTAATGATGTTCTAAAAAGATTCAGACTAATGGAAAATCTTACTCTAAAAATGGTTTTCGTTTCCTGCTTGTTACTAAGACCATCTAATGGACAGAGATGGTCATTTCTCCAGGCTCATGAGTTGCTTTCATATTCTAATACACAGGTGTTCAAAGACGGTTTGTTTCCGTGTTATTCATCTCCTTGGGCAGGGTAAGACCAGCATACATCTGCCATGCACTGGGAGACCAGGGCATTGTCCATAGGGTGTGAGACAAGCAGTAGCTCTTTCTGCAGGACTGAATAAATAAATGTATTCACTTCTTGTTTAACAGTCACTTCACTATTTTCTTCTTTTCACTTATATGCTCATACTCTGTTTAATGCCACCACTCTTAGTGGCTACATTCACTCCATAAATCAATTTGAGTTTATTATTGTGCCTGTTACTGCAGTGAACACATCAGTCTGGTTCATCCCCTTGTCAGTTCTTCTCTGCATCCAATCCTCTGCTCCCATTCCAGAGAAGAAATCTCCCTGCAATGCTTCTACCCTGCCTGTACACACAACCACAAATGCAGCATTTCCTCTGACACAAAATCAAGCTATTGAAGACTTCCACCCCATCTCAAAATCAACTCACTGGTGTTGCATTCCTAAAGAATTACAAGAATGTACTGGGACAGCCTTGAAAACAGAATTTACATACAGAAAACTAACTGATGTTCACTAAGGGCTGATGGTCCTTTAAAATATCTAAACCTAATAATTATTAACATTCATATTTTAACAATGCACAGAGGCTTATTCTATCTTCCAGTAGGTAGATATACAGTGATTTTTTATTTTTTTTTTTAGTTCTAAATGCTGGATATTGCAATGCTAGTTAACTAACATGTAGGTAGGTAGAAATAGTTCATTATAAAGCAAGACAAAATAACAAAATATGACTGTTAAAGACACTTTGAGAGCATACAGTACCTGTTTGTTCATAAAGACGTAAATAATTGGATTATAAACAGTAGCTGTTTTGGAAAAGAAAGCTGGAATTGCTGCCAGACAAGGATCCAGCTCAATGGAGGGGTATGCAGTGACTAGGATAGAAAAGGCTGCATATGGCATCCAGCAGATTAGAAAGGCAATGATCATAACGACCACCATTCTAGTCACTTGTCTTTCAGGTTTCCTGGTAGTTCCCAGCCTGCCTTGCGTATCTGACACCTTTAAAGAAAAGATAGAAGATTCTAGAAAACAAACAACAAGGCCTCCAACGAGTGACCTTAGTGATCTGCGATGCTGGAAGGAAAGACATACTCTTCTTGAGTATGACAGCACACGAGGATGCTGTTACTGGACCACGGGGTGTGAATGTTACTGCTGAGAAACATGAATCCCTGTATACTGTCATGACTAAATTTTCCTGTGCTTGAGTATCTTTTGTTATTAAAGTGAGAGCAAAAAGCAATTACTGGGGCAATCTCTGTGTAGAAATCTAATTGCAGTCAGGCACACGTGCAGCCTGTAGACACTCCCAAGCTGCTCCTCGTGACTAGGCTGAAGCTAAAGTGATGGCATGGGTTTGCTGTCTAGCCTCACAAAAGTTAATCTAGCTCAGGTAACTTCATGGGTGCTGCAGCGCACCCCACAGCAGTGCAGAAATGCCTTTAAATCCCATCTGTGAGGAAAGTAATCCTAATTATTTCAGCCAAATTAGAGACAAGATTTGGCCTCTATTTAGAATGCTAAATAACAGAATACAGTGACCCTGACAGAATGAACAACTGGCAGTACCCAATCCAACAGTAAGTTACCTCTAAAAACATGAAACAAAAATTAGGGCTACTAATGGTATATCTGTATAGCTCTAGAAGAACCTGGTGCCAGGTCTTGTAATAATACATGCTAATAAAAAAAGAATTTTTGGTATAACATGGCCTTTTATCTTTCCACAATAACATTAGAACTGAATGGAGACATTTTCCCCAACAACCCTGGCACTGCACTCAGATAAAAGTTCTGGATATTCAGAATAACAGAATCAGGTTTTATTTTAGGAGAGTCTGAGTCATCAGCAATTATTTTCTTCACGCGTGTCCGTATCTCGTACTTCACGCCCCTGCCTTCAGGCCAGCAGACACGGTGCTGCCCTGCCAGGGGCGCTGCAGCAACGTCAGCCCGGGGAACTTCTCGTGTTCAGTACTGACATCAACCCCTCCCCACCATTCAGCCTTCTCTCCCTGCGTGCCTCCCGGAGGACATCAAGAAAATTCCATTTAGAGGAATCACAGTGCCACCTGAAGTATGCATGCTCCCATCTGTGTTTTTTAATGAGAAAATAAAGCACTTCTTGCATTTCCCTTCTCGTTTGCCTTACTTGGAGAAAACAACACTCAAATACAAGCATTTGACTATCCCAAATACTTCAAAAACAGTAAATGGAAGAAATTTACTGAATATGTTACTGAAGCAATAAGACAAGGCATCTTTGCAGTAAATATTGTCCCAAAATACTGTTCCCAAATCCTGTCCAAATAGGAATCTTCCTATTCTACCGTTGTCTTTCTAACTTTTTGCAGATTCTCTTTTGTATTGGGTCAACATAATCCTTAAATAAAATTCAAAAGCATTTCTCAAGTATTTTAAATATTCCTGGATAATCTAATATTTTTACCAAACAGCATTACATTATTTACAAATGCCTCATCTTATTTTGCATGTAAGTGATACAGCGTATTAGCCAGCACTCCTAAAGTTTACAAAATGCAGTCATTTTAAAACTAAGTTCTGATTTACCTGGTTTGAGTCTTAGGAAACATCACTGAATTGAAGTACAATTGTAAATAAACCAATACTGGATCATTCAGTTTGTTTATTATTTATGAGGCAGACATTCTTTCACTTGGATGATGTTTGTCTAATCGGATGTACTGATAAATGATGCAAACAGCACACTTTGACAAATCATTTCTGTGTGTAAGGATAATTATTTAACACAAGATGATAACTGAGTGCATTTGCTGCCTCATAATTTGAACTGATTATGTCTGATCTTGATTAGAAAATCAAATACAAAAATTCCAAACGTTTGCATACATACACATTTAAAGAATTTGCTTGTAAGTGCTGCTTCTTACCTTTCTTAGCTTCCGCATCAGTTTTCCATAGGATACCAAAATCACTGATAAAGGCACTATAAAACAGGTGGTGAAGAATGCAATAATGTACGTATGGTCAGTAAAAGCTCCTGAGTACCTGTATAAAACACAAAATACATTGTGTATGTATTACTAACGTGTGTTGTTATTATTTTCTTTAAAGATTAATTTTGCGCTTCAAAGCTGTCACTAGCATTCTTGTCAACTGCTTTCATTCCAAGTGCCCTTTTACAGCTCTGGTCCTATCACCAGATGGAGCCCTGGGCTGGGACAGGATCCCATGAGGGTAAGCACAGCATCACAGGGTGGGAACGGACATGTGGTCAGTCCAACCTCCTGCTCAGAGGGGAGTCAGCTATGGGGTTAGACCAGGTTGCTCAGAGCTTTCTCCAGTCTTCTGAAAAATCTTTGTCCTCTTTGAATCCTGACAAAAAGCACAAGGTATAGGATATCTATTTTCATTAGAGATGGCAGCATCTCCCTTTAGATTTTTTTTTTTTTAAATCTGTTCTTGGCAGACTTTTCTCAGTTTTGTTGCAACTGTCTTTACACCCATTTTGCAGAGATGTACATCGTCTTTAAACCTTTCAATTCCTGCCCCTGAGATGTCCTGAGCTGCAAGTGCCATTTCTTTACCATACTCTGCAAGACTGGCCTTACCAGTTAGGCTCACAAGTAGTTCCAATCTTACTGGTGGTGTAACTGCTCCAACCCATTGTTGGTGGAATGGTCCAAATGAAGGAAAAGGTCCACACAAAGGCAATGCCTAGGGCAGCATGCTTCCCCCTCAAGCGCATGTTTCCCATGGGGCGGCAGATCACAATGTACCGCTCAAAAGCCAACAGAGCAAGAGACCAGAGAGCAACAATGCCTATAGAAAGAAAACACAGTCACGATCAGAAATCGGAAAAAAAAAAAAAAAAAGAAAAGAAAAATTAATTCACTGAAAAGCAAACACCATCCCACATCACAGAATCACAGAATTGTTTAGGTTGAAAGGCATCTTTGGAGGTCACCTAGTTCAACAGCCCCAGAGTGAAGCATGGCCCATGCAGCAGGTAGTGCAGGACCAAGGCCAGCTGGCTTTTGAGTATCGCCGCAGATGGCAACTCCACAGCCACTCTGGGCAACCTGTTCCTGTGTTTGACCACCCACCACATCAGGCACCATTTCCCTCAATGCAAGTTCTGAAAGGATGTGCAATTTATGTGCATTATTCTAATATTTATTAAGAGCACAAGATTTTAATATTTGTTTAGTTTGTCAGTCTACTGTATATTGACTACAAAACCAAGCAGCTAATCGGGTCATTTAACTGACGATGACTTCTTTTTTTCATTTGGTTCTGCTCTGAAACAATGCAAACTATGTGTAGCTTCCAAATTTACAAATTAAGATATATCTTCAAAATGCTGTCTTTGCAAGAAACGTCATAATTCAGACTGTCATAAAACTCTAACGTACAGACAACTGCTCACAACATCAAATTACCAGTTTATGAGGCACATACCACCTGGTTGGCCACCAAAATCTGAAAATAGCCTCATCTTTCTTCATGGCACATGGCTCGCATGTCACTAACTATTTTAGTAGCAGTGTCCCTCACTGGCATTCCGTCTGTGTGGCTTAGCCAGGCTGAGAGCAACTGTGGGACTCCTTTTGATGCTAAGGATCAGCAATGTGTTTGACAGAGCAGTGACAGTCAGAAGGCTGTCTTCACTATGCAACTTCAGAAACAGGAAAAGGGAGGTAGGAATGAATGTCTATCTCAAGTAAGTAGAGTGCCATTTTAAACTAATTTCCCATTTATTCTGCAGAGGTGTATTTACACAGGGAACTAATGTGGTGAGGATATTCCCTTTTAGAATACTTCTAATACTTTTTGTGTAACTAGTGAAACAAAGCCAAGAAAAAGAATCACAAAAAGATGTAGATGTGTGGAGTGACTGTTAGAGGTGTGTCATGATTCCTCAGAGCCACTGGAGGGGAGCTAACATAAGGTTTTTCTGTGCCCTGGTATTTTCCACAGTTTAAGAGCAGCCACTCTTCTCTCTCTCTTATTTATCCATATATGCACACACCTAAATCCAAACCAAAATTCACATAATGATTTTATTCCTGACATTGTTTTACCACCCCCCCAACTGTTATTCTAGTAGCAAGCTTTTCCTCATTAAAAACATATTCAGTGCTCAGCACACATGTGAGAAACCACTGATATATGACAGAGATAGTGATATATGCTATTCACTCACACATGAGATCCACTACAGAATACATGTAACTGGGGAACCAGTTAATTCAAAGGCATGCAAAGTCAGTGACATGGGAAGCTGCAGGATAGCTAGTAGAATGCACTGAAGGAAGTTGAAGAAAAGAACACACAACTACAAACAAAATCAAGCTTACCAAAAAATGTGACAGCAAATCCTTCCAGTACACAAGCCCAGTATCCCATATAAAAATAACCTTTCAGATTCGTTAAAAAGCTGATGGTGCCACCAGTCAGTGAGACCAGGAAATCAGCCACAGACAAATTGACTATAACATAATTGACAGGTTGTCTCAATTGCTTGAACTTAAAAGTTACCAGGATTACAGCCAGGTTCTCAGCAAGCGACAGGGAGGTCACCACCAACATTACAGCTGCCAGGAGCCTGAAGTGCCAGGGCTGGATGGAGTCCAAGGGACGACGGAAGGGATCCCATCTGGCAGGGCCAGAGGAACTGGACAACAGCGACTCATTTTCAGGTGCTCTGAATGAATCCATTTTTTAATTCTCACTGGCAAAATAATATTGTATAATACTGGAGTTTCTAATCTGTAAATAATATTCAGAATTAAAAGGAGAAATTTGCTTTCTCTAGCAGAACTGCGAACAAAATCTCCATGCTTCTGCTTTCTAGTAGTAGTCCAGGAAACAAAATTTTGGTCAGAGGAAAGTTTAGTGCAGTGCAGTGAATGTGGGAACAGGGATGAGCGAGAAAATCTCTTAAAGCAACTTCTGCCCCTCTCTGCCAGTAGTCTCCTGCCTCTGTGCCTTTATCTGTAATAAAGCCCAGCTATAAAAGCTGCCGGTTTCCTCCTTCTGCAGCAGCCAACAGCAGTGCTAAAATACCCCTCAGAGCACCCCTATTCCGCAAGGAAAAATGAAGCGTCGGCTTGGAACCCTCCCTGACCCTTAGCACTGTAACAATGAAGCTTCCTTCTGTTAATAGCGAGGGTGGAGTGATGCTCCTCCCGCCCTGCGCTGCGGGAAGCACAGCAAGGGGAAAGCTTCCACCTGACTTGTCTTCTTGAAAGAGGGCAGCTCTGAGAAGATGAACAGGCAATGAGACTGCACTACAAACCCCTGCCCACATCTCCAGCTGGCTTATTTCCTCAGAACTGAAGCTCCAAATTAGGTAAGTTTTCTGTGTTATTCGGTGGAATTTCATCTTCTATCAGAGACAGCACAGTTTTTATCTCTGATGAAGCATAATAATTATAACTACAGCTTTAGTACTAAAAACTCAAAGATGCACAACAGTATTTTAAAGATAGAATTTGTAAATACATGAAAAGAAATAAAATCAGTACAGCATGACAACAGACAGCAGGAAAATTAAATAGGTAGTCATATATTTCTAATAAAAATGACTGGATGTATTTGCACGCTTTGATAATTTATTAGCAGTTAAGAGTTATTTATGTTCGTTTCCTGAGATGAGTAGCTCGGTCATCTCTGCACCCTAATGAGACACAATACTGCCACAGATATTCTAGTACTCCTGTACTAAAGGGCGGCCTGTAATTATTTCACAAATTAAGCTAGATACCCCAAGAATATGGAAATCATTCAGCTGTATTATGAGATAATACTTTGGGAACATAACTGTTAATCAGAGCCTCAGAGTATTAAGCACAAAAGCAATCCAGTTCCCATACTGGAGAGTTCACACTTGGACACACACCATATACAACACGTGAAAAAGCAAACAGAAGCTGGGGTGAGAGTGAAAATTAGTAACACTGCCTGCCCATACATTCCCTTGAGTTTATACTGGCTTTGGTTTGTACATGAAACACTTTCTTAACACAGGTTAAAATCTTTTGGTATGCACTAATGGAATCAAAAGGATTTCTGACACTGGCATAAAGAGTTATGCATCAGGAAATTTCAGAACATTATGAACTAAAAAAAACCCAACTTCTTCCTACTTACCATAACCAAAACAGCAAGGATCTTTTCAAATGCTTAGTATATACTCAACTGAAAAGGAAAGACACAGACCTTAAGCCGATCAAATCTAATAACAAAACCACTCACAAAATAATACTTATTCAACAGGAATATTTTAAAATTCCAAGTGTCATTAATGAAAGAAGGATCAAGACACAGCAACATTAAAATGCCTCCAGCTAGTCCCTGCATGGCATGAGTCAGCACAGTTCCACTGCCTGCATCCTACAGCAGAAGATCCGGACCACAACTTTAACATCAAGTTTGAATCCCTTGCACTGCAGGCCTTTTTTTGTCCAAATAATACAGACTTTTTTTTTTTTTTTTAATTTTGTTATAAGGCTTTTTTCTGAAATCAGTCTCAGATAAATTTAGAAAGACAAAGCATTGCCTTATGAGCACAGGGAGAACAGCAGAATCTCAGGTCTGCCACCATTTAAGCGACAACTGCTCTCCAGCATCATATCACAAGACCCTTATTAGGGTCTTGTTTTCCATTAGTGCCAAATTCTTTTTCCTGGACTCCCATGTACTAAGTTTGCTGATAAACTTGGAGTACACGCAAACCGAAGAGTCCCTGTTTGTCATATCTCACACATCTGACCTACTTCAGTCTTTTCTTGGCCAGAATTGAAGCATGACTTCCCTCCTAAGGTGTTCCTGACTAATGCTTCATATGAAGAGGTAAGTTGGTAAACTGTAATAAAACAGCCTCAGGCTGTTAAACTGCTTCTCGTTGGAGCAGGAACATATACGGTCAGTGAGGTGAAGAGGATGTGTAACTAACAGCACCTGTGTGATATGCCTACAGTAATTCCAGCTGTAAGACAAAATCAGAATGACAAGAACTATGCTAACCGAGATCAAATATGGCGCCTGAAATTGTATGTGGCAGTTAGTGAATCAGCCCTGAATTTACCATTCCCGTAACACACAAACAGGGAAAGTAGCTATAAATTGAGTGTGATATTTCAAGTGCTGCACTTGAATTGCTTCTCTCAGCTTTTGAGCATGTGATAGTCCCACAATGCTGCCATCTAATAACAACAGTGCCTTTCACTCCTGAAAGTGATGGTGAAAGATTTGCTTTGACCCCAAGAATGATTTGATTTAGTCACATTTAATCAGAGCAAACAGCATTTTCTTCTGTAATGTTTTGTGGGAATGTGAGTGAAGGATCCCACTTCTGGTACAGCCAGACTGGCTGCTGTGTCATACGTGAGCATCCATCGCAGTGACTGACCTGGCCACCCTGTAAGTTAACTTCTATTTTGAAAAAGATCAAAAACCAACCGGGGATTCAGGCATTTATCATTTCTGTGAGCAAGTGGTGCTGAGCCAGTGCACCCGCACAGACTGCTCCCATCACACACGAATACTTCATCCCTTCGGAGCATCTCACCTCTGGGCCAGTAACTGGGCTGAAGCTGGTATTTCTCCTTTGCCAGATACTGCTACAGACTGGGCTAAACCACTCCGAAATTAGCGGTTCTGGCTGAGTCTTCCTACAGGGAAGTTGTTGCAGGTGCCTGTGCAAACCGAAACAGCAGCACAAGAAATCTGCCCTCAGAGAAGCCTCCTCTGTGAGGCCCACGAGCTGCGCTGGTCTGGGGTGGCAGACACAGAAGAGGCAGTGAGAGCTGGTGGAAGCTGTGGGGGAAGAACCAGGTAAACATGGGCAGGCACAGAGCCTTGGGAGAGGGTGGACAGTGAGGGCTCCTTGGGCTGGGGTGCTGGGAGAGGCGTCAGGCGCACAGAAGGGGGAAAGGGTCAATAAGAAGCTGGAGGCAAAATCATCAATTTCAAAGCAGAATAAAATTTCAAACATGTCATCTTACCAATTCTGAGTTGTGTTTCTTTTTTTAAAATAAGATATTAAAAAAAACAGCAGCAAATAAGGTCTATGAACGACTTTGGAATTAAGTGTATTGACACTAATCTGTCAATGCCCTTTACCTAGCAATGCCATTCCAATCAAGTATCTCTAAAAGGAATATAAGAGCACATTTCACTATAGTATTTTTAAAAATGTTGTAAGGCCACATTTTTTTACTGCCTTCAGTAGGGGAGAAGCTGAAGAGAATGCATGAGCATTTAGTTTAAATTAGAAATTAAGGAGGAATTATGGTGGTTTATGCATAGACACTGTTACAGACTACATGACAAATCTAGAAACTAACACCTTCAAATCACATAAACAAATATGCTTTTGCTGAGTCCAGTTAATCATAGCAACAGAGAAGGACTGAGGATGGCAGGGACCTCTGCAGAGCTCCAGCCCAGCCCCTTGCCCAAAGCAGGGGCAGCCACAGCAGGCTGTCCAGGATGGTACCCAGGCAGGTTTTGAATGTCTCCATGGATGGAGACTCCACCACCTCGCAGGGCATCCCATTCGTATGCTTGACAACTCTTACTGTAAAGATTTTTCTTATTCTTTTTTTTTTTAATCTAAGAATAAAAAATTGGATACTGCTTCACATTAATTAAGAGTTATAAACCCAGTTTATTATGGGGCTACATTTAACCTTTTTATGCCTGGGGAGGTTCAAGGAAAGCACCTGCAAAACCTAATGACTGACTTTGCTTGGGAACCCTGTTACAGGACTGCAGTGATTAATTTCATTTACCTACTCTCAGTATAGGCCTACATTCTTTTAGAACCTGGCGAAACCTGAGTGTAGGAAACTGGTTTTCTATTCAATGAAACTTCCAGAAATTTAGACAAATATTCACCTCCTGATGACTAAAGTGAAATAATTTTGAGCATTACATCAGACATGGGAGCAGAGGAGTGAGTTGCTACTCCTGTGAAGTACCGTATTATAAAGGTATTTTAAAGTACTTTCATATAACAGAAGCTTCTATGGGAGGATACTCTGTCTAAAAAACAGCCTGAACACCCAAGAGCCAATGCAAAAAAATCATCAGTAAAGTGGGCTTTTACAGTTGATCAGGCCATGTCACTGAAGCATTCATTTCTAGGTGGTCAGTTTGCAAGTGTGCCCGTACAGAGAGTACTCCACATGCTGGCACATGGTTTTTTTTAAGCTGATTTTGTCCATCCTTTTTTTTTTTTTTTTTAAGCTGCAGTTTTATTTTCTCACAGTTACTGAAAGCCAGCAATTACACATTTGAAGTTTATTCTCAGAAAACACTGAACTATCATAATGGAAAAATTTTGTTCTTGCCTTTTTCAGTGACTTGGAGGAATTATTTTGCTCTCTTGCTAATAAAAGAATGGAAGTGGAGATTTCCTTTTGCAGGAATTAAAAGCTGTGTGCAAAAGAGGCATTCTACACTGGGAAAGACAGCAGTAGAGTTGCAGGAATTCCAGTAACCAGCAATATATAACAAAGCTGGTAGCTAAACAAAACATGTGCTATTAACTATAAGAAACTAATTCAAATTAGAAAAAAAACAACCACCACATACTGAGCATCAGAAAAGGAAATAATTTGTTAGGAGGCTGTATTTACTTAAGACATGTTAACGATATCTTGCAGTTTGGGGCCTCATCTGAGCAGGTAATACTTTGTTTAATTTATGATAGCACAGTGCTTTGCAAAGCACAGTTAAACCCAATTCCTTGGCCACTGCACAAAAGCAGTTAAATAAAAGGCAATGATTTCATACTTTTACTGATTCTGACTGACTGAAATTATTTTGCTGTTGCTATGAAAGCTTTTCCATGGATTTTTGACTTTTTCACCTGGTTGCTTTCACATGATACTAATCTGTTAACACTCCAGAAATCATTTTAACAATAAGCAATAAGGTCAATAGGCATTGAAAAAGCCCACTATGTCACTATAATGAGCAAAAGAACACTTCCATGGTTTGTTTTTTCCTCAGAAATTGTAGATTCCCTAAAAGATCAGTGTAAATTGTTGTCCAGTATATTCACCTGGCAGTTCAAAGTAAAAAAAACTCTTCATGTGATATTTCTTATTTAAGAGGATTTCTTATTTAAGAGGAAAGACGACCTAATTGTTCAGAAAACCTTACTATCTTGAGCAGAATCATGTACATGAGAATCTTTAGTCTTAATAACCATTATTTTAAAAAGTTTATTAGAAACATCAAATATGTTTTGTCTATTTTGCAGCCCCTGAAGACAGTATATGGCATTTGCCCTAAACTTGGTAGTAGACTGAGACCAAATCTTTGAAGAAGGTAAGGTCAGAATACAGCTTGCAGCTTTGCATTTGTCATTACATTTACAGTACTGTAAATACGATAAAGAAATAGACATCTTGTCCATGACTAGTTTCATCAGAGCTTAAAAGTCAATGTTCAGCTAGGCTCTCACCATCACCTTAAGAGTAAGGGGTTTTCAAGAGTGATTATATGTAGAAGTTTTTCTAGATTTTAACACTGGTTGTCAGACATCTAATGATTACTAAGAGTATTTCTACGCCATAACCATAAAATAGACTGTGATGCAGTAGAGTCTAACCTAACTGTCACACCAGCCTACGTGACATGTGGATTTAGCCCACTGAGGAGCAGGGGGGCATCAGATACACTGAGGATTGCTTCCTGGCCCAGAGAAGGAGCAGTGTGCCAGAGGCACCTGTCCAGGCGGCTGGGGCCAGCCCTGCCCACAGTCACCTCCCATGAGCAGGTGACCCTGGGGCACACCCCGTGGGCACACCAGCCCCTGTAGCAGCAGGCACACGACGCAGTCACCGGGATGACTGGCCTCTGGATGGGGCAGACACACCTGGGCTCAAAAAGGACAGGTGCGTTTGGGACCAGTCTTGGCTGGGAATGAGGAGACCGTGGAGGGTAGAAGTGGTACCAGAGAATCTCCTCCAAAAATTATTCTGTCCCCATCCTTGGTGCAGCAGCCATCAGTCCTTTCTATGCCCTTGAGAAGGCTTGAGCTGGCTCTGCACAGACCAGTTAACCAAACAGAAGCAAGAGGAAGCCTCTACACAAAAAAAGCAGAAGAAAAATAAACAAAAAGCACTCCCTCTCCTATAATCATCACAAACTCCTTCTACAACATTCAACTTTAAACTTAATTTTTGCAGCGAAGTCCAATTTTTATCATGCTTAGACCTCAAACAGCAGCAGGTCACAACGTGACTTTCGCTCTCCTTTCAGCCGGGGCAACACTTTCTCCCTCTACAGCTGTACACGCCTGGTAAAAGACAGACACATTCACCTCCTTTTGTTACAACTTGTTCAAGGAAAATAATAAAAAGATACAAGGTTTTAAAATTAGTTTCATGAAGATTTATGTGATCACTGCAGCCAGTTCTACATTACAGAAAGATAAGCAGACAAGTCCCTGCAGGCTCAGAAGTGTTTAGTTCACAAGCTCACTGATCAATCAGGTGCCCAATAAAAACTGAGTAAAAATTCCAGGAACATCCCAAACCTCAAATATCTTCTGTTCATTTGCATACCTTGATTTTCTTCCAACGCTTAAAAAATTTTATGGCAAAGTCCCGTGAACTGTGATCTCCATTTGCCAAACTAAACAGAGATGCACATAGTCCATGGAGTCATTTTAGGATTCAAGCTGTAGAGGTGAGAAAAGCAAACAGAAAGCTCAGAATGTTGGCAGCATTCACAGGTCCAGTGCGCACCAGATGAGCACCAGCACTGGGAAGGCAATTTTTAGTTCTTTTAGAAATGGGGCTACGCCATGGTATCTGATTTCAAGTCCCAATATCCCTGAAAGTTGTTTGAATAAAAGATGTTTATTCAAATCCCTCTCTGCTGCCTGTATTGAAAGCTACTTCCCAATAAAATTGAGCCAAGACAAAATCTTGGCTCCAGGATGCCAAGTACTTTTGGCTACAGTTCAGAAATTCATAGCCGGTGCTGAGTATGTGACATATTTGGTGGTCATTATTTTATTTCTTTATTATTTGAATTTTTATAGGTATCAGAACCTGAATCATAAGTGTATGCTGCTGTAAAAAAGAATCTAGATTTGCAATAGGGCTTGTGCAAGTATCACGAGTGCATCTGTCCACATCACTAAGTTCTCTTCTTTCTGAGAGCAGGAAAGGCTTGTCCTTGTGGCTGGCTGCAAAGAGCCTGCAACCTGTGCCCCAGACCATGCCCGGGCTGCGTGACCTGTTCTAACCCAAAACATGCCAGGAGCAAGCTAGCAAACAGGAATACGGACACTCTCATTCTGGTGCTCACGTCTGCATCCCAGCCCACATAGCTGAGTAATACAGATGCAGCGACAGTCAATGAACAGTACTTCAGCGGTTTCGGCTCTGAGGGCAATAATCGGGACGGGAATAACAACAAGCCACTACCCACATACTCCTCCGCATGCCTGCTTGCTCATAGGGCCCAGTGCAGGGGAGGGGAACGCACCTCCCATCCAAACCCCCCTGCCATCCCTCTCGTGCCAGGCTAGGGTACCCAGGCCAGCGCTCACTGCTGCTCAGGGCTGTGCCCACGCCTGCAAGCAGAAGGGTCCTGCCCTTTAGCCCCATGCCAGGCCTCAAAGACATGAGCCATCATGGCCCTGAAAATAAAAGCCCATAGTTCACAACACTGATTTCTTCCACACAGCAGTCTGCTACCAGGTCCTGAAGTCAGACGAAAGGGAGACGAGCCCTGAGTGCATGAAAGCTTGGTGCAGAACTATGCTCCCACCACAGCTTCAAAATCAGTTGTGGTACCTGTAATCCCAGCTGGAAGTATGGTACTGAAATAAGGGAAACATTATTTATATACTTGCAGTTTCTGAAAATATAGACTATTCTGAAGCAGCATGCACACCACTGGGCCTGTGTGCTTTGTTACGTCCATTTGTTTAGCAAGATGTTCACAACCAGCTATGAATGAGAAATAGCGGCCATCTCTTGTTTTCCACTTAAAACCTGAATTTGAACATTTATGCACATTAAGTAGACTCTGGATTCAGGTCTGAGCCTCAGGACTCTGTCCAGTTCCTCAGGTAGTTTTCCAAAGCAATTCTCTGATGAAACGGAATCAGTAAGAGCCACTATCCATCCAATGGTATCTCATTAGTGTGATATAAATCAAACATAGCATGACCTTGCCTTCTCCTCAGATTTATTTATACTTGTTTGGGGCCAAGTCTAAATTTCATGATAGGAGATTGATGGTGTTTTAAGTGTTAGTACCTACACCAGAAATTCCTAAGGAAAAACACTAAATCCCCATCTGCCATTTGACAAAACATCACATCTGTGTATCTGTATCATGGAGCATCTTTGCTTGTGGGCGTCTCACAGAATTTATCCTCAGGAATAAAAGTTCCTCACGTTTCTGTAGGTTTCTTTTTCAGTGTAAACATTAACTTGAAATTTCCCTCACTAGAACAATTCGTAAAGTTGATTTTCATGGACAAAATGTTAATGAAACATCATGTAAGAGGCCAGATAAGAGGCCTTATGAAAGTAATCACTTGTTAGGAAGGAATCTCAGAGGAAAAATAGGAGAGCAGAAGAACAGGTTCGAGAAGCCCCTGCAGAATATAACATTGGAATAACCAAGAGTCCAGTCAAGTCCCGTAAAGATCAACAGAAGCCTTCCACTGAATAGTGGATTTTCTATCCAGAGTCTCAATTAAACTGACCAGCACTATTAGTGCCGAGTTAAGCAACTCGCCGACGTAGGCAGGTACATCCTTCACCCACACGGTGCTTTCATGTTCCCATACTGCGCTCTGCAGCAACACTGTCATTGTTACTTAGGTCTGCAGTGGATAAATTCTTAATCACCCCATCTTTTAGCTTGTTGGAAGTCACTGCTCTCCTTGGGTAATTCTGAGAGACATAGTCCACATAGATTCTCAGTAACTGTGTATGTTTTGGAGCAAGGTACAAGGAAGGTAAGTCCTAACCTATCTTGTGTAGTGAACATATAGGCTGGGTCTGTCACCAACAATCACATACTTGAATAAAAAAAAAAATCTATTAACACAAAATTGTGTGACAAAACCCTGAACTATCACCACACATAGGTCCCACAGCCTAAAAATAACTTTACCTATTTGAAGAAAACACATGCCTCAGTCAATGGAGAATGTGCAAGAAAATGCTCAATGTATGCATTAAATTAAGCATCATGTATTTATAAAATTTCCAACCAGAGGAAAATGATGGAAACAAAAATGAGTTACATTTTGCAACTAGTCACAGTAATTCAGCAAAACATGTGAAAAGAAAGCATTAGCAAAGCCAAAGAAACTGTGATTATTCAAATGGCAAAGTACTTATCTGCTGAAGTTACAAATAGATCAATAGTTACACGGCAAGCAGAGAAGCTTTCATCCAGAGTCACAAGCTCCCTAAGACTTTTGAACTTTTATGCAAGCCTAACACTGCACATCTTCATCTGCGTTTTAAGCCATTGCTGAGCAGCAGTGATAAACGTGACACACTGCTCTTTCTTCCTCAGATTGGCTGACTTGCTGTAGTCACATGGGTTGACAAACAGAACAAAGTCCTTTTAAGTAAGTTCACTTTATCCCCCAATATACCACGTTTAGATGTAACGCACTGGAGCCATCATACAACACTAACAAAACCAAGTGAGAAATGCAGCCTGTAGTGTCTGTCAGGGCACCGACACAGTCCCTGAGGAGGGGCTGGCAGCACAGGAGCCGTAACAGGAGAGAGGACCAAGGTGCAGGTGAGACCACGGAGAAGGGGCCCGGATGGTGCTCAGCTGCAGACAGTGCAGACAGGAGAGATGGTGAAGCAGGAGGAGGGGTCAGCCATGCAACACTAAGTCACCAAAATCCTTGCATCAGGAATACACAACTCTGTGGAGGGCAACTTATTCATGGAATCCATGGCCTTTGGATGTAAACCCTGGGCATGAGGAACTGATACAATTTTGTTCTCCTCTGTACTTCAGTTTTAATGTGTAATGAGGAAAAATACACACCCCTCTCTGCATTTTAGGCCTTTAACAGTTCAAAAGCTTGATTAAAAGTGCTCATCACTAGTTAATTTTCAAACATGAAAAAGTGGTCCTTAGTTTTATGCTTATTCCCAATGCAGACAAATAAAATTACCACAAAATGCTCTAAGCAAACTATATCATAATGCTGTGAATACATTTAGTGTCATAAATAATTTTAAACAAAATCTTCACTTTTGGGTTCACAGCAATGTTTTCTTACAAGCCGCAATGAATAATGATCATGAGAGCCTTTGAAAATGAATTACGCACGCATTGACTGAAAAACCCTGCTCTCCAATGAAGTACAGCTGAGCCAGCCATTTATTTTATTGTGTCAAAATTTCCCTCAGAAACAGCCATAACGGAATGATTTTCTATTAAAAAAAATACTTGCATGGAGATGCAAGGTGCTGAGACTCATCCGGGATGCGGTGTGCTCACTCAGCTCCCATGGAAGGCAATCATAACTACATTCAGTATCTTTTTGGACCTGGTCAGAGTGACTCTGGGCTTCTCAGCAGCAGTGGCCTGATTCAGTTTTGCTGCCCTCAGGGTGGACACAAATTTGTGTGCTTGTCCTTTCCCAGGACTAGCTGTCACTTCAATAGCCCTGTCCCCCCACACCCTGCAGAAATCTTGTTCCCCAGATGGGAAGAAGGACAAATTCCCTTCCTACTGCTGCCTCCTCTCTGGCTGCACTCCCTACGCTTCTGACAAACACTCGAGGAAACAGGCAGCAGCCGCAGCAGGCGAGGACGGCCGAGCCACAGCACTGCTGCCCTGCTGCCCCTGCTCAGGCTTAGACTTCTCAGAAAGCAGCCCCACTGGTGACACCTAAGCCTGAAGCCAGTCCTAGGTTTTTGGCTCTGCTGCTGTAGGAAGCAGAACATAAAGCTTATGTAACACTGGAGATTGGTTTTGGCATGTTTTCTATATCTGTACGGCACTATAATATTTCCTAAAACGTATCTTTTACATGAAGGCTTTGTTCAGTGTTAAATGAGAGATGCCACAAGGTGGATGAAGAGGAGCAGCTGCTCTTGAAAGAAAGGACGGACCAGAAGGCACCAAAAATACTTGACAGCCATCAAACAGTTCAGTACAACTAGGAGACTTCTCCCCCTTATTTTCCTCGATTGTAGGATTATTAGGCAAGAATCTGGAAACAAAAATATCTCAGAAAAGTGAAATTGAAAGGCATATCAGGTACCAAAAGTCTCAGCCCACTCAGAAGAAGTTTCCTGCCAGCAGCGTGCTGGCTGAAGGCACTGACCCGAGGTGAGCGCGTGGCGTCACGCCGAGTGCTGCTGTACCCCACGCCCTGCCGGGTGGCTGTGAAATCTGCGCCTCGCCCTCTGAGCTGAAAAGCCAGAGGTAGCTGGGTGTGATGCTAGCTCCACTGCTGCTTTGTATCCTGATGCTACAACATGTGGCAGGCTTTCATCACACAAACCTGATGTGTTGTTTGGGCTCTTCCTTACAACTTTTTCTCAATTTATGTACTGCATATTCCTCCTGACTTTGCTCCCATATAAACCTGCCTCTCACTTCTTGCTCCAGTTACCCCACCTCTTTAGCAACAGGAGATTGCGAGTGACCACCGGACCCTCAAAGGACAATCTCTCACTTCAGATTTTCCTTAGTTAAGGGCAAGCAGATTGTTTTTCCCCTTCAGCCACCTTCCTCTGCCTTCACCTGTGTTCACGGTAGGACACTGAAGCAGAAAACCTTTTTACATCGAGACACTTGAGCTTAACTACTGACAATTCTTTAAAGACACCTCCCCAAGCCTTTTTTACTTATTCACCTTTCATAAATCTTCAGCTTTGTCTTTTTTTGTAAGGTTTATATGCAGTGACCTGTACATGGCAAGGGAGATTTTCAGAGGCATGAAGGGCAGTTAGACACAAAGATCTCGCTGAAAGTGAGTGCCAACTGTGTCTGCCCCTTAAGCCTCTGTCTAGAGCTTGAAAAGAGTTTGTGGAGCTCCCACAGTAGAGAAAGTGGGGAGACCTTCGGTAGCAAAACCTTTTTTGTTACCTCACAGTTTGCTATATTCCCATCAATGAGCCTCCTCAGGAAGACAGAGCTATCACAGAGATTTGAACTCAGAGAAAAATAGCAAGAATACAGCTGAGAGGTGAGGAGGATAGTTCCATTATTAAAGCATTTCATTTAACCTCGCCCAGCGTTGGTCTCTGTGCAAGTTTTAAAGCTCCTGTGTGACAGTGGCTGGATGCACAGCTCCAGAGGTCTCGGACTCACAGCAGAGCATCACTTGTGCCTGCTCATCTTCTGGAACATGCGGGTTGTCCTGCACAAGTACATCAGGTAGCTTCTGGTGTCTGTATACAATTACACACAAAGTATACTTGCCAGTTTCAGCCTTATATTGGCTTGCATCCATTATTGAGTTATATCCTCCTGATATTCATTAAAGATCTTGGGATGCTGACCTGATACTGCACAGAATATGATGCAACACACGCATAAATACTTCTTGCTCTTTTAGAGCCATGTCACTTATTCCTAGCAAGATTTTGATCAAACATACATATTTTCAGGTGTGATTTCTTTACCTCCTCTCCACTGTATTACGAGATGCATTTAACTGACAGTGCACTAAGAGCTGAGGATGCAACAATCCCAGCGCAGACATCTGGTAACGGGGACAGAGTCCTCACTAGGAGGCTGGCTGAAACCTACCTAAAATTCCACCATGCATCTCCTTACTTTCACCCTTACTGTAATCCCCCAACAGCTGAAAAGTACTTTTGTGGAGATCATATGATGTAGTTATGTTGGGCAAACGCAGGCGCTGTGCCCCAGGCTTCCGTCACTGAGAGGCTCAGGCCAGCAAGTGGGACATGGGTTTCTTTCTGTGCAGTGGGAAGGCAAGGCCATCCAGTGATGGGTGATATCCTCAGTGAGCCAGGGTCTGTACAGGAATTTGGAAAAAGGACCTGTAACTGTTGAAATCAGAATAATGTGATGTTTGGCATTACACAGGCCCTTCTCACCCTGAGGCTTCTAGAGAATTCTCTGGGGATGGATTTTCCCCTACAAACCTCAAGAAACCAACAAATAAGGTGACACATGGAGTCAGCAAGGAGCAGAGACCAGACCTCAGGATTCCTCTCCTACAGCTGTAGAAAATCAGACCACACTCTCTCTTTGCAAAGGAGTTATGTTATTTGCTTCTTAATAAATGCAACTATCTCAGATGATCGAGAAAGGAAAATAAGTGTTCTTAATACTTTACCTGTTCAGAAGCATTTAACGACTGCTGTGAGTTATCTAACTTCAAAACCTATATATGGCTGCAGTGATATGTACAAAACACTGATCTTAACTCCAACAGAAGTCTGGATTTGCACATACAGATATAGTTGTTAGCTCTGGTACTAACAACATTAGCGCTGTTTTCAATGGGTCACAGTTAACTGGGCCCTGGGCATTTCCATGATAACTGAAATCCTGAACTCTCTTTGACAGCACTTCAAACACTTAGCTTAAAGCTAATTCAGGTATGTGTACACAAGCCACAGTAAGGACTGGAGACTGTTTGCTAACAAAAGAAGCGGAAATGAGTTTACCACAGAATTTGAATCCTTTCCCCCCCAATACAAGTACGAGCATTTTCCCCTTCTGTCTTTATAGCTCAGATTGACCTTTGTAACTCTCTTCCAAGGGACCACCTTCTTCTGCCCTGGGACCCATGGAGAGCCCTGTCCGAAATGCACTTTGTGGGAAGGGAAGGGGTTCAGGAACAACACCCATCCTGTCACATCCAGCAGCAGAGTGAACTAGGCTGCAGTGAGAGGGGAGCACTCGCACTGCTTCTAAGATTTCATGGATGAAGAGTGACAGAGCCACCTGGTTTCTGATGCTTGAAGAATACAAAATTGTTCTGTGTGAGCAGACCGTTAACAACTTTTGGCACTATGCAGCTGGCTGTGAAGCCCACAGGAGCCCAGTCTTAGGGGTCTACTTCTAGGATACCTTTGTGTCACCCTGCAAGAACCTCTTGCTTCAGTTTATCCCTCTGTGAATTGGTATAACAAGCCTGGCCTTCACTTTGATCCAGTGATAGAAAGCATTGAGAAACAGCTATATCATTATAATTCAGTGCTCATGAATATATAGAAAATTAGATCTAAAACAGACACAGAACTGACCACTGGGCAGTTCAACCTTTCTGCCTTTAAAGCTTCTCCAAAGCAGTATCAGCCTGGTTTGTGCATCCTTGCTCACAGCAGGCTAGAGCTGGCCAAGAGGCACAAAGATCTACATGACCGAGTCTCAAACTTTTTCCTGTTGGTAATGCTGACCAAAGGAAGTGAGCTTCTGAGCGAGAAGCTGCAGGGCTTACACGGGGCAGTGAGGCGAGTCACTTCCATGGCAAGTGTGAGGCTTAGCCAAGAAGCTAGTTTAAGCCCCTGCAGACTCTGCAGTATGACAGAGGCCAGAGGGGAACTCAGTGCACTGGAAACATCCGGCCAAAATATTGTCACCACCAAACAGCTGTTCTGCAGCTTGAATGAGCTGAGTCAGGGCTCAATCACAATATCCTGACCAAAATCAGGCAGGCAAATCATAATCATCTATTAAATACATTTTATGTTCAACAGAGAAACAAGTTTTAGGCATGAGTTGGTGACCCAGGCATAACATGATGTTATTTGGTTCAACACAAATGATTTCTACCAAACTATGAAATAACTAAGATCTTCTCCAGTTACAGTTATATAAATATTTCATATAATATAAAATTATTGCACTGAGCCATCAATGTGCCTCTTTTCTGTTCTCTACACAAACTGGAAATAAGGATTAGTCGAGACATTGAATTTTCTCACTCTTACTGTAGGTCTTTTTAACAGCTCCTTTGTCAGTTTATCACCTTATTTTGATGAGAAAATCATTTCAGAAAAAAGAAGCCTAAGAATAAGACAAAATAACTATGTAAAAAGAAAATCTGAGGATGAAGGAAGACTCTCCAGACATGGTCTGATGTGCTCTGCTGGTTACCTCTAATCTTTGTGAAGAGGTTAGTCAGTACCCTTCTTGTCAAAGTTGCCTTTCCCTTTCCAATCAGTTGACATAACTGAGCATACAACTGCCCTTCAACAAACTTCTTTCAAAATGTCCAGATTTGCATAGATCACCTTAGTGTGTTTCCAAAAACTAGGCAGAAGGTAACTATGGAGCAGCACGCCCTGGGAGAGCGCCAGCAGCTCTGAGGGGCACGTGGCAAAGGAGGTCCAACTGGCGGCAGGCACCCCTGCCACTGCCAGGGCTCTCTGCCTACCTGGGCAAGGCCTGGAGGAACTCGTGCAGTTGCAACTGCACCACTACCTGTGCTGAAAAATGTCTGGTTACACCAGAATGACTCCTGTTCTGTAAACAGATCCTTATGGGCTTGTTCCACAATAATAAAAGTGATTCCTCCCATCGGGACCCACCCTTTTGAACTGTTAACTGCAATGCCCTGAAACAAAACTGATCTTAAATTCACTAGAGGTCCTTCCTTTTGGATCATAACCTACAGGTCTGATCCTGCAAACACCTAAGGCAAATGCTTATATTGATTACAGTGAGCAGGCCTCTACCTCAGTGAGACTACTGAAGTTGCTTACATGAACAAAAGGACATAGCTTTGTGCATAAAATATGCATCTTTTATCTTCTAGTTGATGTGAGTCATGCAAAATTTACACCTCTGATTTGCCTCTCAAAGCATTCCATTTCTTCCTGCATGTTTTTAGTACCAAAGGGAACTGTGGACAGGATACAGTGAAGTAGTGACACCATGAGCAACCATTTCTCTTGCAATCTACTCATTACAGTGCACAAACGAAGTTTAGACATTACTTTCATGTGGCAAGAATTGCAAAACTGGGGATGAGACAGACACATAAAAAGATCCCAGCTGTCCACCCCATAAGGCAGCAGGACTGGGTCACTGGGTAACAGGGATGCCCAGGGCACCTCGTTGGCCGTGCTGTAGTTTCTATTGTTTGCAGCTTCAGGAGTCGTCTGACTCTCAGAAAACTGAAGCCCCATATCCATCCCTGAGTACAACCTCACAATTGTTAGAAAAATATTCTTTTCACACTCCATGAGGTAGTTACAAACTTTTAAAACTGCCGTCCCACACGTACATCTTCAAGGCTGTTCCGGTAGGCTAAACTTTGTAACACAACACTGATGCGACCTGTTGAAGTGCTGGGGTTTCAACCCCAAGCCCCAAATTAAGGTTGACATAGGGGTGATTCCCACAGCCCTTCACAAAGGAGTGGTGAGTTTCCCTTTAAGCTTCCCTCTGGCCTTGCAGGGAGAGCCATTAGGTAAATGTGCCCCAGGTATCTCACATAGGGACAAAAGCTGGGACCCCTTGCAGGCAGGGGCAGTGTCTGTCTGTGAGGTGGATGCCCTGTGCAGAGTTCCCTGCTGGGGAAGGACCTCCCGCCTCCCTGGGACTGGGCTCCACTCAGGTCTGGCTTTTGTAAATGCGGGCTCTGTAGGGATTCAGTATGTGACTTCCTTGGTCTTACGTATTTGGCTTGTTGACCAGGTTGTCTCCCGTCCCTTCTATGGGAGACTGCATGTCACCATTTATTCCACCCATTGTTGGTTGTGCAGTGTCGTTGTTGGGGTCAGTGGGATTGATGTCCATTATGTATAATCTGACTTGTTTGTACCCCCAGCACCCACCCATGTACTGACCCTTTTGTATCAAATACAATTTGGTTATTGGTTCATCTTTATGCTGGCTGTGTCCTTCATGCTAGGCCTAATAATTGGCAAAACACCTGTTTGCCAAGCCTTCCACTTTGTGTAATAGTTTCCAAAAGTCAGAACATAACTGTGTGCTTTAACTATCCTCTTCAAGAATATTCTAATAGTGGGACATGATTTATGGGAACAAACCAACTCCATGTTTGCTTTTATCAGCACTTCAGGTCTCCCTCCTTGAAGACAGATGCTAGTAAATATTGATGCACCTCCTGATACTAGGAATCACTACACTTTGTACTAGCAGTTTTGTAGCAGGTTTGCTAACAGTTACCTAACAAAACTCTTACTTGTTGAAGACCATGTTGTACATTTTTTCCTCTTTTTTTTTTTTTTAACCTGAATTCATTTCTTACATACCTTCACCGGCTTCCTGTCTCTTTTTAGAGGCAAATCAACATCCAGGTTTGCTGTATGTTGTATTACAATCTGATTGTGCAATGTACTGAATGTTCTCAGGTTCCTCAGAGACCACTGTTTGGTCCAGAAAAGCCTTAACTCACATTTGCTATTTTGCCTCTCATTTATATACTATAAATGCATCTAGTCCAAAATCCTAGTCAATCTGTGAGACTGTGGGTGGCTTTGTATCAGCATTTTCCCCTTAGTTTTAGGTGATGGACTTTAAAGAGTCTGCTGTGCCTATTCTTCCGTGTACAAGAGCTTCATGATTTGCTTCAGTGAGGATGCTGTTAAAGTTCCAGGTTGCAAGACATTTCTGTTATGACTTCCTGAGAAAGTTCTGTATGCCTGCACTAGGCTTTTATAGGGCACATCCGCGTCTGCAAAAATGTGAAATTTTAAATTCATTATATGCAAGAAAATAGTTAAATTAGCTCATGTGAGGATTAAAGACTACGTGTAAGTCAACACTGTCTTATTTCTGACTTGGCTTAAATAGGACTGCTCTTAAGGTGCACCAAGGAAAACAGTCTCATCAAAAAAATAATTTTAATATATTCAGAAAATTAGAAGACACTTTTCTAACTTTAAAAATGTTAAAAGCCTCATTAATGGTGATAATATTAGAATTTGTTTTTGTTATAAGAGTCTCAAAATTATATGCATGTTCTATTTAGCAAAGTTCTGCTGCTAATTCCTAGCCCCAAAATGCATTATTTTTAGCTTCACTTTTGGGAGTTAATTTTGCTTACTTAGATTAGCTGAAGATTGAAAAATGTTCTGAAAGCCTACTGAACATCACTACAATATTAACAGTTGAAATTCAACATCAACAGAAACAAAAGCAGCCCGGCTTTTTGCTTCACAGCAACAGCTGAATCTACCTTTAACCAAACAACTCCTGTGTAGCCCAGGTAGCTGGTGAAAAAGATTTGACTGCAGATTACTGACATTAAGACCTGTACATGCTGTATCATTATGCTGGCAGAATTTGTCAGTTCATTGCTCTGATTAAATTGATGGAATTTAACAGAATAAGAACTGAGACATTACTTAAAGTTAACTGCAAATATGGACTTCAACAGCTGACCCTGACTTGATCCTACATGACTTAATATGCAGTTCTGCTCTAAATAGTAATATTGGATATTATTAAGTGTATTTAAGAGTCTACATAAAACACCTCTGTCCCTTCCTGCCCACTTGGAAAAAAAATCAGTCTGAAAAAGCAAAAAATCAAAGCGAGTTTTCTATTTTCGTGCACTATCAGTAAATAGTTGCAGTCTCTCTTGCGAATAGCTGCAAAGCTTCACTGTCTTTGCTGTTTCCCTGAGAGCTGATAAGAACAGAAGTTCCGTTTCTGCAAACTGAATGCACTTGTAGATGCTCTCACACATACAGCAGTATTTCTGGAGCACCTCCTCCTGAGAGGCACCTGAAGTTGCTTGCTATCCAGGTGTCCACTGTTTTTCTCCAGTGTCACTAGACAGCAGCTTGAGTACACAGCCAGAATGTTACAGACTGGTTTCAAGCCCCTCCCCAAGCCAAAGGACATTATGCTGCATCCAATAAACAGCGTCAGAGACTAAAAGTTATGTTTTATACCTGCTGTTTCTTGGAGCAGCAGCTACTTTGCAGACCCCAAGTTGGCCAAGTGTTCTCCCTGCTCAGCAGAAGGGCCATGGCCAGCACGGCAGAACGACGGCCAGGCAGCGCCTCAGCGCTGTGGGAACACCCCTCGACTCCTCCCGGCCTACAGACTCCTTTTCAGGATGGATGACTATCATAACTCCTGAAAATAAATGAACAAGGCTCATTCCTTCCGAAAGATAAAAATAAGACCCCAAATCTTAAGCCAAGATTAGGCTGTTGCATAAAAGTTAGGTGCAAGAAGCTATGTCTCAGAGGGCGACAGTGTCAACAGCTCACAAAGGGCTTCTCACACACAAGTGGGATGCACTGGGGCAACCCCGGGACTTGGTCTCAGCCCGCCTGTGAATCCTGATGGGGCTGGGCAGAAAGAGTGCTGCTGAGCTGCCCCCGGGGAGCAGCAGGAAAGTCCCACAGGCGAGGGCAGGCAGTCAAAAGGTAACGTAGCTACCGAGTTCTGAAAGCTCTTTCTTCTAGCTTTCAGATCGCAGATTTCAGCTGTGGCTCAAAAAACCCTTTTAGGTTTTCTTTTAGTGGGAAAACATTGCTGCCTGCTTTGTTTTTCAGTCTAGCTTGCTTTATGCTCTCATTCAGCTTTCCCTGTAATCCCTACCTTTTTTTCTTCCCAAAAATATGTCCAGGATTTCTTTTTCTGTTTTAGTCTTGGGTTTTATCTGACAAACTTGCAGTTTTATTTTATAGAAGTGTGCCACCTAACAAATACCTTCAAACACTTCTTCCACATTAAACAGCCTGCACATTAATGTCACAAAAATCAACACTAGAGGAAAAAAAAGAACAGCTGTTTCCTTGCCCTCACCAGAAGGTTACAGACATGCACAGCATGCTGTCTGCACTGTTAGTGTCCATGAGTAGCAACTGCACACGTTTACCTGAGTGAATCTTCCCTCCTATTTCATATCACTCTCAAGCACCTTATGTTACTAGCTGGCACCACTGCCCTGACAGAAACCAAAACTCCCACAGCATGACACAAACAAAAAACTGACCATAACACCAGTTAACTTCACAGACCCTTTTATCTAAGGCCATCCCAAAGCACCTATAAGCTGGACAGATATAAGAATAACTTCATCTCTTTCTGCAATAGCAGTTATCAGAAAAAACACCATTTTTGATAGGGAGTGTTCAAAGTATTTAAAACACGAGGGGAACACAGGCTTGCAGGATACAGAATACAGTTATGCAGAGCAGAATTCGCACGCAGCATGGCCCATTGGGCCTCTGAACTCTAATGCTGGGATTTAAAGGGGTTTCTTTCAAAGAAGTCATGGTGCCTTGTTCTTGACTGGTTAAAGCAAGGTAACCTAAAGATTAAATCCTACGCATGAAACTTGTAGTAACAGTTGTAATTTGTGTTTGAAGAAAGGGGGGAATAACTTAGAAGGGATGAGGGGAAGGAAAAAATTTTGAGGGAGAGAAATTATTGGAAATACACCCACATGTGGATTGAATTTGTTTTCTTTAAAGACCGACCTTGCCCAAGTTTGGTCAGCTTTTACTGGCAACAGCTCAAGGTAGACACATTACAGATAAAGAAACCCTACATTCAAGTGATGATGCCCTGATAAACTCCCTACTAACTTGCAGAAGCTATAAAGCAAAGCTCTATGTCTTCTCAGTTGTATTATATGTTTACCTTCAAGTTACAATCAGATTATTTTAGCTGAAACAGTTAAAAAAAAAAAAAAAAAAAGAGGCAGACACCCAAAGTGAAACCACCATTCTGAGCAATTAGGCAACTGAAGTTATGCACTTAAGGCAAGAACAAAGCAACTTTTAAGTATTGGCTGCCAGTTTCTATCAACACTACTATGATACTATTTTAATTATTATAGACATAAAGTAGCTCCATATCAAGTCATTAAAATAGACTTTACTCACAATGCAATGGGCTTTATCCCATCTTCCATCTAGCTTATAATTGCCTAGAACTTTGATGGCATAGCACCTTTTATGTACTCGTCCATCTGAATTCAGTTTTAGCTAGAAAATTTTATTTTTGTAGTTGTACTGGAAAGAGCATTTACTGCTGAGAACTTAAGAGAAGAAAGTAAAAAGTTCTGAGACACCACTTTAAGAGAAAACCATAAGCTGCTTTGCTGAGTTTAAGGTACTATATAAACCAGCCCATATGTCACTTGCATGTCATACACAGAGCTCTGTCAAGAAAGAACAATCACTTCTCAATTCAGTGACACTCTCTTTCCCCAGCATAAATGTCTCCCCAGATATATATTCTTGTATGCATCAGATTGTTCAGGGTTCATTTTTTTAAACCACGGTATTTATTGCAGCCCTAAATAAAAAGCTAGCATCTCTTGCAGCCCATAAAAAGGGAGGCTTAGACTGATCTAAATGCCATTAAATTCTTTCACTGAAATTGAGTTCCATTAAGTCCGGGCTTTAACAGAGAAATAGGATGCAGGGAATTGGTAAGAAGACCAGAGACCCACTACCTCTTCCTTTTGCTGTGGGCATGGCACAGGTTGCAACACTCACTACTGGCCTTGGCACAGAGCAGATGGTTGAAGAATGCTGTTTGGAGGGACTGCCAGCGGCTCTCCAGGCTGGCCACCAACTCAGAAGGGTCCAGTCGGTGAGACTGTAGATGGAAGCCTTCAAGCAGTCCTTTAGGTTCAAAGGAGCAGTAATTGCAAGGACAGCTTTGGAGAGTGCCTAGAAAGCTTGCAAAAAAACTTGCTGTCTGGGATATCCTGTGCAGGAAATCCCACCACACTTCTGTTAACAGGTGCTTTGGGGAAAAAAAGCAAAGAGGACAGGTGTGGAGAGAGAAGATTAGGCTTCCTGATGCAAGGATGCAGGGTGAACTAACAGTGAAGTTGCCATAGTGAAAGGCAGCGTACAAAGATAACTGCCTTTTTCTTGTTGACTTTTCTGTCAGAAGTATTGTACCCCAGCACATCATCTTCGTGTATGATCACAGGGAGATGCAAAAAGCACAGGCTGCCAGGAACACAGAAGCATGTCTACTCAGAACAGCCTGGGGAATACCGAGGTACCACCACAAAGTAAGCTCCTTAACTTATGGAAAAAAATCATCATGTTATGCAATTTGACAAATGACTAGTAAGCAGATCTCACTAATCTGATTTAGCATTAACACAGTTATGTGACTTCTAGCTTGGAACTGGTCTTAGTCTTTTAACCTCTGTTCTAGTGACAGATTTTGTTAGTCATTTAGTTCCTTCCAAACTTGAGTTCATATAGTTTTTCTATACCATCAACAATTAAGAGTCCTTATGTTCTGCATAAGCGGTAACAAGATAAACTGAATTGCAAATATTAAATGTATCTGAACTTCAATGAACATAAAAGTATTCAGAATTATTTTAATTGGTATAAATAGATCCAATCTTTCATCTTTACAGAATACAAAACAAGGGGCGGCGAGGAGGGGGAATGACACCAGAAAACCTGAATACATAGTGTGGAATAAGAAGCAGCAACAGTACAGAAGACAGAATTACTGTCATCATTCATTTGGCAAATTAGATGTGAGATAAGCAAAAATTAATGCCAGCAAGAAAAAAATGAAGTATTGGTCATGTGGCATGAGAGAGGATAGAAAGAGCACATTAGATTGTGTCAAAGTGAAGTTAAGCCTCTTGATTTTACGTATAGAGTGTATATGTGGGAAAAAAAGTTACATGTCATGCTGATACAGTACCACAAGACAGGTGTTTGCTAATATCACATATGGAAAAATCTGATAGGAATAAAACTGCATTAACATTTATTTCATTCAATAAATACTTGCTATGGAACACTGAGTGTTTCTTCCTAAAAGCTTTTCAGGAACTGAGAAATAAGATTAAAGGATACAGGACCCTTGTATCACCACATCTTCACCTTTGTATTTCCAATTCTCAAGTACACTCTCTGGAGTTTTGCAAAAGGGTTTGGATCTCTCATTTGTATCAATACCTGGCACTATAACAACAAACATCTGCTTGTGAAAAGCTGAGGTTTTATTTTTAGCAAGCATGGAAGAATGTCTCTGACTTCCAGTTATAAGGACTTAAATCTTGATTCCCTGCCTTGCTTTTGAGATTATATTCTCTTCACATTTTTCATGTCATTTTTATGAGCAAGTGTATCCTTAGTTCATCGTTTTAGTTTATTTCTATGTTTAACCCCATAAACAATACTATAAAGTGATTTCCAACTACACTGAAGCAAAACTAAAATCTAAATCATAAAAACCTTACACCTAAAAATTAAAAAACGAAAGCCAAAAACAAAAGCCACTGAACTACTACCAAACCTTATGCCAAGGGAGTTCTCATCTCTAAGTTCCATCTCAGGCCCCTGAGATGAAATGCACAACTATTTAGATGGCACAGAGGTCCTCAATACACTCTTACTCATCTTCTCATCCTTTCAGCATTTAAAGTCCTCTACAGACCAGCACTGCCGAACCGAGGCTGGACAGGCAGCCACGGCACGCCCGCACTGGAGTCGGCGCTTCGTCCCCTGCTGCCGCAGGACTGCGGGATGAGCTACAGTTGTGCTTCTACCCGTACTGTCCACAGCATGCCAAGGGTCCTCACCACAATAATTCAGTCTCTCACTAGTGCAAAAGCTAACTTCCTAGACAGTTTTTGGGAACATAAGAAATATATGTTTCTGACTGATGACCTTAATGTGAGAAAACAATGTATTGGACTGGTCAGATTTCAAGGAAGTAAAGTGTCTGCAAGAAGTTAATCTCATCCCATTGCTTCAAGATACTTAAGTATCTATAAAGACAACTTTAAGCATACGAACAAACAGGACTACTTATACAATGTATTCTTGTAATTTTCTGGTTTATTGGAATTACTTTAGTGGAAGACCTTAGGCCTGTGAAATAATGGCTGCTTTAGAAAGCCTTTTCAATGGCCTTTTTCCCCACAAGAGAGCATTGGAAACCTCCCGCACAAGTTCAGCAAACAGTCTTGAGTTTTTTTTCTGGTGGGACCACACTTGGTTATTATTCTAACAAAATAATAAGTGCTATACAGTTTCTGACATTAAGGTTTCACTACTGCACAGACCAAGGCAGCTCTAGGATGTGCTTTTAAGTGGCCATATATTGGAAGAGTTCAGCCACTACCCTGTCAGAGTGGAGTTGTACACAGACCAGCACTGAAGGCTGCATGACCTGGAAGCTCATCTGCCTCCTGGCACAGAAACTCTCGTTCTGCACAGAGCCCTTATTTGAACTATGCCCGGTGACCTCCATGCACTAGAGAGTAGGGGAAATAACAGGATGGTGAAATCAAATTACTAGAGAGGAGATAGAGAAAAAAAACAGTAAAGAGGGAAAAGAGAGAGATGGCAATGTAAGAAGAGATGAGAGACAGACGGTGAACCTGGCAAGACCAAGAAAGTAAGCCAAATCAGGAGTATCCATGTAGGCAGCATTTTGCTTCTCTTGTTTCTCACTTTGCCACATTGTGGTTAAGTGGTATAAGGACATGAAGACAGCATCATCATTTGGTGCTTTTACATAAGCCCCACACTTTTCTGGATACAGGCAAGAGGCAGCAAATGTAAACACCTAAAACTACAGCACAACCATGCATCCAGCAATCACCACCACACTAGTAACACATGATCTAAAATAAGAATAGCAATCTAAAATTACCATCATCCCACAGGAAGCACTGGGAAACAACATTAGTCACAGGAAAGATACCTGCCTACAACAACGTATCTATTTTTTTAAAAAATTATTTTCATTCATTTCAGTGGGACACTTGTTCTAGAACAAGTTGATAGTAATCATAAAAGGAAGAAAAGTGAGGATCATTTCAAACAGTACCCTTTTGTATTTTTCTTTAAAATTAAGTGAAATAGTATTACAGCGCCCTCAGGTGGTGTAAATTCAATTCTGTCCTGCCGTCTTTTCTAGAAAGACAGTTCTAAATAAGACTAATTTTCAGCAGGCTGGATGAACACAGAAGAAAGTTACACAGGAAGGTAAAGCACAGCATAAGCAGTTTTGTTTCCAGGGAAAGCTCTTTCTCGATTGTTTTGACAATTCCTGATTTTTTAAAAAGCATTCTTTGTTCATTTTTAAATACCTGTGAAAGAAATCTCCCAAAGAAAACTTAAATTACATCATCACTGATTATGGGAACAAAGATGGATAGAAGGAAAGAGAACTAGAAAAGAAGATAAAACCAGAAGGGAGAAGAGGTGAATGAATTTTGTAAGAGCTTTTCAGAACAAAAGCTATGTATTTTAAAAAACCAAACCAGATAGCGTATCTTTTTTAAAATACTTCCACATGTAATATGGCTTAATGGTGAGGAAAAATGCATAAATAAAATAGTGTGATAAATTTATCCTATAACCTGAAACTTTCTGAATTCATACTGTCATTTTAATGAGCCTTCCAAAGGCTGTCATTGCCAAAAATATATTCCTGGTGTTCAATCTTTGGTGATGAACTGCATTTCCACCCTTACAGAAGAAATCTAGTCTGAAGAAACCAGCTTTCTGAAGATGTAGGACATCTTTAACTTACATCAGTCCAGTAAATTTTTTTTTGTTACTAAGACTAGCCATGTAAAACGAATTTTATTTAGCTGCTCTATTTCTCCACATTCAGGATAATTCCAATATTGCGTATATCAAACGGTTGCTGTGTGCCCAGCATTTATCATTGTTTTACATCTTCTTTAAATAAACATGAGGAAGATCAGCATATCACTAGGAGAATCTGCTCATCAACCACAATTAAAAGGTTTGCCAAAGATTCTGTATAATTATAACCACTGTTATTCTGTCGAGATACTCTAAAAGGAACGGCCTGTCAGTTTACAAATATCAGTTATGTCATTGATTACGTGCACTGAAGATGATGGGAATTGTATCACTGAATATGGTTTCAGCAGAGAGCAGCACAGCTTTGTCCTACTGTCTGTCCAGTTGTCTTTCTAGACAAGACAGCTCTGTAAATAATACTAATTTTCAGCAAGCTGGATGAACATGGAAGAAACAGGCAAGACAGAGCAAGCGCCATGGTTACCGCAGCCACGGACCCGAGTGACGTGCCTGCGCTCCCCCGGCCCCCGCTGGAAGGGCCCCGCTCCCTCCAGCTTGTGCCACGCTCTGGTCCTGCCCACACCTGAACCGGCTCCCCATGCCCAGCTGCCGGCACGCAGGAAAGCACTCCCCGAACAGCTCAGAAAAGGGATTTCTAGACTGTTCCAAAAGCTAAACAGGACAAAAAGAATTTGAATCCCACCACTCTTTCCCTTCCTATGCGAATGATACTTTCCGTTCCTCTCATGGTGATTTGGGAAACTCTCCTACCGCTCTGAAGTTGTGTTACAGGAAACACTGCGCCGATCCTTCTGTTTCCTAATGATTGCCTCCAGGATTTCTGAGAGTGGCCAGAAGAATTGCTGGTACATTTTTAACAGCTACCTTTACAAACTTTCAAAGAAAAACAGTCTAAGCTTCTCACCTGAAGTCAATCCCCACTCTCCTCCCCCCACCTTTCAGTAACCACTAATTACTTTTTTTTTTTTTTAACCTCACTTGCACATTCAGGAAGAGTTTTACTAACAAAACACTTCTCTGTGGCTCGGAGAGAATCAATAGTGCTTACAAGCACACTCTTTATTTATTGGCAATTTACTCCTGAATTCCCCCATCTAGGCTATCAATAGGAGAAGGCAATCTCTTTATAGCACTAATGACTTGCGGGAAAGTATATACATCTGTTTAATACAAATAAGGGCAAACGATTTCCCAGTCTTGGTTAGATAAAATAGAGCTCACAAGGGCTTATCCCACTTAGAAAGAATAACTCATAGCCTTCTCTCATTAAAAGGATAAACTATTAGAGTGGAGACAGGTAGAAAGGAAACAACACTGGTGGAGTGAGGGAAGGGGGAGAGGGTTGGTGACACTTGACTGAAGGCAGCAGTGCTCTTAATGCTAACAATAATCTAAGCCACTGGCTGAAGAAAAGCAACAGGTGAAACAGGATTTCCAGACAGGAAAAAAACCCCACACAATGAACCACCAAAGCATAATTGAAGCCCTGGGAACTTCAGCAACACCAGTGATCTGCTGGAAGCCACACTGGCAGTTCAGCCAGCCACAGACTGACTCCACTGGGGCTGGAAAAGCCCTTCATTTTGAAAGGGACATTAGGCCAAGAAAATGCTGTCCGCCTTGTCAGCACTGAGTTCCTCTCATGGGATGCAACAAATAGAACAAAAATAATCATAACTGCTTAATTTTAATCTCTCACATGCAAAAATACTGTTTCATTTCTTGCCCTAAAAAAAAGTGCATAATTATGTCCATGTTATTTTTCACCAATGAACATATTCACAGTATTGGTTGGTGAATTTAACACGTCAAATGCTTTTCTTAAACCTAATTCATGTTTTCCAGAGCCTTAAAAACTTACTGCTTAAAACCACCTCCAGCACCCTCTGGTTGGAACCAAACAAATCTCACTTAGCCTTGCAGCCAACCTTCTGCTCCGTGTGCTGACAGGTACGACCTACCACAGCGAGCAGCTCTCCGGCACACTCTGTTAGGGGACGCTGGGCTCTGGGCTGCGCTGGGGGCCAGTGGTGGCTGCAACATGAGCCACATTCCCCCTGAGCAGGCACAGTCCCACAGCCCCCCGAAAAAAGAGCATAAATTTAACACAGACACTAAACCCAGCACATAACCATGAGAAGCATTACCACACCTTGAAAACACCTTCCCCCACCCCTCCCTTCCTCCGGGGCTCAGCTTTACCCTCACTATCTCCACCTCCCCCCATCAGCACCACAGGGGCAGGGAAGGGGGGGGGGGGGCGGGGGACAGGGAATCCCACTGTTTTTTCTACCTTAAGGCGGAGATGACATTCAGCCCCTGTTCTGGCACGGTCCCCCTCTCCCAGGAGACAGTTCTCCACAAACCAGCTCCGACATGAGTCGCTCCCACGGGCACGCGGGTCACCTCCATGTGTTGTGGTGCTCCCAGCGCCTGACCACCACAGCAGGGCCTTGTCCCACGCAGGCACCTGTCCCGCGCCGGGCCACCCACAGGCGCCTCTGCTCCACCTCCATGGCCGGTACGGGGGGCAGCCCTGCCACCCCACACGGGATACAGGGGAGTCTCTGCTCTGGCACACCTCAGCTCCTGGACTTCCACTGACTCGGTGTCCTCAGAGACCTCCTCCCCTCACAGCCCGGGCCCCGGTTCCTCTCCCTAAATGCACTATCACAGAGACACAGCTAACCGGCCCGGCCTCGGCGCCAAGACGGCTCTGACTCTGGCCGGGGGAGCTTCGAGAAACTTCTCCCAGGGCCCCCCGGTCCCGCCCCTCCCCGCCCTAACCCCGCCCCTCCCCGCCCCTCGCTCCCACCGCGCGGGGCGGGGCGGGGCCGGCGCTGGGGGCGCACAGCGGCAGGACCCTGGCTAAGGCAGGGGGATGTTCTAACCCTAACAGCTTGGAAAGGTGGCAACAAGTATAAACCCTCTAGGGTTTTTTCAGTTTTACAGCACAGGACAGAGACTGAATTTCATGGAGGGGAAACCGCACCCTTCGGTTGTAAACCAGTTCGCAAATGAGCTTCTTACTGCATTATAATTAATTCTCAAATATTACTGGCAAAGGACACGAGACTACAAACTTTCCAGCTAGGAATTCCAGGCTTAAACACCACTGGGCATAACCAGCTTTTGGCACTGGGGCTCTATAACGATTTATTGTTAAGCAGAAGAATGATACAAGATTTAGGAACAGATTCCTTCCAGGCTTACAAAAATAAATGTAGTGTTAG
This sequence comes from Athene noctua, assembly GCF_965140245.1. Classification (NCBI taxonomy): domain Eukaryota; kingdom Metazoa; phylum Chordata; class Aves; order Strigiformes; family Strigidae; genus Athene; species Athene noctua. Next base: position 67,633,252 of record NC_134041.1, on the reverse strand, counting down.
AACAAATTGAAGTCTACATATAAATGAGTGCTCACTTGGCTTTATTTATACAACCTTGTAATACAATGCTCCAGTTTAAGGACATAATTAGGAGCATTGTATTTGAAAGCTATAAAAATACAGCTACCAGACAGTTGTCAAAAGAAATACTTAGTACTACTTTGTTCATAATGACAGATTGCAAACAAAAAACCATGCAGCTTAAGCACAAACTCTTGTATGAGGACAAATTGTTGCTGTTTTTTCTTTCCATACCTTTTCAGAATTAATTTTCACAGAATCGTGGGAAGTTTATTTATTAGACATGTACAAACAGAATGGCTCAGCTGGCCATCACTAAAAAAAGGAAAACTGTATTTCCTCTGCAAATGCGGTTCCTCTTTAGTGACACAGTACAGTATCTGTAAATTTTACTGGTCAGCTGACATTTCTCTATGTGTTCCTTCTCACCCTGGCACGCAAGGACCCCCTAACCAGCAGCATTTCTGTACTGCGCATTCTGGTCTTCACAGCCATTCTGCCAAGGGATTCAGTTTTCAGTAAATGTCCTCGTGAGCATAAAGATGCCAGATTGTGTCAGAGAGGCAGAGGGAGCTGGGAAGGTTACAGACTCCTCCCAGTCCTGGGATTCTTGCAGCACTGCCCGCTGTGTGCTCTCCTCCCTGGTTCAGACCGAACACTGGCAACACAGGACCTGGCCGGGCGCGGCGATCTGCCTTGTGCCTCCGTGCAGACTCACCGGAGTCTCTGTCCTGAGATGTTCAAAGAAGTCAAAACTACTGGGTCCGTACGACTTAACAGTGGATACCCTGGTAGCCCTCAGATACTCGAACAGGCAGAGCGCTTCCACCTGCAGCCGCACCCTGCCTGAGGCCGATTCCCTCGGCAGCGGCTCCGCTCCGCTGCTGTCCTGGGCGCTGCGGTGCCTCCCCAGCCTGGAAGAGTGGGCCGGAGAGCGCCTGTGGGCGGCGGAGTAACAAGGGGAAACAGAAAATGAGAGTTTGGGAGAGGAGAGGAAGGGATTTCCCAGATTGTTAAATCTGATCACCTGTCACTATTTTTTTTTTCATCTGTCTTGAACTTCACCCTAGTCTTCAAGCTCAAGCAGACAGAGGATGAGCACCGAAGCGGTCAGCTCTGCCAAGATGGCTGGGCATGCACCATCATAGAATTTCTATTCTCTGCAATTTCGAGTTCATGGGAAAAAAAAAATTCTGCAACTCTCTCTCCTAAATGTGAGAGTGTAAATTCTGCCACAGCTGATGAAATGCTTTGTACTTTGCCCTAAGTACAATACTGTAATAATGCCATACTCTAAGGCAATAACTTCATTTTTGCATTGTTACATTTCTTCACATTTCTGTAAAACAGTTCTCAAGGTCATCCCATTTCTCTTCTGTGCTACTCTATACTGATGAGGACTCTCAGCTCTGCACTATTAGCATATTCCCAATTTTTGTGCCAAGGATCATAATGAAAAATATTAAATATGTCCTTTCCCAGAACATACATCATCCTGTGAAGATACTTCAACAGAGATCATCGAGGCTAAAATTACTTTGTTTTCTAGTGACTGCATTATTAGCCCCAAACACCTCATTTTCAAATACAAAAGGATCTTTTAGGTATGCCATGAAGAAGTAGCACCCACACTGGCAGGAACACAGGCAGGACAGCGTGATTACAGAGCCTCAACATGGATTTTCCAGCTCTCTTGTCACTAACCTCTAAGTAGCTCCATGCAACAATACCATTCCCCTTCCCTTCCCTAGCGTCACTCCTACCTCCACCAGCAGCAGAATAATTCCGAGAAGGATGCCTGTGTGGAGAGCTGCCCCGAGTTCCCCCTTCCCCACTCACTGTTTTGACATGGACATTTACAGCTGCACTTCGGAATAATGTACAACACAGTGGGGAATGCTTTCATGTACTGCGCATCCCACTTCTCTGTAGTCCATAAAGTGAGACACAAAGCACATGTGTTCACACCCAATAAACGTAAACACACACTGTTTGTCGTTGTGGTTTATTTGCTGTTAGTACATAGCCTCTCAGACATTTTCAGCTGCACAAAAGCTACGGGAAAAGGTACTTTGCCCGTATGCATGACAAAAAGGAGCACTGGAAGGTTAAACAACTTCTCTGAAGTTATTTCTGCTGTAGTATTTAATAGTGGACGATGGGCTGCACTACTCCATTCTGAACGTGTCAGAATGCATAAATCTCAGGGAGGCTTGATGTTACTAATCTCAGTTTTGCTTCCATGTCCCTTGCAAGAAAGGTTACTCACGTCAGGGGAAACCGAAATGCTCATTAATGTTAAGCGGTGGAAATTAATCCTCTGCCCAGCCTGGAACTGCATCGCGGTACGTCCACAAAACGCCTCTTTGCTACGGCAGCAGCCCAAAACAGGCACCCCCGGTCCCGGCGCTCCGCTCCCCGCAGCCGTGTTGGGCGAGCGGGGACCCCGCCGGGAGCGCCCGGGGGCACCCACCCGAGTCCCCCCGCTCCCCGGTGCCGGGCTCCGCCCGGATCCCTTCGCGCCGAGGGCCCGAGAAAACCGGCAACCGGACCGAAGAGCAGCGGCGGGACCGGGCTAAGGCTGGGGCTCCACCGGGGGGACGGGCCGCCCCGCGCACCGGCACCGCCCGAGGCCGCCAGGGGGCGCCGCCAGCCCGCGACGGGTCGACGGGCGGGGGCCGGGCCGGGTCCGGGGAGCGCGGCGGGGACGCCCGGGCCCGCGGACACCCGCCGCGGGCGGGGCACCGCGCCCCGGGAGCGGCCCGTCACTCGCGGCGGGTGCCGGTGACTCGGCGCTGCCCGTGCCCGGTTTCCTCCGCCGAAATGAACCTCCAGGAGGCGGCGTGTCGCACGGCGAACCCGGCGTGTCCGCACGCCAGAGCGGGCCTCACCGCTCCCAGACTAACCCGGCCGAGGGCTCTCGTCGGCAGCGGAATGTGCCCAGGAGCGGGAGCGTCTCACGCCGGTTTATTTCCGCTCCCAAAACGGTCCCGGCCGCAGGCAGCGGACTCGGCGGGCGGCGGTGCCCGCCAGCACCGGCGGCGGTCGGCCCCGGGGCTCCCCGGGACGGGCCGTTTCCCGGGCGGCGAAGCGCCCGGCTTGTTTTACCGCGGTGGCCCAGGGCGAGAGCCGCGGCTGCCGGGCGCGGGGGGCGGACAGCGACCGGCCGGGGCCGGGATCCGGCGGAGCGCACCGTGCAGCCGCTCCGCAGCCGCCCCGGGGGCTGCCCGGCCGCTGCCCCGTCCTCGCAGCCGACACCGGGCTTGCTTAAGCCTGAGGGAGCGCTTGGACCCGGGGCAGCCCGCAGCCGCCTGCGGCCGCACGCCGAGCGGTCCTGCGGGAGCGGGGGTCCGGCCGAGGGAGCGGGGGGCTCCGCGGCATCGGGGAGAGGGAGCGGCGGGGCGGGGAGGGGTGGCTCGACCCGCCCCGGGGGGGGGAGCCGGGGCCGGCGGCGGGGCCGCACGGGCGGGGCCTCTCGGGGTGACCGCGAAAGTCTGCTTCGGTGCCCCAGCTCGTCGGGGGGCGGAAGGAAAGGCACGAAAGCAGTTTGATCACGCCGCTGGGGGGGGGGGTGGTGGGGGTGTCTGCGAGATAAACCACACGTATCTTCACCTGGAAAATGGGGGTATTAGATTGCAGGAAAGTCAGTGACCAGGACAAACGTGCCACTGATGTGCAACAAGCGTCACTGACAGATATAAATTACCGGCCGGGCTCAGGGCACTGTTTTAGCGCGGGTTTTAACTCAGAGGACGGGAGCGGGAGGCGGGCTTCGGCTCTGCCCCTCGGGACCCGCACGGCCGCCGGCGCAGAGGCCCCGCCGCTGGACGCCCGCTGCCGGGCGCGCCGGGGCCGCGGGGAGCTGAGCAGCCGCCGCGGGGCAACGCGCGTCGGGGGCCTGCGCGCTCCCGGCTGCGGCCGGCGCCGAGAAGCGTCCCGCGGGGCGGCGGCGGGACGCGGACACGGGACGCTCCCCGGTGTCCCCGGGGAAGCAGGGCGTCCCCGGCTCACCCTGCCGCCGGCACCGCCACGGGCCCGTCGGGGCGTGCCGCGGGGCTCGGCCCTGCACCGCCGAGGCGGGGGGTGGCGGGGGCCGCGCTTTCCTTACCCTGTTCCGTCGGTCCCGTGCGAGGCAACGGAGTCCCGGCGGGGCCTGCTCCTCGGGAACGACCGCTCGCCGAGCCGAAACGGTCAGCGCTGCGGCGTTGGCATTCGCCGGCGGAACCCCCGCGGGAGGGGACCGGCACCGCGGCGGGGGGCGGCGGGACGGGGAGGACCGCGGAGCGCCTCGGAATCCCGGCGCGGTGCCACCGGGAGCGGCAGAGACCGAGAGAACCCGCGGGCGGGGCGGCCCCTGCCCGCCCCGGGACGCGCCTCTCCGGGGCTCTGGTCGCGCCCCGGCAACAGCTTCCCGCGGCTCCGTGAGCCCGAGCCGCGCCGGGGCGGGGGGGGCAGGTGGGACTCGCCAGCCCCTTCCCAACACACAGGCGTTGCAGAAATAAGGCTGGGCAGAGAGCGAACGGGGCTTGGTCGAGAGCGGTCGGTAAACCCGTTAATACTCGTCGTTGCTGCTGCTTACTACAGAGGAAAAAGCAACGAAGTTGTTTATTAAACCCGCTTTAGGGCAGCGTCGCTTTTAATCTCACGTTTATACGTTGAGCTATTTACGAGGATGCATGTCACAAGGCGCGCAGATGTTACATCGCGTCTAACTTCGGCGACCGAAAATAAAGAGCACTGATAGAGCCCGAGTAGTCACTTCCCAAACTTACATGGTCATGGGGGCTGTTGTTTCAGGTTAAACGAAGCCCTATTCACCGGCAAATGGTTCTGGCGGTAGACATAACTACATCCAAAGGACCACGCGTTTTATTAACTGTTCTGACAGGACGAAGTCGATTCATGTTTACCTTGTGTGCACTTTGAGAAGTTTTAGTTCCCCACTTGTTGGGGTTAATGCTTTCCTGGGTGAACAACGCATCAAAAGCGTGGGAGAAGGCAGCTGTAAGGCGAAGGACGTGCCACACACCCCGCTTCAGGAGTTATTCTCTATGAAAACCTCAAATCCGAATTCTTCTTTCTTGGCAAGCAAGCACGTTTTCGATTTGGAAGAACACCGGCGGCAATTTTATTTCTGCGAACGAGCTTCGTTCCGCGATGACGTACCGGCCGTTCCTCTGCCCGTGAAGACACGGGTGACACCTCTCCGTCAGGTCTGGGAAGGAGGAACCGCTCCGGGGCCGGTGCGCTGCAGAACCGGCCACCGCGAGGGCTGAGCGGAGCGGCAGCTCCCGGGACATCGCGTCACTTTTGCCACCGGGCTCTGACCGTTCGGCTCGGATGCCCGGGCAGCGGCTGCCGCGCGGCTGACGACGGAGCCCATCGCCGACGAACCGGCGGCGGTGCCGGGCGGTGAGGCTCAGCTCCGCCCGGCAGCGGACCCGCCGCCCTCGGTGCTCCGGGCTCACGGGCGGGGTGCCGGCGGCCTCTGCGCGGCCCCGGCCCGGCGGGAAGGGCCCGACGGCTCCCGGGGCGCGGCGGGGCGGGGGCGGCCGGGGCGGGGCCGGGGGCGGGCCCTCGGCGGGGCGGGGGCGGGGCTGACCCCGACGGGGCGGGGCGGGGCCGCGCGGGGGTCCCGTCGGCGGTGGCGCGGCCACGTGCGGCCCCGCGCGCTCCCACGGCGGCGGGGGCCGGCGGTGACGTGCGCGGGGGGGGGCCGGTGGCCGCCCGCCGATTGGGCCGCGGCGGCGGCGCGGGGAGGCGGCCGCCCAATGGGCGCGGGGCTCGCAGGTGCCCGCGCGGTTATCTGCGCCCCGGGGCGCGGCGCGCAGGGTCCCCCGCTGCCGCCGCCGGGACGCGCGGCCGAGGCGAGGCGCGGAGCCCGGCCCGGCCGCTCCCCGTCGCGCCGTACCGCGCCGTCCCCCCCCCCCCCCGCCCCGCCGGGGCCGCCCCGCCGGCGCGGGGCTCGGCTTCCCCGGGACTCCCGCCCCGCCGGTTCGCCACGCGGCCCCGACTTGGCGTTCCCCGCTGCGCAGCCTGGGGCTTGGCGGAGCGCGGCGGCGGAGCGCGGGGGCCGTTCCTCCTCCCGGCAAACTTCGGCACTTGCTGGCGGCGTTGGACCTGCGAGAGGAGGAGGGACCGTCCCGCCCGCGGCCGGCGCTCCCGGCGCGGGGCTGCAGCGGAGCGGCGGCCGGCGCGGAGGGAGAGGGGCCCGCGCTGGCGGATGAGCGCCAATGTTAGCGGTGGGGCAGATGGATGCTAATCGCCAGAGCGCGTTCGTCCTCGGCAGCACGCCGCTGGCCGCGCTGCACAACATGGCCGAGATGAAGACCTCCCTCTTCCCCTACACCCTGCAGAACCCCGCCGGCTTCAAGGCGCCGGCCCTGGGCGGACTCAACACGCAGCTGCCCCTGGGGACGCCGCACGGAATAAGCGACATCCTGGGGCGGCCCGTGGGCTCCGCCAGCAACCTGCTGGGCGGGCTGCCCCGCATCAACGGGCTGGCGGCCTCGGCGGGGATGTACTTCAACCCCGCCGCCGTCTCCCGCTACCCGAAGCCGCTGGCGGAGCTGCCGGGGCGGCCGCCCATCTTCTGGCCGGGAGTGGTGCAGGGCTCTCCCTGGAGGGACCCCCGCCTCGCCTGTCCCGGTAAGTGCGGCCGGATCCGGCGGGCAGCGCGGCCCGGGGAGCCCCCGCGGCCGGGGCCCGGCCCCCCCCCAGCCTCCCGGGGCGGGCGGTGGACGGGGCGGACGGCCCGGTGGAGGCCGCGGCGCGCTGAAGGCAAGGCCCGGGGCGGGGGCCGGGGCCGGTCACCCCGCGGCGCCGCGGAATGTCCCCGGACCGAATCCTGCTCTAGAGCCGCCGGCGGACCCCCGAAGCAGCCCCGCCGCAGCCCGCGCCCCCCTCCGCGCCGGGCGGAGGCCCGGTTCCGAGCGGGGATCGGCGCGGGCCCCGTCTCTGACGGGGCTGTTTCTCCTCCGCTTTCAGCTCAGACGGGGATGGTTTTGGACAAGGACGGCAAGAAGAAACACTCGCGGCCGACTTTCTCCGGGCAGCAGATTTTTGCTCTGGAGAAAACCTTCGAACAGACGAAATACTTGGCAGGACCGGAGAGAGCCCGCCTCGCCTACTCCTTAGGGATGACCGAGAGCCAAGTGAAGGTAGGTCCGCGGGCGCGCCGGGGCCGCGGGCCGGTAACGGGCTCTCCCGGCCGCTGCCTCCCGCTCGCTGCCGAGGCAGCGCCGGCGGGTTTTTTTTGTCAGGGACCATGAAAACCGTACAACCGCACAGGTTGTTGGTTTTTTTTTTTTTAAGTCAGTTACAATTTATATTACATTTGGATATTGGATAGATTTTTAGGCCAATTTCTGCGTAACTTATTTTGTGCTTCGAGTTTTTTGTGATGGAAATTATTTCAGAATAATAGGTATGTTAAAAAAAACCCCAAAGCAGACCCCAAACCGAACACACCCCCCCCCCCCCCCCGCAGGTAATTGCTTTCAACGGGTCACTTTTCAACGGAGATAGTGTCCTGCCATTGGCACACCCTCACCTTGCACAACCACTTAAATATTTTACCAAAGATTTTGGGCGCACCAGAGCGTTGAACCGCCCTGAGAGCCAACAGACGTATTTTTCTGGCCACCGTATTCCGTTTTCAACAGAGGACGGCTCGCGAAGCCGCCGCCTTTGCTGCCGCTCAGCTCCTGCTGGCGACCTCCCCGGAGGAGCCGGGCGGGTGGCCCGAGCGTGTCCCGGCAGCCCCCTCCCCGCTGCCGGCCTCGCCGGAGCCCCGCGCCGTGGGGAGGGCGGGGGGGGGGGGGCGGCCGCGGCCCGGTGCCGCCGTCGGGCGGGCAGGGGTTCGGGGCCGGGCGCGGCCGTGGGGCTGAGCCGTGCCCGGTGCCGGTGCCCAGGTCTGGTTCCAGAACAGACGGACCAAGTGGCGGAAGCGGCACGCGGCGGAGATGGCCTCGGCGAAGAAGAAGCACGACTCGGAGACGGAGAAGCTGAAGGAGAGCTCGGACAATGAGGACGATGACGAATACAACAAGCCCCTGGACCCCAACTCAGACGACGAAAAAATCACGAGGCTATTGAAAAAGCACAAATCTACGAACCTGTCCCTCGTCAGCCCCTGCAGCACCAGCTCGGACACCTTGTGAGGGCGCGGGCACCGGCAGCCGCGGCCCCGCGAGCCGCCCTGGTAGGCACCGCGGCGGCGATGAGTTGTAACTGGATGTTTAAAGTGGTGTGTTGTACAGCCTAAGATGTATGTGAAATGTATATATTTTTTACAGAATAAGTTATGAAATTATTTTCCTTCTCATCGATGTAAATTTCAGAGGAATTTTTCCAACTTGTTGGTTTTTGTTTTGTGTCCCTTTAAGGTTTGCCCCTCTTTCTTTTAGCCTTCTTGCCGATTTCCTGCTCCTAACAATCAGATTTTGTTACGTTTTGTATGGGTCGCCAAATCCAAGCTCAGCCACTTTGTATATAGTAAATTTCAGATTTTGTGATGTATATTTCTAGTGTAAAAACGGCTGTTTTCTTTCACTCCCTCCCTCTACTCAGTGTTTTTACGGTTTGATTTCTCCTGCCTCTGGCTTTTATGCTTAATAATATCAAAAGAGAAAACAACCCAAAAAAAGCACGAGAGAAAAACGGACACTTGATTTTACATTGGGATCAAATAATGTCTCCACACGGGTTGGAAAGACTTTGTATAAATCAATAAATTATTTAACAAGCTTCTCCTTTAGCGAGTTTCTTCCCGCATGACCCGTTTTCTGTCCCTGTCCGTGTTCTCCTCGGCTGCTGCCCCGCTCGCGAGCCGCAGGGGGCTTCGCCTCCGCTCCGCGGGGTCACCGTACCTGTTGTTGCAGGGTGATTTCTGGCTTTCGCCTCACGGACCCGAGGACCCCGGTTTTTAGGGCCGCTCCCGCGCGGCCCGCTGGCCAGGGACGATCGGCCGGCGCCTGCCCGCCCCGCCGGGCCGCAGTCTCGGGGCCCGCGGCCCTTGTCCGCAGCCGCGTACCGGCCCCCGCCGCTCCTTGGGGTGAGACGGAGGCGGCGGTCGGGGGCCGAGCCGGGAGAGCCGCGGGCAGGGGACGGCTGCCCCGGTGGCACGGCCGGGAGCCGGGCTCTGCCGCGCAGAACCCGCGGGCCTGAACCGCCCCCCACCCCCGGGAGAGGCGATGCAGGGGCTGAACTTGCAGCCCTGGGCCTGCCCCGTGCGGGGGCCGCGGCCGCGCCGGTTCTGCCGCCAAAAGCGTTTCGGTGGCCGCCGGTCCGGGGAGGGGGAGGCAGGGGCCGGGACACGTACCACCGCGCTGCCCGGACACCAAGCCGCTGCGAAAAACCCGAAGGCGACCCCGCAGAGCTGAGCGGTGGAGGTCTGCGAGCACCATCCCCCCGCCTCGCCGTCCTGCCGCGCTCCCGGGAAGCTCGTCCCGGCGGCCCTCGGTCCGCACCCACAGCCCCGGCGGCCCCGCACCCGCGGGCTGCGGTTACCACCTGCCCGTAACGAGACCCAGGTAATTACGCAGCTGTCGAGGGGCTTCGCAGCCGCCTCAGGCTTCGCTTTTCTCCTCTCGGGCATGTTCGGGCCTGGCGGGTGTAATCCCGCTCCGTTGTCCAGCCGCCTCTTCTCCCCGTTTTGGTTTTGAAGAGAACGAGACGTTCTTTCCGTTCCGTGTCTTGGCTACTTCTTCGCGGCCTCAGCAAACGCACCGGCCGCGCCGCGGGCCGGCCCCGCTCCGCTCCGCTCGCCCGGCACAGAGAAGCGGCGCGGCCGCGACACCCGGTGCCTCCCCTCCCGCAGCCGCCCTCCGCAGCGCCGGGCCGGGCCGGCGCCCCCGGGCTCCCCGCGCCGAGGGCGGATGCGGCCGGAGCGGCGGGGCCAGGCCGCGGGGAGCGGCGGCGGCCCCGGGCGGACCCTCCGCGCGCCCGCGGGGCCGGGGCCCGTGCCGCGCCCTTCCCCCGGTGCGCAGCTGCCGCGCATGTGGGGCCGCGGAGGCGCGGGACCCGCCGCCGCGCTGGCTCTGGCGCTCTCCGGCGGCCCCCGCCGCGCCGCGGGACGGGGCCGGGAGCCGGGACCCGCCGGGACCCGCCGGCCCGGCCCGGCCGGCCCGGGCAGCGCCTCGGCTGGGTCAGGCGAGGGAGCGGGCCCCGGCGGACTCTCGCTCCCTGGGAGCGGGGCTCGGCCAGACCTCGCTCGAGTCGTGCCGCGGTTACAGAGGGAGTAAATCAAGTTTCGAAATTAATCTTTGCCTCGGCTTTGGCCATACCGAGACAGGGCGCTGGGACCGCGGCGACGAACCGGAGCCGGTTCCCTGGCTCCTAAGGGAAAATGGCAGGATAAAAAAATACCCGCGCTTGAAAGTCGGATTATTCACACCTGCTCCTTTCCTTATTTCCTTAAATGAAACGTGCCCCAAGGAACTCGGCAATCTATACTCGGGGATGAGTGTCTTTTAATAGAACGCGGTGGCTTTCTGCCGCATCCGCGCAGCCGACACCGCGGGGCCGCTGCCGCCCGCCCCCCCCGCGCACGGCAGAGCCCGGCGGGGCCGGGCCGGGCCGGGGGGGCCGGGCGGGAGGTACCGGGCGGGAGCCGGGCCCCTCGCTGCCCCCCAGCGCTCTGGGGTGGGGGACCCGCCCGGGAGCACCCCCCGCCCCGCCCCGCCCCGGGATAACGCCTCTGGCTCTTGCTGCAACGCTAAAGCTGCGTTTTACGAATTTCTGCGGTTACATTTGAGACTCTTTCAACAAATTACCTTGTCGGGCCAGCGGTGTCACCAACGCCTCCGGCTGGATTCGGGCCGCTTACGGTCCGGCAGCTGTGGCTCTGGTGAGTCTGTCTAGAGATGAGGCTTCGGTCCGAGCTTGGAAAGGCATGCAGGTTTTTTTTCTAAAACCAGCGATAATCAGGAAGGAGTTTATGGTGGCGCGTTTACTGAACTGCTGGGGCCCGGCGTCTCACGAACAGCCCGTGAGGTTGTGTTCCTCCCTGTGCATAGCTCGGCAATACAAACTCCTACGCGGCTCTTCCCCGCTGCCCCGTGCTCTGGTTAACACCGGCACCGCCGTCTGTTACACGGGTCTTCATGGGAGAAACAACCCTGTTAACTGGCAGGCGATTAAAAGGTAACTCATTAATAAGAAATGCGACAATTTAATAATTTCCCGCTAATCCCCAATGCCAAAATTAAAGGCACAGACACAGCCATATTCACCATGATTAGTTTTATTGCTTGAGAACCAGAGTACTCATTTCTAAAGGCCTTCGAAGTTATCATGAGTTGAGTTCGCTTAAATAGAATTACTGTGTGGTTATAATGCAACATGGCACAATAACAATACAGAGCTGCAGACACCCTTTGGGCAACAGTACTTCATAAAAACCCAGACCGTACTGTTGAGGAAACACTCTGCAAGCGGACATCAAATCATTTTCAATGGTAGTGATTTATACCAAAATCAAGCATCAATCTAATGCCATCACGCAGTCCATGAACTCTGTAGTGTTCTAAATTAAATCAATAAAACATACATTTGTGTTTCATCAACAGACTCCCTAATCACCTTTTAATGTTGTATTTAGTGGTGGGAGAAAAATGTTCGTAACAGGATTATATTGTAGGCTGCACTGAGCTACTAACCAGGAAAATTTACAGTCCTTTTTTTCCTTTAGCACTGTATAAATACAGTCTGTGTCCAAGGCAGTTGCTACCTGAAGCAGACTATTACTTTCTTCTCCCATGTTGTTATTGTTTCCATATAGAATACTTGGCACCATAAAACAGTAACAAAAGACGGACAAAAACAGTTTACAAAATTCTGGAAAGTTACACCCAAACCTAGCTAAGAACTTCACATTCAATCCTTAATATTACATAGAAAGAAGGGATTATAGGAGTAGTAAAGTGAAACTGCTAATATATGTGCTATATAGTATGCTATATATCTGTATCCAGGATGGCACTGCTATATATTATTTATTATATAAATGTTGGTTGTTGATGTACACTGAACTAAACCTGCTAAGGCTCCAACACTAACTGCTGATATGGCACTCTCAAGCATTCATATTGGAAAGTATATTTAGCGTAAGTTTTGGTCAGGTTTATAAATTATTTATATATCTGTGTATATATACACATACATACATATATATACACACACATATATATGTATGTATAGAAAGCAGCTGCTGTGTGATTCAAAAACCATGTAACATGGCAGTATAGTAAATACCATGAGAAAAAATTATAAAAATGAAAAACAAAATACTAAAACTAAAACACAAACCATAAGCCTTGGTCAACAAAGAAAATACCATTTAAAACCATCAATATCTCTATCTATACAATCCAATGTACAAAACCCCAAAGTGGTAAAGATATAATGTTAGGCATGACACCTGTAAAAGTTTATAATATGCTGAAATAGCTTTTCCACATTGACAAACACTAAAAGTTGAAAGTTGTGAAATCTAAAATACATAACATCTCTGCTGTCTATTTAGAGTTTTGGCAACAGAATTGTGACATATATATAAAAAATAATTCCACATTTCTACTTGATGTCACATGAACATACAAGACAGTGAGGTATGTGAGGCTTTTCTCGAACAGAGTCCAGATGCTGAAGCATAGTGTACGATCAGCAGTCTAAAAATGTGGCACTCGGGACTTGATTTATCAATACAGTTGTTACGATTATGTATTTCAGTTTACTGCGTATTCCTTCCCTCCTTGCTACAGTGTGGTTTCACGGAAAATCTTCTCATTTCGTAGGCATCTTTTTCCTGTTGCAGAATTGGCATTTTTTTAAAAAGAAAAATAAACACAGGGGAAATGATGTAGAAAATATAAACGTAAAGGAAAAAAAATGATATTTACCACCACATCACTGCACGACACAACACTTGTGCACATTTGCAATAGGTTTACCTGCCCCAGCAGCTATTCGAAAGGACAGGAACACAGGCTGCAGCAAGTCAGGGAAAAATAGAAGTTACACATTTGAAATACAACCTTTTTTTTTTTTTTTTACAGTCAGTAGTAAACACAGCAAAAACTCCTCTATGACTGAAAACAAAATGATGCAATAATTTTTTTGATCAATCTAACTACAAAACGCACAAGAGAACTACCCCATCTCCTTACAGATCCCTGTTCCCATTGAAATCTAAGGGGAAGTTTGCCACTGATCTCTGTGGAGGAGGACTGGGTCCCACACACAGCTCCCTTTTATCACACAGTTTGCTCCACGCTAAAAAAATTCACATTAAGTACACTGGTGACAAAGGAAACAAAAATTACTGTTTCTGAACTGGCTGGCCTTCAGCTGCTGGCACACTGAACTTTTCATTTCGCTGGAGGAGTTGGTAAACATCTGTATTTTAAAATCTGACTTGGATGATTCTAGACCAAATCACTCTAGTGCATCCCTGAAGGTAACTAGAGGTGTATGTTTGTGAATCTGGATGTGGGTGTAGAGATGCACACCCCCATCATCCACCACTGAATTAGTGCCCAGGAGCCTCAGCGCCAGGACCGACACCTCACCACTGCCTTACAGTTTACATGTTCTTGCAGGTTTCCAGTTGAGCTTTTATATAGGTTTTATGTAGTTTTTATACAGGCTTTCAGAGGTTACCTCCTACTCCTCGATCAGCTTTTTTCACAGAAAGCAAATACTCAGTTTTGACACATTTCTAACTTGGCTTTCCGTCTGGTATCTTCAGCCAGAGAATATTGTTTGTAAAAATTCATGTTTTTTAATTCACTTTAACAACTGGTATTTATGTAATTCTAGTCCCTTTTTCTCACTTGTTGCTTAAAGATGGAACTGCCAATATGTTATTTTACTAATAAGCAGCTAGGCACCGACTTAACTGAAGCTATGTTTTGGAAACAATTTTGATAACCCAATGAAAATACTTTTGTTTTACAAGAACAGTCATATGTGTACAGACAGTTGCTCCTCCATTCTGTACAGTATCGTGCTTTCAGTGCAGCACACATCATCCTGTTCTTTATTTGATTTCATACCAGTATCTACTCTACTGGCTGATTTCAGTTCTAAAACATGTTTGAGGCTTTAAACTAAAAATAGGACAGAGGTATAGTTGACTTAAAAATAAAATTAACAGAAACTAGTGCATACATTCTCCTTCCTAATAAAAGAGACTTAGAAGATACAATACTAAAATGTTTACTTTACTCAAATGTTTAATTTAATTACCTTGTGATCCCCCATGCAGACATTTGGCCCAATGTGGTCATATATTACTATCTTCTCATCATTTTCTGACTAGTTGAAAAAAAAAAAAACAACACAACAAACCACTAGTCAGTTCAAGTATTCTCCAGATTACAGAAACAGAAATATGGAAATAATTTATGCAAGTAGTTCAAACCAGTTTCTGACGGAAGTGATATTAAAACATCTTTGCTTGGCTTCTCCACAGAAAGACCACGTAAGAATGAACTTTTATGTCCAGCACCACTTGCAGTAATTTCTGCAATTTGTCCACATAAAATAACTCATGAAATCACTGCATCTACTCCTTGCTTCTGAGACCTCAAGAAATGTTAGTGAGCAACACTGGGGTAGATGAAATGAATGACTCGGTTGTGATGAAGTGCAGCTAGCACATTTGGGCAGCCCTTTTTTAAGAACAACACACAATTTTTATTGAATTAGGTGAGATAGATGTTGTTCTTTGAAATAAATGCAATCCACATTGCCTTATAAGAGCATTTGATTTCATTATATAGGTGATTTTTAATATTCAGAGAATAATGAGCTGTTTACAGTTTTTGAGTATAATCTTTAACCATGTCTATCAGATACATTTCTTCATCTGAAATAAAGCATTAAGTGATTTTAAGAAAACCAGCAAATGAAAGCTGAAATTCCTCCAGTCTCCCATTATGAATTGCTTTCATTTTGTTCCGTGCTGAACTTTATCTTTATACACTGACTTCTTTAGCATTTGTAGCTTAATGAATAATAAAATGTAGTCATCTTCCTGCCATTTGCAATAAACGTGAGTTTGAGAATCTGTTTTGATTCTCTAGCACAGTACTTCAGGAATAAATACAAACACATTGCCATACAAGACAATTCCTTATTATGCTAAACAATTCCTATAAGCTAATTAAGTCTGCAGTCTGCACACTCTCAAGTCTCTAACACAATCATAGATGTGCTTTAAAGTAGTTGGCAATACTAATTTATTTTGTATGAAACACTCAAGACTTTCTCATCTGTAATCAGTCAAGTCTGACTGGGCAATAACTTTATATAAACAGTAGCATTTAGGACTATAAAGTTAAAACTGAATTATCTTTAATGCAGTAAGGAAGCTTAAGGTCAGATTTACTTTATAGCACGGTTGTCTGCCAAAAATATAAAAACATAACCTTCTGCATTGTATGCATGAGCACTTTCCAATATTTCAAGATCATAATGCCACTAGCATCGGAAGTGGGGATACATTCATCAAAAGCGACTTGATAATTTACAAAGGCAGCATAAAATTGTGGATTTTCAACTGCATAATCTTTAGACAGATAAACAAATTACAGCGGTGCACAAGCAGAAACAATATACACTTGGGTGAGCATTCATTACTTCATGCTATCAGGCATCAACACAGCTCCCTAGCAGTGGGCAACCTTTGGTGTTTTAGGGCTCAGGAAGCATAAAATAACATGATGGTGAGGTAACCGACCATGGCATGATAGATGATGTTGCATGAAAGCTGTTTACAGCCCCATGTCTGTACAATCTGTAATGCCTACTGGGTAGCAGAACACACTGTACAGTGTGGCAATTTGTGAGTACTACCCTTTCTTTACATAGGATTAAAATGCAGATTTACTGCAATTTTTGTTTGAAATAAAATATAGAATTGCTAAGGCAGAAAGGAAATTCTTTATCTGCCTGCAAGAAAAATTAATACAGCAAAATGATTACCTGCGTAAGAATACTCAATAGCTAGTTACAACCAGAAATGCTTTAAAAATTCATATACATTTATACTTTAAGGATTTGTTACAGTGTGATCAGTTAATCAAAATTTGCTTTTACTTTCTTCACAGTTCCTTTTAAAGCTTCAAAGCGTAAGTCTCTGCGGTGGAATAAATTCTCAGTATCACGGCAAACACTGCTTACTGTGTAGAACCACAAAAACCTGTAAGGTCATTTTGCCCTTTCTTCTATCACTTCAGCATTCTTTTCTACTGAATATTTTCATTAAGTTTTATGGGCCAGAATTACAGTTTGGTTTTGAGCTGGATAAGCTAACTCCTTTATTGGTGTAGACTCACTGAGTTAAACAACCATGCCAGTTTGGCCTCATCTATATCTGTAATTTTGCATAAGCATTTCTGGAGATGTCCCAAACTGCATGCGCATAATTTGCAAATGCAAAGCTGCAGAGTCAAAATTATATGCATTTTTAAAACGTAAGCTTTGAATGACTGTTGTGGTTTAACCCCAGCTGGCAACTAAGCACTACAGGGAGCATATACTGCAAAATTAACTCTATCCCAGCCAAAACCAGCACATTCATCCAGCTGACTGGGTTTCTGTTCCATGGAGACTAAGAATTGGGCCAAGTGACCTCACAGTTACAAATTTCTTTAATGCTCTAACTTTGTTTTCCTTTGTTTAGTTTTCTCCCATTATATCCAAGTTATACCCCCCTAGATAATCTGAAAGAATTCCTTTCCCTCTGTACTGTTTACACTCTTCAAGCCTTTGTGTACACTTCTATCTCCTTATTCATAGCTTAAAAAAAAATCTTCCCTCATTGGCCACTCTTTCCATGGTTTTAATCCTTTGTTCTTTAGGAATTTCATGGGCGCCAAGTACTATCTGTAATATTTTGGGTAAAGTCTCACTTTTTCATATGATATTTCTGTGTAAGAAGATCACATAACACTGATTTTGATATTACTATTTTACTATAGAGCCAGTATTTTTCTAAGCTTCACAGGTTTTTTTATTAGATACTGCAGTACATGCATTGTCTAAAATTTTGGGTGAAACTTCACGAGATCATGCAGATACTTCTACACACTGATATGTGTGAGGAAGTACATTGAAATGAAATTTGAGTAGCTATGGAAAAAATGTTCTCAGCCTTTCAGTGAGTTATATACTGCAAAGCAAACAGTGTAATCATGAGATAAATAACCCTGATGAGAGAGAGAAACAGGAGGTTATAAACTTCAGGAGAGCAAGTTTCAAGGGTTTCACTGATTTAAACAAGAAAAAAGCCGTGAAGCTGTAGAATTTATTTGCAAAGATTATTTTCCACAACTTACTCTGATTAAAGCATGTTAGTTATACAGGGACAGACAGACGGACGCGTGACTTTGGGCAATTTTGGGTTGGGTGAGTCTGTTCTGCATGAGACATTCCCAGGGGCTGGTCTGCAGGGGAACCTCAGCGCCGCCGTGCTGGGAAGTCACAGCACGGTTGCGCTGGCGTCGCGCTCAGGGCCACGGCTGGTGCAGCACCAACAATTCAGAGCAGAAAGGCTGGGGGAGTCCCCCTTGTACCTCCCACCGCCTTCCCGATCGGGCCCTCTTCCTTCAGAACAGCTGGTGGCCAGCGTGAACAGGACGGGTCTCCAGTTGCCACGAACAAGCCCAGGGGAGAGAACCGGGGCCGCGTGGGTTGGCCCGGGCCAGTGTTTCCAGGGAGAGGGGGAGAGCAGAGCAGTCTCCAGGAGAAAGCTAGAGAAAGGAAAGCTGCACAGCTCCTGAACTGTGTTTAGGTCATTCAACTTCGGACAGAACATCACCCAAGGTTACCTTACCTCTGTACACTAAAATCCCAAGAGGAACTAGATGTTCTAAAAATGTTGCACTGTTGTGTTTTTAAAGCTCTAATGGAATGTCTAAATTTAGGGACTTAATTGGTGTACTGAGTTAGGCCTGCCTGCTGGAGACTGCCTGCATTCAGGGGACAGAGATGGGAGATCTGGCCCATCAAACGTCTGGCATATTCTTGGGAAATCCAGTTCTCACCATCAGCAGCAGAGGGAACCTGAATCTACCATGCTCGTGGCTCAGGTACCTCAAGCTGTTGCTGCATGGGTTTTCCTTCCAGCGGGGTTACTCCGCAGGCAGCAGCCGCCCCTCGGTACTTCTGTCTGCAGCCATGCAGAATCCTTAGTACAGGCAGCACTGTTACCTACGTTACTGTGTAGTGGACTGGAGAGGGGGACTGATGGAGGGTTTTGGTTACCCATTTTTAAAGCAGGCACAGTTTCCCAGTGCTGTAAGTGCAGAAGCAGCAGAGAAGACGACAGGCAGCCGGTGTCGGCACCTCAGATACCCGAAGCAGTGTTTGTAAAGCTCCTGCTTTGGTAACTGCCAGCGTGTTAACTGGGATGAACCCACATCCTTGGGTGGAAGGCACCAGAGGAACAGCAGTTTGTTATGGCCACGGCACGCTGTCATCCCTGTGGCGAGTGTTTGCTACAGGCAACTGAGAATGCAAGGACAAGCAGAAGTCTTTCCACCCTGCCCACCTCTGCTGCAGACACACACAGGCGCGGGCCGTGGGTGGCTCCAGGGCTGTACTTACTTTCAGAATGAGCTCCTTGGCTGAGTGGGACATGAGGATTCTGTCGCACCACGCTGGACATCTCGTGTTCATGTACTGCTTCCCCTGGCTGGAGTCCTCGCTGTACGGGTAACTGCAAACGAATCGCAGTCAGAACCGTCAGCAACTCTCTGCAAAGCAGCCTGAAACTTCTGGCTCAAATGACCACACTAATGAAAAGTTTTAACTGGCAAAAAGCAGCTCTTTTAGATACCTCTCATACTTACCTTTCTTCTCTAATGTGCTCTTTCTCTTCTTGTATCTACAATCCTACCTTAGGCCAACATGTTAAGACACACAGTTTCACAGCTCTCACCTCCTACCTTGCGTTTTTGCATGAGAGTGTTTAGAGACAGCAAACTGTGAAAGCACGAAAATCAGTTCAACAACAACTCAAATACAGAGCAATAGTAGGCTGTTGGTTATGACTAGGGAAAAAGAATAGGCCGAAGATGAAAAAGGAAACCCAGGGAAAAAAAAAAAAGTTTCTTTCCTGGGATTTCTTCTGGGATTTCTTTGCAGGATTCTCTCACGGAGAGCTATCCAGGAATAACTGAACAGAAAACAAAGTTCAGAGCACTGGGATCCCTGCAGCTGTACCCAGACCCCACCTGTGTGGAGTCTCTAAGGCTGACAAAAAGGAAGATACGACAAGAAAGCAGGCTCTTCAGGGGATTTCTCCAGAACCAAGGAATTAGGAATGTGGTTCAAGGAAAATGACGCTGACTACGTAAGATTCTGCACTTTTAGATGAAATTGTGTTAACAGAATAACTTCTGGAATAGAAGCTGATTAAATGGTATTTATGCTGTGGGGGTCATTATAAATGTGCTATGGGATCTCCAGTGAATTCTGACTTAGCTCTGAAAGGCAACAGAAAGTGTTTATTTTATCCTACAGAACAGTCTAAAATAAGGCAACCCAACTTGCCTGTGTGAGCCCACAGGCTGAAATCATCTAAAGCACCTGAAGTGGCAACCTCTGGTTCAGCTGTCAGGAGGCTGAGGCCAAAGTTTTCCTCATTTTATTGAAATGTTCCCTCTCAGTAGTTGAGTATGATAGAACTTTGGATGTGATGATGTGACCGTGCTGTAAGGCCGGCTGTTTTCCCAGACATTTCTGAATGGCATAGGTAAGTAGCCAGAGAGGGGGTTTGGAGAAACCCAGAGGGTTTGTGACAGGTTCACAATTTCATGAATATTGGGCCTGAATGAAGTTTGTCTTTTGTTTAAAGACATTTGATAAATGTCTTTGAACAAAAACCATAAGGCTGGTGCATATTATCATTATCTACATATGAATGTGTGGGTGTATCTAAAATGACATTTGCATTTTATTCTGCTCATCACTGAATTCATAAAGGAAATACCGAAGTTTTCCTGATATGTGTGTTAAAATAAAATTTCTGGTATTGTAACAAAAGGGTTTGCATGCTTGAAGAGAAACTTATTTACCACCCTGCTTGGTGTGATACTCTGAAACGGAGACATACAGCTTTCTACCAAATGGGTTTACAAGCTACACTGCCATTAAAAAGATTAGCCATGGCAAACATCCAAGAGAAGCGTACTGAACGCATTGGAACAAACCAGTGATCTCAGTAC
The DNA here is from genome assembly GCF_965140245.1 of Athene noctua. Lineage (NCBI taxonomy): Eukaryota > Metazoa > Chordata > Aves > Strigiformes > Strigidae > Athene > Athene noctua. Next base: position 67,612,994 of record NC_134041.1, on the reverse strand, counting down.
CTTTTCCACCTCATCAAACCTAACAAGACTCATTTTCAAAACATATTATGAGAATTCAATTTGCTGCTTCACTGACATACAGAAGTACAGCTTATTTCTGAGTGTCTGTGAAGTATTTTGATGATGTAATACTATTGGTAGTAGAAGCTCTTTGTCTGCAATTTAAGGGTTGACTTTTTCTGGTAACCTCTTACTTTAGTTACTCAAGAACCCCACATAACTTAAGCAACCTCTCATGACATAAGGTATAAGAATCAATCATATTTCATATAATCTTTCCTTTTACAGCATTAACTGTATGGCTTTTAAAGTATGATGTTCTGTACCTGAAATAATCTGTTACTGCTATGTGTTAGAGCATGTCATTTGAGAGCCTATATTCTGCAAAATGGTATTTATCAATTTGCTTTATTGATCTTAACGTTTTCACAGGGTGAAAATTTCTGCCAATTTTTCAAGGTCTTTAGCACTGATCATCCAGTCAAGAAGTTACTGTAGTTTACAAATCTTTGACAAATCAGATTTCTAATGGCTGGGACAGAGATGAAAATAAATGCTGCAAAAGTAATCCAGACAAAATAACCTGTAGGTAATAATTTAATACAATAAAGTGGGGCAAGCTCTTCTTTTTATAAGGCAGCTTTGGGCCAGAGGCGTGGAGCACTCTGGCGGGCTGCACTCTAATGAGTTAAGGCTTCTCCCTCCCCACCACCGCCCCTTCGGCTTGTGCAAGTCTCACCCTCAGTGAACTGGCACAGACGTAATACAAAATCCTAACTACATAAACCCCCCCCAAAATAAGGGAAACCATTTGCTCTCCTCTTTCATGCTCTAGAAGGGTCACAAATACTTTGGAACAAGCAGTCGTCTTTTGTAGATGGGCTCAAAAAATGATCATAGATAGATGTGACTCAAAATTGCTGGGAGGGATTCTATTTTGGGACTTAACAGGTTTTGGGGACAAGATAGTTTAGTTTATTATATGCCATTTATCTTAAATAGATTTTTGCAAATAAAAGCAGAGGTTTCTGGAATAAGACTGTCACTGAAGACATTTTCATGAAACATACTGCTGAATGTTTACTGTTCCCATATAAAACTTTTCAGACAACATACACTCCAGGAGCTGTCTCCATCATCCTGTTCTGTAGTGAAACAGTGCAATGAAAAAAGTGCTACTGCTTCTGGAACTGAACCAACTTCTTGAGACCTCTGAAGCTTTCACTTGTTTGGGGCATTTCTAAGGGTGTTCTCGCCTGTGGATACTCGGGTGTCTTACACGATGTTACCTCGTTCAGATGTCTTCCCACCAGCTGATGGGATTTAAACTAGGCAACAGCAGCAACAGAGAGAGCAGACAGACAGATGCACAAGCATTTCAGGAAGCCAGGCTGATGATTCTGGTGCTGTCATATCAGAAAGATATTGCAAAAATCAAAGACACAGGACAAACGCCGAAAGCCTCAGAACTGCACTGAATTTCAGTCTTGAACACACCATCTGTCACCAGAACGCAGCCCTTGGGTGTGCTCCTGCAAACACTCGTCCCCTGAAGCTGGTGAACTTGGCCCCACTGCCATGAAGGCTGTAGAGTAACTAAGAGGAGAGCACCTCTCAGAAACACAGGACAGACAGACATGACGCTCATTTTGCTTCTTCCAATGCAGCAACTGCCCAGATAGCGCCAAGCCCAGGTGGTGCTCACGGAACTGGGAGATATTTCCACCGACTTCAAAGGGCTAACCCAGGCACAAGTGTGCTAACACACGCTTCTGTTTGACTAGGAGCTTTTTGTTCTCTCTAGAGTGGCTTCATGATTTACCTCCTCTTTTCCTTCCTTTCAACCCCACTTCTCACCTGCTTCTTTGAACTAAAGCATAAATAGTCTATTTTAAAGAATAATGTGAATTTAAATTTGTGTGCATGCAACAAGCAGAACTATTCTTGTAATACACACCTTCCAAAAGACATGAAGCAAAAGACTGTCTGCTATCAGGTACATTAAAATAACTTTGTTATGCTGACGTCTCCAGCCTCTTTTAACACACTCATTCCAGGCAAGTAAGGAACTCCTGAGGAACTCTTAGGGAATAATAAGTTATTAATTCAAAACTCAGTTAATAATGCTTGTTAACAAATTTTCTGATCCATGAATTGGCTTGATAAAAACAACTGCAGATCTGATAAAAATAATTTTAAGAACTCTACACCAAATAATCAAAAGTTAAAAATTCCAGTATTAATCTCCCAGAGGGTAAGCATCACATCACCTTCCTGTGCATGTGAACTAGTCTTGACCATCAGAACTTTGACCGTGGCAAAGAAAAAGGGAGAACCAGCTTGCACAGGTCCATGACTAGACAGGAAAGGATGTCTTTTTTTTTTTTTTTTTCTTTCAGTAGCCTTCTGCCTCAATCAAATCTATCTTGTGCAATGCACAGAAAACAGTGATCTCAAGAATGAATAGCAAGTGCTCATGTAAAAATGATGACGTAACAGATAAAGGCCTCTAGGTACCACTGAAATAGAAATGATAAATATATATAAAGCTAACACATAGAGCTGCTATAGATAAGACGGTACACACTTCCTAACTTTAGTATTCAGTACAGTTACTGACTTTTTTTTTTTTTTTTTTTTTTTTTTTACACACACTGTATTATGTATATTTAAAAACACAAATGGAGAAATGAGGATTTCCAGGTGGAACAACTTTTCTGCCCTGATTAAAACAGTGGCAAAGTTGAAATTTAGGACCTAAACCACTCGTGTGAGATGAGCAACCAATAGCAAAAATAGTCTGTTACTGTCTATGTGTATGCCAGCTGGTAGAGTTACACAAAATATACCTTGACTGTCTTTGCCTCTGGAGGATGGACAGGCAGGCAGTTCTGGAGCTGGAGCATCCGTGTGAGAGGCTTGTACGATTTATCTCCAGTTGTTCAGGATTTATTTTTTCTCAAGGTGTTCCTTCTAGATGCTTTTCCACCTTATTTCACAAACTTTTGTTTCAGTTCCACTCATTTTATTTAGCCAGGATTACTGTCTGGTGGGTTTTCTGAATAAAACTTCCAGAAGGTACTAATTAAAGCAACATCATTAATATACACTCAATGTTGTCAAAATTTAACCAAACACTTTGAGGAATTGTTAACTAACTCTGTTAATAAGGAGTAGGCTGTCCAGTGAGCACTACATTTAATAAGGATGAGAGCTACTTGGCAACTCTTTGGGGAAAATAAACCATTAAGAGCGTCAGTAATATTACTGCACTGCTGCTGTTGACAGGTATTGTCAAAGATGATTGGACACCTTTACAAAAATACTTACTGCAGGGTGAAAAGTCTTCTGACATCATAAACCATCCTGTCAGCAGTGTCTTAACTCGAAGCACAAGCCAACAATACTGTGTATATAAATGTCTCCTTAACTGGCATTTCCAGTCAGGAAAAATGCTCCTAATGAACTCTTCTCTTGTGTAAGGATGGATAAAATGTGTTACTGAGATGGGTGAAATGTACTTTCTAACAGGAAACAATTAATTCCCTTTGGAGTGTCATTACCTGTAAAAGCTGTCTGCCGCCCTGCTCGGCTTCCCAGCTCACTTCTGCCCAGTGAACACGCCCTGCTGCCAACGCCTTCTGGTGCTGCTTTAGGGATTCTGCTCTCTGTGGTCAAGACATTCCCAGCAGTGTTGTACCAAGTGTGACAACATCCACTAGGCAACAGTGGGTAAGAATTAGGCTATGTAATCTTTTTTAGTGCAATAAAGGTCATTCTGAAAAAATGTGCATCCTATGTCTAGACTCAGAGACAGATGTGTGGACAAACTTTATCATGTTCCAGGGAGTGGGAATACCTCCTGTTCAAAGATCACTTGTTCTCATCTATCAACAGTCCATGCATTTCATATCACTGAATTGTTTCTAATATAAAATATTTGCGATGGGATGGAACTATAAAGCATCAATGAAAACTGAGCTCTCTGTGGGAAGAGCTGAGACACACTTTTGATTTGGTTCGTTTTATTTTTGAACTCGGGTATGAGTCTTTGCATTTACTGCTCTCACTTTTAAGTCTTTCTATTTATGTATGATATTGAGAGAAAACTTCAAAAGGGGAAAAATCTCAACCACTTTTCATAAGAAAATTATTTACTACTTTTGTATTTTGTAAGAAAATGTTGGATCAATTTACCTTCAGCTCTGACACACTTTCAGATTGTCTAAGTTGCTTTTAACCACAAGCACGGACAGTGAATGTAGGCTTCAAGCTTTGTCT